>NC_137972.1:87871195-88393695 GCF_963924665.1 Micromys minutus | reverse complement strand
TCTAAGCGATATATATGCCATCTTTTACTCTATTTTTATCTCCATCATCTTGAGCTCTAATCTCTTTATATATCTATATGTATATTCATTATATGGTTTCTGTTTATTTACAGATGCTGGTTAATACACCAGCATGTAGTACTTTTTGCAATCTTAATCCCTTTTTAGGATTTCTAGCTCTTCTCCCATAATTTTGGCATTGAACCCATTCTATCATGTTGTGGCAGTGTGGATGCCTTCTTCCTAAGGTTATCAAAAAGAATTAATGTCGATCATCCTATTCTAAGCTGAGGGCTTACTTCCTTTGTCTGGGTTAGCCTTGCAAGCAGCTACATCCACTGTGAATTCATATTTTTAATTGCCTTGTTTTGTTTGGAAAACAGTTTCTTGTAGTTGTCTATTGCTTCCGGCCTTTACAATATGCATACTTACTTCCTCCCCAAAAGGAAAGATAATCTTTAAAAGAAACTAAAATATGTGTTCTCCCTTTTTGCAACGATTCCCTGAGATCTGGGAGAAGATTCTGTGATACAGGTACCGCCATTAGGACTTCTGAGTAATCCACAGTCTCTTGTTTTCCACACATCTACCCACTGTGGGCTTCTGTCTTCCTCATCATCTGTTGAAGAAAGAAACTTCATTGATGAAGGCTGAAGGATGCACTAACACATGGGTATACCAGGAAGTCATTCTGGCTATGTCCTTTTAGCAGATATAATTGTAGTAGTTTCTCCCTTAGTGCTTAAGATAATTACAGGTTCTTGAACCTCACATCAGTGCCAGATGTGGGCTTCTACTCACAGGCAGGGCCTTAATTCCAGTAAGTATGTGACTGATTACTCCCAGGATATTCATATCACCATTGCCTCAGTTGGCATGCCTTGCCAGGCCATTCATAGTTGTAGCTCACAGAGTTTATGAATGAGTAGGAACAGTGATTATTTTTTCTTTAATTATATAATTTATAATAGTGGCTCACAACCATCTGTAATGGGATCTGATGCCCTCTTATGGTGTGTCTGAAGACACCAGCATTGTACTCACATAAAATAAAATAAAATAAAATAAATAAACCTTTAAAAAATTAACATTACCTTCCAGAAATATAAAACCTACCTAATATCGCTGACAGTATACCCTCACCCAGGCACTTCAAGTCTCTTTGGGCTAGGCACTTCCTTTCCCATTGAGACCAGACAAGACAGCAGCCCAGCTAGAAGCACTTATACCATGCACAGGCAACAGCTTTTGGGATATCCCCCATTCCAGTTGTTCAGGATCTACATGAAGACCAAGCTGCACATCTGCTACATCTGGGCAGGGGAGGCTTAGATATAGGCTGTGTATGTTTTTTTGGTTGGTAGTTCAGACTCTGAAAGCCCCATATGTTTAGGTTAGTTGACTCTGATGTTTGTCCTGTGCAGTTCCTGTTCCCTTCGGGGCTTGCAATCCTTATTTTTATTTGTCCATAAGAGTCCTCAAGCTTCCATCTGCTGTTTGGCTATGGCTGTCAATCTGTTGGAGTCAGCTGCTGGGTGGGCCCTTTCAGAGGACAACTTGCTTCTGTCTGCAAGAATTAATAGTGTCAGGGATTGGTGCGTGCCCCTGGGACGGGTCTCAGATTGGGACAGTTATTGGTTGGCCGTTCCCCCAGTCTCTGCTCCATCCCCCGTGCCTACATTTCTTGTAGACAGGGTAAATTTTGGGTTGAAAGTTTTGTGGATGGATTGGTGTCTCTGTTGCTCTACTGGGGTTCCTGTCTGGCTACAGGAGGTGACCTCTTCAGCTTCTGTATTCCCAAGGTACTGAGTCACAGCTAAGGTCACCCTTATAGGTTCTTGGGCACCTCCATTATTTCAGGGTATCTCTCATCTTAGAGATACCCCCCCAACCTCCTCACAATAATAAATTGCAGATTTCCATTTATTTTTATTGCCATCTGACTCTCTCCTATTCTTCCCCACACCTGATTTTGAACTCTTCCATTCTCCTCTACATCCCTTTCTCTCTCAGTTCCCTGCATCCATCTGCCTTTTATGACTGTCTTATTCCCCCTTATATCTGAGATTCAAGCTTCCTACCTGGGCCTTTCCTTCTTGCTGAGATTCATGAGTCTGTAGTGTGTAAAATGGTACCTGTATTTTATGACTAATATCCACTTCTAAGTACCATGAATGTCCTTTTGGGACTGGGTTGCCTCACTCAGAATGATATTCTCAAGTTTTATCCATTTGCCTGCAAAAATGCACGATGTCTTTGCTTTTAATAGATGAATAGTATTCCATTATGTAGATATATCACATTTTCGTTACCCAATCTTCAGTTGAGAGACATCTAGGTTGTTTCCACTTTTTGGGTATTACACAAATGCTGCTATGAATGTAGTTGATCAACATCATATGATGTTGGAGAATTTGCTTAGGTTGGGTATATGTTTAGGAGTGGTATAGTTGAGTCCTAAGGTAGAAGAATTATTCTCAGTTTTCTGAGGAGACGTCAAATTGATGTCCAAAGTCCTTGTACAAGTTTGCACTCCCATCAGCAATGGAGGGGTGTTCCCTTTGCTCCACATCCTTACCAGCATGTGCTATGTCGTGAGTTTTTGTTCTTAACCATTCTGATAGGTTTAAAATGGAACTTCAGAGATGTTTTGATTTTCACTTCCCTGATGACTAAAGACTTTGAAAATTTCTTTTTTTTAATGCTATTAAATGCCATTTTTGTTGGATATTTTATGTATTTACATTTCAAGTATTATCCTCTTTCCTGATCCTGCCCTCCCTGCTCCTCCTGATTCTATAAGATACTCCCTTTCCCAGCCACCTACTTCCACCTCTCTGCCCTGGAATTCTTCTACACTGGGGTATCGAGCCTGAATATATTTTTAGGTGCTTCTTTGTCATTTAAGATTCCTTTCTTAAGAACCCTGTTTAGTTCTATAACCCATTTTTAAATTTATTTTTTTATTTTTTTGTGATCATGATTGTCTAACTTCTTGAGTTCTCTGTAAATTGTGGATTTTCGCCCTCTGTCAGATGTAGGGTTGGTGAAAATTCTTTCCCAATTTGTAGGCTGTGGATTTGTCATATATACAGTGTCCTTTGCCTTACAGAAGCTTTGAAGTTTCATAAGGTCCCTTTTATCAATTGTTGGTCTTAGAGCCTGAGCCACTGCTGGTCCCTCAGGAAACTGTCTTCATTCCAATGTGTTCAAAAGCATTTCACAGTTTCTTTTTATGAGATTTGGTGTATCTGGTTTTATTTTGAGGTCTGTGATCTACTTGGACTGACTTTCATGAAGAGTGATAAGTATAGATCTATTGTCATTCTTCTACATGTAGACATCCAGTTAGTCCATCACCATTTGTTGAATATGATTTTTCCATTGTATGATTTTGGCTCCTTTATAAAAAAATCAGGTCTCCATAGGTGTGTGGCTTTATTTTGTTTGCTTCCGTTCATTAACATGCCCGTTTCTGTACCAATACCGTGCAAGTTTTTAACACTGTTGTTCTGTAGTACAACTTTCGGTTGGGAGTAGTGATTAATCCTGAAGTTCTTTTATTTTTCAGGATTGTTTTGGCTATCCTGGGTTATTCTTTGCTTTTTCATATGAAGTTGAAAATTGCTCTTTAAAGGTCTTTAAAAAACATGTTAGATTTGTTGGGATTGTATTGACTCTGTGGATGACTTTTGGTAAGATAGCTATTTTTCATTACATTAACGCTACTGATCCATGCATATGGGAGATCTTTCCATCAACCGATACCTTCTTCAATTTCTTTCTTCAGGGACTTGAAATTCTTGTCAAACCAATCTTTCACTTGCTTGACTAGAGTTACACCAATATATTTTATATTATTTGTAGGTATTGTAAAGGGTGTTGTTTCCCTGATTTATTTCTCAGCCCACTTATCATTTGTATAAAGGAGCCTCCCTTTGCTAGACGGTCTTTCATTTTTCTCCCTTTGGTGGATTTTGTTGTATATCCTTTTATTATAATAAATAAAAGAGGTGAGTATACCTGTATACTGAAAAAAAAGGAGTGCTACTGATTTTGTTGAGTCAATTTTGTATCCAGCCACTTTGCTGAAGGTTAAGGATCATAGTTTAACACAGCACAGTTCTTATCTAGTGATGGGAAGGCCAGCAGGCTCCCAATTAATGGCTCATTTACTTCCATGTTTTAGTGGCTGACTGGGACTTTCAAGTACATTGCTGTTCAGAATTAAGACAGAGCACCATCTTTCTAGGTAGAAAATTATAACAATTCAAACACTGCACTATGCTTTCTACTGAGTGCCCACTGCTTTGGCACCATCAGAAAGCTGAAAAATTGTAATTTAACTATTGTATTTGGAACTGTTTATACCCAGGCATGAAGGAGTCTTGCTGGCCATGGTCTGGATTATTAACTCAGTTCTAACAAGTTGAGAGGGGTAGAAATAATGAGACATGAATTTCACAATTGAACTATATAAGGATAAAAGCCCTGACTGCCATCTCAAGTGCTCACTCCTGCTGTTTTGTGTCTGTCTGGTGCTCTCCTTTTATTTTCACTTTCTCTTGTACTTGGAAAGAAGCTTCCACATTGGCATCACTCTGTGTGGCAATTTCTACATGACAAGGTATCCTCTAGCTAAAACCAAAAAGAGCGCATCTCCTTGTGACTGCCACAGACCAGTGAACACATTGGGAAGTTGGTCAGGTATAACTTCAGTTCTGACCTACAGCTTGACAGGAACCTCATGAGAGAGTCTGTTTCTCCACACCAGTTGCATCTGGATTCCTGACTTCCAGAATCTTCATAGTATCAAGCCATTCATCAAGCTACATTATGTGACTAATTCAAACATGAACACAGAGACTGAGATTTCTTACCACATAATAACATATAAGCTATGAAATACTGACCTCATTTTAAAAAGTGACTAGCAATCATTCTGGCCATAATTAAATAACAGAATCAGCTAACTATTGGCACCATTCCTTGGTTGTGTGAATAGAAAAAGTACAAAAGCAACAATTGCTTGTTCAAAAATGCTACAAAATTATTAGGGATATGGGCACAAGTGTAATTTGTCCTATGCTCTTGTATTGAACAACTTCTTCAGGATAGGGAACCATTGTTGCCTGTCTAATCATTGACTGCTCTAAACAAAGACCTAGATTATCAGACTGTAGTGAGGACCAAATGGTGTGTTTAAGAGTCTAGTTTTGTGGGTTCAGAGACAAATGGTCTCAGTCACTGTCTTTGTGGAACTTATGTCAGGACAGAGGTTTAGCATCAGGAAAAAGAGAAAGAGGACTGAGGAAAGGACAAAGGTCATAACGTTTTATCAAAGTTGAAGATAATCAGGGAATTCCAGAAAGCTCTCACCAGAAGTCTCTGAGCTGTGACTTGTTTTCACAGTTTTGGATAGTTTAATTTAGGATTTAGGTAGTAAAGTTAGGGTGTTTTTAGGCATTGGTGCCATAAGAAATTTCAGAAACAATGGTTTGGTTTTCTTCCCATGGCCATATAGTGGGTTGTAAGGAGGAAAAAAGAGAGCTGGAAAATGAGCTCAGCATTTAGATTTGGTCATGTAGATAGACGGAACCTACGCCAATGTGTCAAACCAGTCAAATGTAGCTGTGATTCCACCCCACTGATCTTGGAAAATGACCAAACAGGGCAGAAAACGTTTTAGATTTTTAACAAATAAAACTGTATATAATAAAAAATATTTTCAATCTAAGATAATTAGTAAAAAAGACATCATTTTTTGTACAAACTTTACAGATCAGAAAAGGCAAGGTGGACGTGAAGTACATAGCACACAAAGCTCATCTCTTACGTCCCCACTGAGGGCTTTCCTTCCTCAATTTGCCATGTTTTGTTAGCAGTTTTCGTTTCCTTTGTAACCCCTCATATTTCACCCTGCTGGACCTCATACTTTCTCTCTTGAGCCATCTGCAGACTCTTATAGAATCGATTGTCATAATCGACATGATGTCTGCATTCTGAGAAACAGCACACTCAGGAATGTTTGTGTCTTAGGCTCTTTTCAGAAGTAGCAGGTTTTGATCAGCCACATGCTTCTGCTCAGAGGGCATTCATATCTTAGAGAAAAATAGCATAGAATTCTTCACTTGCTGTAAATGCATCTCTCGTGTGTTTAACTATTTTATACAATCCATGATTAGAGAACTGACTTATCAATATTCTTCCACAGGCCACTTCACATTTATACGTTTTGGGGATTATTTTCACGATAAATTGACAAATGTTAGCACCATACTATAGTAAAGCTACTCACTTCAGAAATATGACTTCAGTGTTTAATGCTACCTTACACTGGAGTAGTAAGAGAAATGGCATGTACAACCTGACCTGAGGTGCTTCCATGCTATTGAGGTTTTCTTTAGAAGGTCAGGTTAAGGGAAAATGCTATTTGAAAACATTTAAATAGATTGTCATAGTGACTTACTTATTTAAAAGAGGGTAACTTTGTGTGCCACATCTATATGTCACCATCAGTTATAATTCTGCAAAACAACTTATAAATCACAAAGAAGGTACCAGAATAAAAGAACAGTGGAGAGAACCTCAAGAGCTATTGAAACTGTGGAAGGGGCAGCACAGGATGCTGTGCTCCAGACGGTTCTGAGAGATGCAGGTTTTGCCAACAGTGATGCTGATGAGAAATGTTTTGCACGCTGAATCCAAGCACAAGGAGTGTGGCTGCCTAGCTATTACATAAAAGCACACAGAGACAAATGGAAAGAGAGCGTGTTTTATACCATGAGTGTCATGACACTTACTGAAGGCAGTTTACAAGGATTCACATACATCTAAAGATTGCTTAGACCAGTAAAGGCTAGCAGGCAGGTATGGTCGTTATTTCAAACTGTAATTCTGATTGCTGACAATGGTGAAAGTAAGGTAATTTTCAAGCTTATGAGCATTATGAAGTTAACACTTTCCAAAAGATTCATATGATTTTGAGCTGAGTTAGGGGTTTCTAAGGTTGATGTTTTGGACAGCTTTTACTGTAGCAACAAATATTTTTATATCAGACGGACGTACAAGAACAAACATTTTTTTCTAAGTCAGGTTGCAAGGCACTTGTGGGTCAAGGTCACTATGGTGCCTTGTATGGGCTCTTTTGTTTTATGCTCACACATCTCCCCTTTCCAGGGCCCTAGCTGTAGGAGTGGCATCTATATTGGTTCATCCATGATAAAGTCATAGCCTAACTGTGTGAGAATCATACTGCTGCTGATAAGTGTTGGAGTCATGATTTTATTTTTAAATTTAGTTTTGAGATTATAAGATTTCTTCCTTCCAATTCCTCCATCTAAACCCTATCTTATAAGCCTTTATACTCTCCTTTAAATTCATGACCTCTTTTTACTCTAATTGTTATTATATCCTGTGTGTATGTGTATATGTATATGTATATACATAGTGTTCCACACATAACCTGCTCATATCATGTTACCTGTATATATATTTTTTCAGGAATGACCATTTGGTACTGGCCAACCAATTGGTATCCTCTTCCTTGGGGAAGGCTATCTCTTCCTTTTGCAGAATTCCAGTCACTTACAGTTCTTTGGGTAGAATTGAGGTCCTGAGGGGTTTCTCCATCACCTTTGGTATGTCCATTGGCACTGTCCTTGTTTAGCTCACATTTGGGTACTCCTGTCAGTGAGGCTTTATGTGTAAAAACTGATATTACTAGGAAGGAAGCATTCCTGGTCCTGAAAACATAGCTAAGTGTATGATGCTAGTGAAGATGTACAGTCATTGGAGGAGAAGCTTCAGCTGCTAAATTAGAAACCAGCATAATTCCCAATAAAGTCTTTAAACATCTGTGCTTATATCCATGGATAAGGGAGCCTTCACCCCTCACCAAGGAAACCTCTTTGCAACAGATTGAGTCATGTTTGATCCTAATTTCTGGTCATAACCAGCAACATGGCCAACCGCAAATTTATTGGGGTAGAGGCTCATTTATCAGACTGAAAAGGGTCTGAAAATTCGGGGGGGGGGTGATTAAAAAATACAATCCAATACTATTGACCAAAGGCAAGTTTTAGCACTTTGGAAAGATCAAAGTAATTAATTAAAATTTTTTGTGACAAGGACAGGTCAGATGATTAGGTCTGCAAAGCTCTTGCTAGTACTGTGTGATATTGGCATATGATACCAAACAAACACCTGTGTGCAAACCAGGCATGCAAATTCATATGTGAAATCACAGCCAGGGGAGCACCTGTGACTCTCTGGTCAGGAAGCCCAGCCTAATTGACAAGCCTTGGTTCTTAGTTAACACCATGTTTCAATCAATCAATCAATCAATCAATCAATCAATCAATCAATCAATAAAGAAGAATTTTCTGAAGAGCATCTGCTGAGCATTTCTGATCTCCACATCCATGTATACTTGTGCACCTGCATATGTTCTGTGTCTTTTCTTTCTGGAGGTTTCTGCAAACCTTTCTTGGTTGTCTTTCTTCCGGGAGACCTGAAATATATGTCTTACCCTTGATGATTTGTTCATTTGTCTTCCTACTGCCAGACTTTTCTAATTCTTATTCCTGCACTTCCAAGGATCGAATCAATAAACAACTGAAATGTCGTTCTCCAGACCTGAGACACAGAACTGCCTTCCACCTGCTTTCTGTGATCTTCATTTGAATGCTTTTATTAATTAATTAATTAATTAATTAATTTATGTTTTTGGATTAAAGATTGCCACTTGAAACTTAATATCTGTCTAAATGCTTCTTTCACTCCCAATTTCTCTACCATATTGTTTTTGATCATTCTGACTCAGATCTATGAATTATATTTGACTCCCTCTCCCTTGTAATTCCTACTCACCAAATGCCAAGGTATGTGTAGTGTTCTGACACCAGTGGTTTTCTTGTAGCTGTCCTCTCATTTCTGGTCATCATTGTCATTTTGATTCACATCTTTGTGTGCTTCTGATTTTATATTCTTCCACACTATCATGTCTAATCTAGCTTCGTTCCCATCTTCAATGTCTCCATATCACAATGAAATGTTTTAAGTCGTTTTCCTGCTAAGCTGATCATGCATTTATCCTGAGATGATTTTTTTTTACAGTATTTCCAACTCTATTTGTCGAGGTTATTTTCTAGAAGTCAGTGTTTACTGGAGTTCTCAGTAGCATTGGTAACTAATATTACTTAAACACATTCTGAATTTCCTACTTGCAGACTTTTATTGACACCCCATCCTCAGCCTTAGCTAGCCATGTTTTAAAAACTCATTCTCAAAAAATTTCATTCTCAAAATTCATCTATCTCACAACTTTGTCTAAAGACACTTAGTTTATATTTCTATCCAGCAATGATTTTGTGGTTTTTTGGTGATTTGTAAAGTTATTAAATTTAATGACAGATTATGAATCTTCCTTCTGCAAATTAGATACTATGTATGCATGCCATTTTTTTTAGCAGCTAATCTAGAACTCTGTACTCTTCCCCTACTCTTCTAATGTGGAATAACACCCAGGGCCCTTTTCATACAAGAAAAACATTCTATTAATGAATTATATCCTTACCCTCTGTAGAAAACTGATGTTGCTTCCAGAGCTTATATCAGGACACAGCCTTTCTGACATCTAGTAGGAACTTCTTAAATATTCATTATAACTGCATTTAGTCACTATAGTTTTAAGAAATGTTAGTGAAATGTAGCCATTTATTCAAACACAGTTTCACATAATTCCATATTATTTCAATAAAATAGTCAATGAGAACACATTCTTGCTAAAGACCATTGAGAAATAATTTATTTCCTATTTATATGAAGCTATAATTTTTTTTTGTGTGTGTGGGGGTTTGGATGGTAAGATACATTTTTTTTCACAGAGTTAATTTATGATTAGGATATTTAGGCTTAGCATATCTAGCAAATAACTTTTCTGAAATAAATGATCTTTGAACGTTGAAAAGTATAAAATAATTATTTCTCATCAGTTAATTCTTTTTAAAAGATAAATACAAAAAGAAATGAATTATGACTTTCTGCATTATGACTCTCTCAACATTTCAGTTGCCTTCATTTTTATTCTGTTAGAATAGTTACATACCACATAATTGCCCTGCTTCAGCTGAACTCAGAGAACTTTTCAAAAATAGGTCACAAATGGGTGGGTAGGTGTGAGTGTGTGGGCAGATCCATTGCTAATTTCAGTTTTTAAAACATAGACTTTAACTCCTAGCATTTGTTATCAAATAATGATTAAATGTCTTGATTTTCAGAGACATTAACTTGTCAAAGTGATTTGACTCACTTAACAGAACTGAGAATTACTGGGATGACTGGTGTCAGAAAAGGGAATGAACGCATTTCTTCATGCTTCTAAATGTTTGGACTCCCACATGTTTCATTAGAGTTAAACTTTTAAAACAGAAATATAAACAATTTTGAGTTTCTGTTTGGAATTTCTTGCTATTCAACATTGAGAATGCTTTGGCTGTTATCATCAGAATTGACCACTGTGCTTTCATGTTCCACATTAAACCCTGCCACCTGGACAGTATTACAAAGGGGACACACCCTTTATTTTTTCTGACCTCTAAAAAACATTTACCTAAGTTTTCCAAATAAAGTTCTCTTTAGTGTAGTGATATTTTATACTTCTCAGATACAAAGGTCTTTCCTTATTCTTTAAAGTATTTCAGAAAAAAAAAACAAGAAAATTAATTAGTTAATTAACAAAGGCATTTAAGTAGTTATTGTCTTAGACATTCAGAATCGGTTGTCTTTCCCGCCTTCAAGACAATGTATCTTCAGATGTAAGAAATTTGATATTGTTAAACATGTTGCAAAGGAGATAACATAAACTTAGGTCACATTACAAGCCAATGGAAGAATGGTAATGACTCAGCCTAGTTCTTAATGTGTCTTTGCCCGTACTGAAATCATTAGAGGCTCAGGATTTCAATTTTTCATCTTTAAAAAGAGATGAGGACCAGATGGACTTTTACATTTAAAATTCTAAATTTCTTCAGCCCCAAATAAAATGTATTCGATCTGTAGGACCCATAGGTGGCAGTACCATGTAATAAAAGGAATAAAAGGGCTTGTCCACAGCAGGAAACATAGAATTAAATCTCATTTCTATGGGGTTCAAGAGAAAAGTGAGAAAGCAAAAGCAAAATGGCCATCAATGTGTTTGTTTTATGACATTCTAGTTGCACAGAGTTTAGCTGTATAAGGGAGAGAAAAATGAAAGCCTGCTTATTTCTGTCTAAACTATATTGGGAGAGAGAAAAATGAGTCTGCTTACTTATATATCAACAACATATTGAAAAATAAGACAGTTTTTAAAAAAAAATATGTGGAGACTCCAATTTAATGCCATAAAGCTTGTATTTAAAAACACACAGTAGGAATGATGGACTTATTCATAGTAAAATTGTGGTTATTTGAATGGCTTCCATAGTTCCATTTGTTTAAATGCTTCATCTTCAGTGAAACTGTTTAGGAAGGATGTGGAGGTTTGGCACTGTTGGAGGAGGTGTGGCCTTGTTGAGTATCACTAGTCAGTGGGCTGTGAGTTCTCAAAAGCCCATTCATGCCCAGTGTGTCTCCCTCTGGTCTCTTCCCATAGAACAAATTGGAAATCTATCAGCTACTGCTTTACTGCCGTCCCTTTCTGCTTCCTGTCATGATGACAATGAACTAGGTCTGTAGGCAAGACCCCAGTTAAATTCTTGCTTTTATAAGAAAATTCTTGGTCATGATGTTTCTTACAGAAATACCGTTCATAGAACAGTAACTATGCCGCAAGTAAAATAACAAATCAGATTGAACTGGCATTGGAATATGCAACTTTTAGGAAATTTTACGAGCTAAGATATAGCTTTGCATAAAGAAAAAAATTGTCATATACATTTTTTATCTCTATGCAGGACAGAGTTTGTTTGCCCAAACTAAGAGAATTTTTTTTTTTGAGTTGAAAAACAAGCACCCCACTTTAACAAAATGATGATTGTCTACACCATATTTTTTATTGGATATTCTCTGTACTTTTATTTCAAATGTTATCTCATTTTCCCCCCACTGACATCTCCTCTTTTTCCCCCTTGCATTTATGAAGGTGCTCCTTCTACCAGTAACACTTCCACCTCAGCACTTTGGATTCCCCTTCACTGGACCAAAGGCCTCTCTTCCAATTATTGCCAGACAATGCTGTCCTCTGCTACATATGCAACTATAGCCATGGGTCTCTCCATGTGTGCTCATTGGTTGGTGTTTTAATTCCACAGAGCTCTAAATTATTTTGTTGGTTGATGATGTTGTTTTTCCCATGAGGTTGCAATCCCTTTTAGCTCCTTAAGTCCTTTCTCTAGCTCCTTCATTGGGGTTCCTGTGTTCAGGATTAGCTGCAAGCATCCTCATCTGTATCAGTATGGCTCTGGCAGAGCCTCTGAGGAGGCATCCATATTTGATTCCTGCCAGTAAACACTTCTTGCATCAGCAATAGTGCCTGATTTGGTAGCTACATATGGAGTGGATCCCCAGGTGAGGCAGTCTCTGGATAATCTTTTCTTCAGTTCCTACTCCTATATTTGTCTCTGTATTTCATGAGTGTTTTGTTATCCTTTCTAAAAAGGACTGAGGCATCCACATTCTGGCCTTTTTTTTTTTTTTGTGAGCTTCATATGGTTGTTTCTTGGGTATTCCGAGCTTTTTGGGCTAGTATTTGCTTATCAGTGAGTATATAATATGTGTGTTCTATTGTGACTTGGTTACCTCACCCAAGATGATAACTTCTAGTTCCATCTATTTTCCTAAGAATTTCATGGAGTCATTGTTTTTAATAGCTGAGTAGTACTCCATTATGTAAATGTACCACAATTTCTGTATCCATTCCTCTGTTGAAGGGCCTCTGGGTTTTTTCCAGGTTCTGACTATTATAAATAAGGCTGTTATGAACACGGTGGAGCATGTGTCCTTATTATATGTTAGAGTGTATTTTGGGTATATGTCCAGGAGTTGTATAGCTGGGTCCTCAGGTAGTACTATGTCCAGCTTTTTGAGGAACTGCCAGACTGATTTCTAGAGTGGTTGTACCAGCTTGCAATCCCACCAACAATGGGAAAAGAAGTGTTCCTTTTTCTCCACATTCTCGTCAGCATTTGCTGTCACCTAAAATTTTGATCTTAGCCATTCTGACTGGTGTGAGGTGGAATCTCAGGGTTGTTTTGATTTGCATTTCCCAGATGAGTAGGGTTGTTTAACATTCCTTTAGCTGCTTCTCAGACATTTAAAATTCCTCAGTTTGAGAATTCTTTTTTTAGCTCAGTACCCTACTGTTTAATAGGATTATTTGCTTCTCTGGAGTCTAGCTTCTTCAATTCTTTGAATATATTAAATATTAGCCCTCTATCAGATATAAGATTGGTAATGATCTTTTTTTTTAAAATCTGTTTGTTTCTATTTTGTCCTTTTAACTGTGTTCTTTGCCTTAAAAAAACTTTGGCATTTTATGATGTCTCATTTATCAATTCTTGATCTTAGATTGTAAGCCATTGGTATTCAGTTCAGGAAAATTTTCCCAGTGCCTATGTGTTCTAAGCTCTTCCCCACTTTCTTTTCTATTAGAAAGAAAGTTTTATGTGGAGTTCTTTGATCCACTTGGACTTGAGCTTTGTACAAAGAGATAAGAATGGATCGATTTTCATTCTTGTGCATGCTGACTGTCAACTGACCATATATGTGTGGATTAATTTCTGCGTCTTCAATTCTATTCCATTGAGCTACCTTCATGTCTCTGTATCAATGCCATGCAGTTTTTTTTTTTATCATAATTGATCTGTAATACAGCTTGAGGTCAGGAATAATGATTATCCCAGAAGTTCTTTTATTGTTGAAAATAGTTTTTGCTGTCTTGGTTTTTGGCTATTCCAAATGAATTTGCAAATTGCTCTAAATCTAAAAAGAATTGAGTTTGAATTTTGATAGGGATTGCATTGAATCTGTGGCTTGCTTTTGGCAAGATAGTCATTTTTACTATGTTGATATTTTCGATCCATGAGCATGGGAGATCTTTCCATCTTCTGAGATCCTCTTCAATTTTTCTCTTGAGAGACTTGAAGTTATTGTTAAAGAGACATTTAGCTTGCTTGGTTAGGGTCACACTAAGGTATTTTATATTATTTGAGACTATTGTAAAGAGTGTTGATTCCCTACTTTCTTTTTCAGCCTGTTTATCTTTCTAGTAGAGGAAGGCTACTACTGATTTGGTTAAGTTAATTTTATATCCAGCCACTTTGCTGAAGTTGTTTTTCAGCTGTAGGAGTTCTCTGGTAGAATTTTTGAGGTCACATAACTATACTATCATATCATCTGTAAAGAGTGATATTTTGACTTCTTCTTTTCCGATTTCTATTCCTTTAACTTTGTTTTCTGTCTTATTTCTCTGGCTAAAACTTCCAGCACTATGTTGAATAGGTAGGGAGACAGTGGGTAGTCTTGTCTCATCCCTGATTTAAGTGTGATTGTTTCAAGTTTCTCACCATTTAGTTTGATGTTGGCTACTGGTTCTCTTTATATTGCTTTTACTATGTTTAGGTATAAGCCTTGAAATATTGATCTTTCCAGAACTTTTACCATGATGGGGTGTTGAATTTTGTCAAATGCTTTTTCAGCATCTAATGAGATGATCGTGTTTTTTTTTTTTTATTTCAGTTTGTTTATATAGTGGATTACATTGATGAATTTACTTATATTGAATTGTCTCTGCATTTCTGAAATGAAGCCTATTTGATCATAGTGAATGATCATTTTGATAGGTTCATTGAATCAGTTTGCAAAACTTTTATTGATATATTTGCATCAGTGGTTATGAAGGAAATTGGTCTGAAGTTTTTTTCCTTTGTAGGGTCTTTGTGTGGTTTAAGTATGAGTGTAATTGTGTCTTCAAAGAATGAGTTGTATAGTTTGCCTTCTGTTTCTATTTTGTGGAATAATTTGGAGAGTATTGGTATTAGTTCTTCTGTTTAGTTCTGATAAGTTTCTGCAGCTAAACACATCTGGTTCTGGCCTTTTTTTGGTTGGGAGGCATTTGATGATTGCTTCTATTTGTTTACAGGTTTTGGACTGTTAAGATTTTTTTTTCTGATCCAGATTTAACTTTGATACCTTGTATCTTTCCAAAAATTTGTCCTTTTCTTTCATATTTTCTAGTTTGGTTGAGTATAGGCTTTTGTAATAGGATCTGATAATTTCTTGAATTTTCTCAATTTCTGTTGTTATGTGTCCCCTTCCATTCCTGATTTTGTTAATTTGGATACACTTTCTGTGCCCTCTAGTTAGTCTGGCTAAGGCTTTATCAATTTTTTGTTGTTCTCAAAGAACCAGCTCCCTTTTTTGCTGATTCTTTTTAAAGTTCTTTTTTTCTGATCTTTGGAGATAGAGATCTAGGCAGCTGTGAATGCCCAGAAGTGGGTTTTCAGAATAGAATTCTCATCCTCTGCCGAAGCAGCAAGAGCTTTTAATTGTTGAACCATCTCTCCAGGATATTTAGTAAATAATCATTATTCTTGCAATTTACATACACAAAATCATAACTTGGGTACTGGGGACTAAGAGGTTTCTGACTCCTACATTTAACAGATGTTTTTCCAGGAAAAGTAATGTTCCTCTGTGCTAGGACAAGGCTCATAACATTGTTCCCTATACATCCTCATTGTGTGGGCTTTCCTACATCCTGATGTACCTGCTAATCATGTAAGTGTAGGAGTAGCATGGAAGAGTCAAAGTTGGGAAGTTCTTAAAAGTGGTGTATTCTTAAAAGCATCCACATCGGCAGGAATAAAGGTGGGATCAGGAGCAGAAGGGATGGGTGTCCTGGGCTGAGTGAGTCTACCTACTTAAGTCTAAGGTAGCCTTTCAGCTGCCTTCCTAAAATGTTTGCATTCTTTACAAGCTTATTTATACAGATTTCCTTGTTAGGGTTTTCTCTTGTTCTTGCTATCCACTACTTAGGTATGATATTTTCCCCAAAATTAGATCCAGTGTTGTGGTTGCTTGAAAGTCATTTTCAGTCCCAAAAACTGGCACATTCCCTCTAAACCAATCAATAGAGAATATGTATGTGTATCTCTTTCTGTGTATATAAGAGAGAGAGATTTTAGAATTTAGATAAAGAACATAATTAATTAAAAGGTAATTAACAATATCAAGCATGGTTACAAGCTTGGAAAGAAATGGGGGAAGAAATAGGTAGGTCTTTGAATGATCGGAAACAATGTGTGGATTTAAAGGGATAGCAAATAGCTACTAAAAAATGAACAACAGAAAAGTAACATCCTGAATAGTATGATATCATGATTTTATTTATGTACATTGTACAGTATGGTTAATTATATATATATATAATTGCTATGTAATACATATAAATAATGTTATCTATATATAATTTAGAAGTGGCTTTCTTGACTGAAGTTTCATAATTTGGATTAGGATGTCAGATTCTTCAGCATGGGATTTTTTTTTTTTTTTTATACATTTTGGCTTCCTACAAAGCGGAAGAATCTATGTACTCAGTAAGTATTGGCTAATTAAGAATGGGACATTTCTCAATTGTGGTACATTTACACAATGGAGTACTACTCAGCTATCAGAAACAATGACTTTATGAAATTCCTAAGAAAATGAGTGCATCTAGAGAATATCATCCTGAGTGAGGTAACCCAGTCACAAAAGAACAGACATAATATGCAGTCACTGATAATTGGATACTAACCCCAGAAAGCTCTTAGCACCCGAGAAACAACTCACAGGTTATATGAAGCTGAAGAAAAACAAAGGCCAAAAAATGAAAGGATCAGTCCTTCTTAGGAAAAAAATAAATGTATAGCACCCTTTCAGAGTGTGGTACACGTGGACCTTAAATCATTAATAATCCAAGAGCTAAAATGATTACGTTGTGGCAATTTTTGGTATTCACAGATCATTATGCTTAATCTATACTCACCATGAAATCTGTTTCCATGTTACGTTCTGTCCTACATGTACTTTATGCTTATGGTAAATAGTGGGATTTCAATGCATGCAATCAAACCTCTGAAAGACTTAAGTACTGACAAAAATATTCCTATGGTGCTATGCCAAAAGCCTTTAAAAATCTTTGTGTCTCCCTCTTTTTTTTTGAGTAAAGTTATAAGAAAAAAAAGAGTGGGACATTTCTCAAGAAAACAGCATTTTCCAGACACAACAGAGCGGATACACCCATTAACTCATAGAAATTGTAACAGCAGACACACATCTGCAAATGTTCAAACTAAACAAACCCCAGCGCGGAGAAGGAGATAGAGACACAAAGTTCCGTCACTAGTCATGAAGCTCTTTATAGTTAATTGTTGGTCGGAGAGGGAAAATCGGTTTTCTTCAGTGGACTGACCCTGGGTGTATCAGCCTCATCCATGCAGTGGTCAATGCCAAGGGTCCATGTTTTATGTTTTCTTTTTGTTGTTTTATTTTTGATTTTTAATAAAAACAAAGAACATGGGTTTGGGTGGATGGGGGAAGGAGGATCTGGGAAATCTCCGAGTGTATGACATTTTTAGAAAATAATTAAAGGAAAAAAAATGAAAGAAAAATGAGGCAGTTTTCTAATTTTTCTTCTTTGAAATAATTTTATCTTTTGAGGAATGTTTCCTATCAGCCTTTCCACTTCAGTTCTAATCTTCGTAAAAAGATGAATAACTTTAAATACAAATTAAGCAGCTTTCACTCAGTGCTTTTTCTTCACATATTTTAATTTCTTAAAAATAAACTTGGAATATTTCTCTTCTACTTGAGGCATGCCATCCTGTATTACTATGATAAAGTTTTAGTACCTTCACAAGGCATTTTTATCTCATTTCATTTTATTTTTATCTATCTATCTATCTATCTATCTATCTATTATCTATCTATCTATTATCTATCTATCTATCTATCTATCTATCTATCTATCTATCTATCTATCTATCGAAGCACTCCTATTACAACTGGACAAGTGAACATTGAATGAATTTCAGTTATTTAATTTTAACCAGGCACATAAAATGTCTACACACACACACACACACACACACACACACACACATTCTCTCTCTCTCATACACACACATACTCAAAAAGGCAATTGAGTTAAGTTTGCAAGCTACTGCAATGATTTCAGTGTTCTATTTCTCTGTCTCTCTGTGTCTGTCTGTTTGTTCGTCCCTCCCCCCCTCCTTAGACAAGGTCTCTCTACATACCTTTAACTGGCCGCCCTGGAACCCATGTGGACAAGACTGGCCTGAACCTCACAGAGATCCTCCTTCCTCCCAAGTGCTGGGATAAAAACTATATTCCACCATTTCTGACCTTTAAATTTACTTTAAATTATATAAATCTATACATGTAAAAATCTGAAGAAGGAGTACTCTGCATTTCACTTTGTGAACCGGCAAACCTAGTCTTTGGAAAACCATGGTCATTTTCATACAATAATAATTATGTAGTTGTAAATGTCACTGCATTTTTTCTCTTGAATTATTAATTTCATTGGAACTGTTGTTTAAATATAAATGATACAAAGTCAAATATTATATCGTCAGGCAGAATAGCAGTATGTCAACTTGACCTTTCTACTCTGTTGATGGCTGTTTCCCCATACCAATGTTAAAGACAACAGCAGAGCATTTTCCTCTTGTATTAAAGTTCTTACTTAATGTAGAAAAGTATTGCATAGGAATATTGCACTGTCACAGAGGGAGTGTAGTCTGTTTGTCATTATTCTGCTCTTTCTGATCCAAAATGCTTAGCACAATGGATCCAGAGCATCAGCTGCAAGATAGTGCCTTCTCTTTGTAAATGGGAAGTTACACCCAGGGAATTGCAATGATATGGCTGCAATAGGACAGGAACAGCAAATATGTACACATCAAGTTAGGTCCAAAATCATCATTATTCTCCCTTTTCATTTATGGAAAAGACAGGATCCTAGTAGCAATCCCTTGTCTTAGCTTTTGTTCCCAGATCCAGGAAACCTGACGTATGAGCACCTCTAAGGGAGGAGTGGCATAGGGGACGAGGTATAGGCATAGCATTATGGTAGACAACACTTATTTTAAGACTATAATATTTGTTGGGAATTACTGATCAGGAATAAAAGCAGCAAAACATGTCTCAACGGACAGTCATTCAAAGAACAGGTTCTAGTCTTTATTGAGATATTTTGTGAAGTGCAGCACAGGCATGTGTTTAGGGCCCAGACATTGACCTAACTATGTAGGAGTGTGGGATTTACAAGACAGAAATAGAGAAAAAATAAGAGAAGGTTGGGCACAGCAGGAGACAAACACTTTTCCTGTGTGACCTACTTTTACATAGGTGCATATCAGTAGCCTACTTTTAGGATGAGTTCACAAATTTTGTCCTCCTCTAGTTTGTCCACATATCTGCTGTCCCTTTGACAATCAAAACACCTAGAACATTTTCTTTGTTTACCTTCAATTTTTCTTGTCTATTCTTGATCTTCCTAAAAGAGACTTTGTCCTCAGTGCTCTGATTAAAAGTATAAACAATCTTTATGTTGACAAAGCCAGCTCTCCAACTTGACCTTTGACCTGTCCACAGTTATTGGCACAGGTATTTACTTCTGCTTAAAATAATTTTAAGAATAACCTTTTTTGAGAATTTCATACATAAATCGTATTAACATTTCTACTTGTCCCTTTCCTTCTACAAACTCATCCTGTTCTCCCCAACTCCTGTTTATATTACTTACCTCTTTTTTGTGATTATTGTTTTTTACATAGACACACAGAGAGAGAGACACACACACAGAGAGACAGAGAAACAGAGAGATAGAGAGACTGAGAGAGAAAGACAGAGAGAGACTAGACAGACAGACAATACTTACCGAGCCCATTTCGTATTATTGTTTGGGGTGATTGATTATTGATTGGTTAATCAGGAGGGTTATTCCTGGAGAAAACAGTTTCTCTCTCATCAGTCATTAATTGCCGACAGCTCTTCATCAGGTATTAGTACTTGAGAGGTTTCCCCTCCCACATTGGCATGCCATCTGGAGTCAATATGCGGGTCTTTTTGCAGCCATATTGTTGATTTTTTCTGCATGTAACTTCCCATTTGTAAAGAGAAGGCACTATCCTGCAGCTGATACAGTTTTTCCAGCTCTTACTATCATTCTATCCTCTCTTTATTCGATTGTCCCTGGACCTTAGGTGTAGGATTCTGTCATAGATGTATCAGTTTGGACAAGACACCCTACAGTTGGTCTCTGCATTTTGACCAGTTGTGTATTTCTGCAGGACTCTGTCTGCTTCTGAAAGGTTTGCTTCCTGGTGGGGGGTGAACACCACTGGTCTGTGGATATAAGGCTGAGCATAGAGAATGCAGTCAGACATTGTTCTGGGTTAGGGAAATGTCAGTGGTGTGTTCTCCTCTAAGGTCCATGACCTCACCAGCCATGGGCGGCAGCCTTGGAACTTTGAAATTCTTAGCACATTTCTTCATGTTCTTCCTGCTTTACTACCAATGCACAGTTTAATTATTTCCTTCTAAATTCATCACATTCACCTCACATCCTTTACAGCTGGACTGGCTCAGAGTTCAGCCTTCAGACTTCTTGATATCCTCAGCTCCATTCTTTGACTTTAAAAGGTCTCCTGCATCATGCTTATACTCAAATGTACTTTTCTGGTCTTGACTTTTATCTGAGTCTCTGAACTCTAATTATGCATTCAACATTTCCACTTGGCTGTCCACTGAGCCATTTAAAACTCAAAATGCTGAAAATAAAAGATACCCAATTTTCTCATTAAATACCCAATTCTGTTATTTACTAGTTCTCCCAACTTTGATAACTGTTAAATCAATTTTTATACGTTCTATAACCAAAATTGTTGGGGTGCTTTTTGAAACTGCTTCCTGGAACCCATAGTTCTATTTTTTTAAACTGTGCACTTTGTTTCCTTCCCAAGGATTCCTCTCCCTCAGATACCTGTGTGGCTTGTTCTCATGTTTCCTTTATGACTGTACAAGCGGAAAATGACATCTCTGGACCTGCAAGATGAAAATGTTTAGCATTTGTCTCCTGTACCCTTTTATGCTCATACCAAGTAGGACCCACTTTTGCTTCCAGCCTCCTCAATTGTGTCTGCAGACCAGCCTTGTAGCTGAAGAACAAGTGTTCCTAATATTGAAGACCACAAGGAACTGTTTGCTGGAAAATGCTCTAAGAACCCTGAGTCACACTTCCACTAAACACGGTGGACAAATTCTACTAGAGTATTTATTAAAATTTCTCTTCACATAGCCTGCAGTAATTACACCATAGGCCAACGCTCTAATTTAGCAAGCTCCACAGGGAGCCACTGAGTGTGAAATCTTGCATAAACATCTCTGTTCAAATGACAGGACCATCTTTAGACTCTTCTTCCATCCGTAGAGGCTTATTAACATTTCATGTTCTTAAAATTTGTCCGGCCACAGGAAAAATCACTTTATCTATCTTTAGTCTATATATAAAACCCTGGAAACTATGTTATGGGCTACAAGACCACATACCTCAGTGTGTGGAGGCACTTTAGGAAATAATTCATCTGCAGATTGTTAAAGCTTGTGTATGTTTGGAAGGAGGGCATGAGGAAGGATTGATTAGAGACAGAGATGTGGTCAGGTTTTAAAGCAACATTGTAAGCTAGTTTGCTTTTTATCAGTTTGGAAAGGAGCCCTCCAAGGATTTTTCAAAGTTAATGTTGCCTTTATTTCTTTTATTGAAGGAAATGGATTAATTTTAAAAGAAATGGATGAGGCTACCTACCGTGCTTTGCCTTGTACCAAAGCAACCCCAAACAGATGCTCTTGCCCATCATGTGTCTAACAGATTGTTTCTAGTAGGTTGCTCTGCACCGGACTACCCCTAGCTCTCTAACATCACCTTCCCAGGGTTCACGGCAGTCTCCCCTCAAGGTCAGGCTTTTCTGATTCCTGCCTGTCTCCCTTTCCTGCAGTGTTTTTAGCACAAACACATGCTCTGTCTGTCAGGTACAGTGTAAAAATGACTTTTCTGGAAGGGATGGAGATTTCTGGGCACCAGCCACTCACGGAACGAGCATTATAAGCAGATGGCCCCATTACCAGTTCCAGCACGAACTAGAGAGAAGCAGTTCTTTACAGGATGTGACAGTTCTGGTTCTGCACTCTTTTTCTCTCAGTGTGGGGCCTGATCCGCAGGCTCCTTTGGAGTTTCCACTTTGCATTTCCACCCTCTCCTCAGGTAGGACTCAGTATGATATAACACAAATGAAGGTAAAAATTTTCCTCTAGTTGTCTTTTCTCTATCACTCGGTGTGTCTTATATGCTGGCTTTTAATTATTTTTTCCATCTCGACATGCCCAACACCCCTTTACACCCCTGAGTTGGATGGTCTCCTGACTTTCATTTACTGAATCATGGATTTTTTTAGTCACCATTCCTGGACTGGAATCCAACCGTGTGCATGTTTCTCACTGTAACTTTTCCCTGCCAGTCAGAGTGTTCTAAAATCAGTACACCAACACCTCTCTGGTTCTACAGAAAAATGTGGTTATAAGACAATTCATAAGAAATCCAGAGCAGGGCAGGGGGTAAGAATAATTTGCCCATTAGTATTTGAGGACATAAGCTGATGGGGAGAAAGAACTAGTTAAGAGTGGCAAGTGAAAGCCTGAACTCCTAACTTAGGGAGGGGCTTCTCAACTCTATTCTGTGACCTGCTCATGCAGGATGGAGAGTCTCAAGTTTGTCTCAAAGGGTGAGACAATCACTCATGTCTTTTTATTTTATTTTATTTTTTTGCAACAAGGATGGCAGAGACGAATATCTGATGTTTGGCTTCTAAGTGATCTTTCTCTGTGGTTATTGTCCTGTATCCACAGACAGACTGAGGCTTGCTGAGGCAGGGGTCATGCATTTACTGCAGTATACTTCCCATAGTACCCAGTGCAGGGCTGGGTGGGACCATCTCATGCTTTACGTCATTTTAACTTTATTCTGGAACTCTAAGTGGGGATAAACTTTACAAATTGTTAACCTAGTATATCTTTCCAAGTTAAAATTCAATAGAAAATAACCATAGATTCCCCTAAATAGTCCAAACAAAATATCTAGGTTTGATTTACATATGTTCTTTATTAAACCAGGTCTACCCCTGGAGTGTTTCTGTGGCCAGATAGAGACATGTCATGCCCTGACTGGTAGGTAGGAGTCAGCTACCTGCCAGTGATACGGTTTCAGTGGAAGGAGATTGACTTCAAAGACATTTCATGTTTTTTCAAAAAACCCATATTCACCATAATAATATTGGGTTTTATTTGATGGTAGCACTATGCTATTAGAGTCCCTTTAACTTAAGCAGAAGGTACAATAGGTTTCTTTGAGTAAGTGGCACATGAATGGTTCAGGAAGGGGAAATTAAAAAATTGGAAGCCAGTGGAGTCAAGTAATGGTCACAGTTGCTATAGTTTGCTGAGGATCATGGGAAATCTGGTATTGCTTATATATTGAATTAAAAAGGTTTTATCATAATCTAAAATGCCTCATAATATGGTCTCAGTTTATATCTACTCCATCACATGCCAATGCCCATTTTAGCCTTATAATTCACCCAAATCCACTTTCTTATCAGTCTCCAAACACGTTATGCTATTTAACGACTCAATGATTTTCTTAACATTGCTGTCTTTCATTTAAAAAAATGAACTTTAAGTGAAGGAACATGTGAAAATGCATGTTCAGCTCAATGACTTTTAAAAAGTCCTGGTACATTTTTAGAATGCTCTTTCATACTCTTCTCAAACGTGCACATTGCTTTTTACCCATTACTGTCGAGCTCAGATGTTAGCATACTCTGTTTGGGTGAAGGGCTCAGAAGGAGCTAAGTTTTCACCCTCTTCCCCATTTGATTGTGGTGGGTGTCTGGTAATATTATTAAAGTAAGGAGAAAGAAACTACTTTGGTTAGAAGGAAGTTTGGGACGATAACATATTTCAATTGTGACAAGAAATGTGTCTACAGAAGCTTAGTTGTTATCTAGCTGTGCCCGGTCTATATGCTCAGGAGAACAGCTAGGAGTGAGCACATTGATCTGTGTGTTTCTACGCAAAGACAGTGGACAAGACTTCTTAGTAGGATAAATACTGAGTCGGAATTTTAGATAACAGGAGATCTACAAGGACAAAGTTAGAATACTTTGCTAATAGAGTTGAGCAAGAACAGATAATGAGGTGTGAGGAGACCAAGAGAAGTTAATCTCAGCTGTGACATCAGGGCCAAGGACATAGCATCATCGGGAGAAGGAAGTATTGGTGTTTAATGTTAGGAGCAGCAAAAGGATGAAGATCAAGGAGGGAAGAAGGGATCCCGATCAATAGGAAAACATGGGAGAAGTTTTGGAGAGAATGTTTGAAAGCTATCTGAAAGCTATAAAGGGTGTTCCCTTTTAGGATGAAGGTGTCAACGGCAGGCCACCTGTGTACCTGTGCTGGGAATGAGAGAGTGAATTTTTTTTTCTAGCACAGATAAAATATAGGAGTTATAGCTTTGACTCTTTCTTGTGAATTGGGTAAAAATGTTCATTATAGCATTATAATGAATTTCTTCCCAGCATATTTTGTCTGAAAAGAGAACTTTATCATGTGACTATAATAATGGAAAAATACAACTTCCGAACAAAGCTGTCAAGAACTCTTTGGAGAAAAAACTGACCAAATACTTTATTACATCCTACAACACAGCATAAAAATGGACTCCACCAGTCTGTATCGAAAGGTGAAAATCACTACCTTGTTCTTACCAAGCAAACACTAATTTTTATTATATCCTCAGAATTTCTACTTTTCAAACAAGACATTTATTTTACAGCACTAAATTACCCATTGTTGGTCGCCTAGTGAGAAAAAAGATTAACAAACATGCAAGGAAAATAAGGTGCAAGAATATAGGAGTTCTCCAATATTCAGTATAGGAATATTAAAACCCCTGGGTTAAAACTGAAGGGGTGAAGCTGTGTGATCATGGCATTGTAGCTGGTGGTCAGAAAAAGATCTTAAGACAAGAGGCTTATCTTCTTGTTCTTTCTATACATGTGCTCAAGTTCTATCTGGGTGAGGGTAGAAATTCAACCCCTGATTTATTCCAGGGAATTCAAGGTTTGAAAAGAGGACAGGAAAAATCAATTTTAGATATCCAAAACTAGTTTTTATTAAAAGAAGTAACTGGGGCTGTGGAGATGGCTCAGTGATTAAGAGTATTTCCCAGGTAATCATGAGAACTCAGCAGCCACATAGAATGCTGGGCATGGCTGCATGTGCCTGTAACCATATCCTTGAAGGTCACATGTAGACAGAGCCTAGGAGACTCCTGGCCAGACAGTCAAGCTGAAACATTGAGCTTCCAGTTCAGTGAGAGGTCGTGTCTCAGAGCAATAAGGCCGACAACGATAAAGAAAACCACGAGACATTCTTCTCTGATTTTCACATGTACATGGACTAGACCTCCCCCATACATCCCCCCAAACATGCACATATACACAATACACACATAAACAGATACACACACATACACATAATACACACATAAACACATACACTCTCACACATACACAGATACATGTACACAAATGCACATATACACACAAACACACACATATACACACAAACACACATATACACAGACAAACACACATACATGAACAGACATACACACAGAAGAATAGTTGATGACAAAGTATGCGTTTTTGAAGAGCCTATATGGGAAATGAAAGCTCAAACCAGAAGATTACCTTGCTAGTGTATGAGCTTGTCTTTTAGTCAATCCCACTTGCTCTAGCCACCAAAATAGACATATTGATTACAATTCCCTACTTACTTTCTTTCTTAAAGCCTATTTTGAAAAACTAACTCATTTCATGGTTTTTCTCCAAAGCAATTCTTCAGCTGAGATTCACTCTTCCCAAATGGGTTAAAAAGTGAATAAAACTAATCTGAACAGGATCCTGAAGTCCCATACAAATGCACACTTCAAACAACCTCTTTTTAGGTGCCATCTCCTGGTAGTTCATGTGTTTTAATGCACTTGAAGACTGCTACATTTTCAGACTTTCAGTCTGAAATCAGAGCCATATGATCTAGATTATTTTTCAGTGTGTAAGTAAACTTTTATTTCAGTGAAGTGGTACTTAGGTTAAGTAGCCCTGGCTTTCTTGAAGCCAGAAAATGGTGAAGTCCATTAGCTGACTCAAACAGAGATTTGTGTACAGGTGCCTTCTTCAGCCAGAGTGTAGGACTCTACAGGACAGTCCTGTTCACTGGATACAGCAGACAGACATTCATCCCAGTATCGTTATATTTCAAGTGAAGGAGGTTTTGAGACAGTAGAAGTATAGTTAGTGTGAACTTCAAGGCACTGTAAATCACACTGAATGCCAGTTTGCTGCCTCTAGATGGTTATAGTTGCAGACTTAACCAGAGAATATGAGGCATGGCCCATTGTAGGGCTGGTAAGCCAAGGACTTCTCACTCTCCATGGGAGACTACTTGGGGGTCACTTCTTCATTTTGGTTGCATATTACATACCATTGTTACCAATCATTCTGTTGCATAGCATTCTGTGGGAAATTGAAGAGTTTTGGTCATTCTTGTGCTCTAGCTATCACTTTTCTTCATATTAAATTTTTTTATAATTAAAACCTTAAATTAGTATATGCAGCAGCATTCTGACATTTTTGAAGCAAGGGTGCCTTATATCCCATTGTTAGCATGTCTTTGTCTCCTGTCTAGTCTTATAAACCCTATTTGCATTTAAAGTAATGTACATTCATATCATTTGAAGTTTATGATAAATAAGGAAAACATGCATAGGTAACAAGGGTGAGGTTGTCTGAATTATTATATGCTGTCAGTATTGGAGATTTTTGCTCTCAGATACTTGATTAAGCAGGTAGTGCTTTGTCCTTACTTGTAAAGGGACTTGGCGTCATGGAAAAGAACTTGGTGACTACTGTACTTCAAATTTTAAATCTTGTCCCCAAAATACTTTGCTAAAGGTTTGCTCACTGGATGTGGTACTTGAAGTGGAGGACATTAGAACCATTGGGAGGTGGCACCTAGAGAAAGGAAGTCAGGTTGTTTGGAGTGTGCTTTTTGTATGGGATGTTGGGATCCTGTTGAGATTAGTTTTATTTATAACACATCTGGGAAGAGGAGATCCCGGTTGAAGAATTGCCATAGGATGGCCTATAGTATGTCAGTAGGGGCACTTTTTGTAATTGCTGATTGATGTAGGAGGGCCCAGCCCACTGTCATAGGTCCGTGCTGTGTAAGAATGTAGTTGAGCAGAAGCTCAGAAGCAAGCCAGTGTATAGTGCTTCTCCATTGTGAGTCTCTGCTTCAGTTCTTGTTCAGGTTTGGTCCCTGACCTTATTTGTCTCGACAGTGACAACTGTAAGGTGTAAGCTTAACAAAACCCCAAGTTACTTTTGCTCGTATTTTATAACAGCCACAGAGAAATAAACTAGAACAGACCCTGTTGTTTCCCCCTCCCTCTGTATTTCCTGGCTGACCGGTGAGCAGGTTTTTTTTTTTTTTTTTTTTTTTTGTTTTTTGTTTTTTGTTTTTTTTTTTTATACCATGTGCATTTGCTGTGATGTATTGTATAACCACAGGCACTAATCCCAAGCTGGAAGATTATGAACCAAAAGAAACATTCTGTTCTCTACACTGCAGCAGAAATCTAACCAGCTAGTGGCTATGTCAGTCATGATCTCAGCAAGGAGACCAAACAGTCAAATTAGGAGAACCTTAGAGGGGATTAATCTCCTAAAATAAGAAACTACTTATTATGAATTAAAGGCTTCAGAGATACTACTGTGGGGTTGATTAGGTAAGAAGAAACCATAGGTGGGAAGACTCATGTGGGGACCAAAATGGGAGGCACCAAACTATGTTTAAGAGACAGCTAGGCCCCAGTGACTCTGAGAGGAGGGTGGCAGTTATATAATGCCTCCTTTATGTGCTGCTCCTTCCTTTCCCTAGATCTGTTTCTGGGATCTGCTATTGGCTGGTGGATGTAACTCAAGCATGTCAGCTACTGGCACATGGGAGCAAGGTCAAGAATAGACAACAGGTCTGCACTGCAACGGAGACTGGCACTGAGCCTTCCAATCAAGGTTCAGTTTCTGACTGTACTACTTAGTAATTTTAAAACAAACCTCAGGCTTCTACCCCTCAAGGTTTGAGAGCTGGTATGTCACATGGCACAGAGACATCCCAGGGACACTCCCTGAAAGTTGTTTGAATGAATGAGAGACTACCTGAAAAATTTATAAAAGTTTAGTGAGTGTAAGGCATGGTCTCCTCTTACAATTCATGTACCCGATATAAAACTTTGATGTGTGTTCATCGGAATAAGTACACTGTCCTAAGATAATTACATGCTCTCAGAAGGGCAATATGTACAAAAGCTAAAGTAGTCACCAGCACCACCAGGTTCTTCTGTTGTATTCTGAGCTGTAAAAGTGAAATTCACAAGTCTGTGATGAGTAAGCACTTTCTACTTTTCTTTTCATTTTATGAGCCAAAACATGGAAGTCTAAGCATCTCTTCAAAGCCATAGAAATTAGATCTGGAAGTGGTCCACAGAAGTTGTCTGCCTAAGCTTCCTATTTTGTAGTTCAGAACACCGATGCCCAGATGAGTGAACTATGAAGCTGAGAACTGTGCAGGCAGCAGAGCTTCAGCTGTAGATCCGCACGATCCGCACGTTCAAGATTCCACCTTCCAGACGGTGATTAAGAACACCCAAGAGCAGAACTGATGAAAAGTTCTGTTCCTTGTACATCAGCATGAAACCTGCTCACAGGATAGAGGTAGATTGTGAATTCAATCATCATATAGATTCCAGAGAGAGGGAAAAACACCAAAACAAAGCATTACAGTTTTATAATACATAAAAAGCACCTCTTGTTATTAGCGGTTATTCTCAGACTGCTTTCTCTTTCTCTCTGTTTTTGGGGGACTGTATAGAAATGTGTTGGTTTATTACAGAGACTCACAAAAACAAAAAAGGAAGCTAGGCTAACAACCTCCACCTACAGAACTGGGGGAAGACAGGGCAAGGTAAGGTTTTTCTGCGTGCCCAGGATGGGTGGGAAGGTATAAACAGAACCAATTTAAACATGGCTGATGTTACCCAAGCCTTATGTGGTTCAAAACTAAGACCTAGGGCAGGATGGACAAGGGAGCTCTTGGAGAAGTTCTCCCAGCAACACTGCCTGTGCTTTGGTCTTTGGTTCCTATCTAGTCCCTGTGCACATTATATTTAATATATCTTATATAAATATACAGAGTAATAGAAAAGGTAAAACCTGAGAAATCGAGGCAAAGTGAGGGACTTGGGGAGAAGATGGAGCTGCAGACCTTGCTCAGCCCAACTTGACCTCTTCTTTGACCCCTTTGGCTTCTGGCTTCTCCTCCTTGGTTTTCTCCTCTTCTGTGACTTCTTTTTTCTCTTCGGGATCTTTTTCTTTCTCACCCTCTGTTTTGTCTCTTTTGGCTTTTTTGAAGTTAGAAGAGTTTTTGCGACCACCTTCCCTCCCCGTCGGAATCAGAGAGTGCTTCCTCACAGGAAATAAGTTTGTCAGAGGAGCAGAGGAAGATTCGTTTGTCAGGATCTTCCTCGTCCTCATTACTGCTCTCTTCTGGAATGGCACTCTCCAGTATGGCCTGCATTTGGACCCCAGGGGCATGGGACAGCCTGCTCTCAAAGAGCCACTGCTTGATCTTTTCCAGGTATTCATTAGTGTTCTGGCCAACCATATTGGGAGGGCCGATGTGAAGCTTGAAATCTGGTCCAAAGTATTCAAAGTAGTCATTGTGTGGTAGCTCATTAGGAATCTCCATGTCCAGGGCCACAGCTGTTTTGTAAGTCCAGCACCAAGCTACATTATAGATGGTGCAGCCAACTCTTCCCAGCATCAGCATAGGCAAGTTGAAACTCTTCACAAGCTCCACACACTTGGCATGCTCTTCGATGGTCAGATTGAAGCAACCTAACTGATCCCCAGACAGGGAATCTGAGCCACACTGTAAGACCACTGCACTAGGCTGGAGCAACTCCGTTGCTTTGGATATAACTGGCTTGAAGATGGCTTCATAGGACTCATCATCAATGCCGTCATACAGTGGGTAGTTAACTGTGTAGTACTTGGTTTTGCCAGCTCCAATATCCCATAGCTCCTCAGTTCCTGGGAAGTACTCTTTGTATTTATGAAAGGACACAGTCATGACCCAGTCTGTAGTATAGAAGGCCTCTTCCATGCCATCGCCATGGTGAATATCAATGTCAACATACAGTACCCTTTCTTGATACTTTAGCAGCTCCAGGATGGCCAAGATGTAACAGAAGCCAGATGCTCCGCACTTCTTTGCATGGTGCAGGCCCCCAGCCCAGTTCTCAGCCCAGTTCTAAATGTCTGCTGCTTATTGAATTTCACAGCACTTGCGACAGAGCCACCCCTGCACAACCTATGCACACCATCAAGTAATGGGGACAGTCGTCACCTACATTGAATATCTGCAGCTGCTTGCTGTATTCAGATATGCTATCTGGGTAAATAGAACACAAGAATTTAATGTAGTCACCACTGTGGTACTTGATCATCTCTGATGGGGGAGCCAGGCAGCGAACAAGACTCAAGGCACCAAGAGGAAATCTTACTTCTACGGCGATGTTGGAAACTACTATTATGGACAAGGGCACTCAATGAAACCTCTGGGAATCTGCACCATTCACAGTTTGTTGCTCAACTATGGTCTCTACCGAAAAATGAAAATCTATCATCCTCACAAAGCTAATGCTGAAGACACGAACTTTCTTGAAGCCTTCTGAAATAAATTGCATATACTTACAGACAATGAAGTAGGAATAAAGATGCAAATAGATGCACCCATTTGATAAAAGATGGCTGCAGTCTTCAGAAGGCTAACAAACAAACAGACAGACGGACAGACAGACAGACAGACAGACAGACAGACAAAGTAGTTCTCTGAATTCACTGACACACTCCCTGATGTAAAAACATTATTTTCCTTAACACATCATATTAGCTGGAAGAATAAAGCTGAGAAATTACAATTCAGAATAGTACACAGGGTGATAATTGATTGTACCAGGGCATATGTGATGGTTAGACTAGTAGGGCTGTGGTAGAGAGCTTGTTTAGCATGTATGAGGACCTGGACTTCTTTCTTAGCTCTCAGGTAAAAAGAAAAAGCATGATGAGTGCTTTAAGGAAAACAGAATATCATTCACCTAAGGAAAACAGATTTTGGTAGAGGCTTTTTTATTCATTTTATTAACGTTTACCGTATCTCCTTTTCCAGTAGATAATTGTATAGCTATAAAGCCATTTTAGGATTCTAAAGAGAAGACACATTGTTTAAGTGACCTTATCTTGGCTGTTGTTCTTCTGTTCTGCATGTAGGGACATGGAAGTCTTCATTGACTCTTGCTTTAATTAGGGCAAACAGACTGTAAATACTTGGGAAGAAAATCCAACATGTTCCTCAGGGAATCAGTCCCATATCATTCTTTCCAATTAACTTGCTTTTTATTACCCTTCATTAATAGCCTTTGAAGTATGTCAATTAACATGAAACTTGGAGCCAGAAGATTTCTGTACTTCTATGCTTCTAAAATGCAGTTTCTAAAAATGATTGTTATGGATAAAATCAGTAATTATTAAAATTATCATCCACAATGAAAATATGGGAGGCTTATGAGATGTGATGTAGCATAGTGAATATGAGTTCTGAGACTTTGCAAAACTTATACTTGAGTTGCTTCGGTGGTGTATAGAAAAGAGAGCAGGAAGCTTCATGTTGAAACTCAGTCTGGTCAATCATGAGTGCTTGGCAGGCCCTGATACTCAGTGATGACTTAAGATGATAACCATTGGCAGGCCCTGATACTCAGTGATGACCTAAGATGATAACCATGTTTGTTATTGTCCTCAACACTAAATGATTATCTTATTACTCATTAAGCACTTATACTGTTGTGTCTTTGCTATATTTCCTTAGTCAATTCCCACAACCATTTTGAACTTAGTACCAGTCTCATTTTATAGCAGAGGGGGCCAAAATTCAGGACGTAGGGAACATACAAAGCACACATCATATGAGGGTAGAGTTACAATTCTAACATTAGTCTGCCTGACTTCAAAACCCATCATTTTTCATGGTACAGTATTAAACCTCAACTAACTTTTTTGAATTTGTGGAGTATATCCTAAATCTACATCACCTTGGAAGACCATAGGATCTGTGAAGAGTATTAATCTCTGTAGTTCTGCTGTGGAACTTGGCCGAGTTGTGTGTTTCAAAAATGAGCATGACTGTTACTGCCTTTTGAAAATTTAAAAAAAAGAGAGAGAGAGATTTTTGATCCAAGCCATTTTTATTATATACTCTGTATTTACATTTGAGATGTTATCCATTTACCCTGCCCTGCTCCCCTCCCCTCCTCCTCCATTTGCCTTCACAAAGGTGCACTCCCTCCTGATCACCCTCTTCATCCCATTGCCTTGGCATTCACCTATATTGGAAAAACATGCCTTCCCTGGAACAGAAGCCTCTTCTCACAAGACACTGCTATCTTCAGCTACACACACAACTGGATCAATAGGTCTCTCAAAGTGTGCACAAAGATTGGTGTTTTACTCCATGGGAGTTTTGGAGGGTTTGGTTGGTTGATAATGTTCTTCTTCCCATGAGGTTGCAACCCCTTTCAGCTCCTTAGGTCTTTTCTTTAACAACCTCATTGGTATCCCTCAAGTTCAGACCAGTGGTTAGCTGCAAGCATGCTCAGCTGCATCTATATGACTCTAGCATAGCCCCTGAGACGGCATCTCTGTCTGGCTCCTGCCAGTAAGTACTTTTTGGGATCAGCTATAGTGCTTGAATTTGGTGACTGCATATGTGGTGGATCCCAAGGTGAGGCAGCTTCTGAGTGATCTTTTCTTCAAACCCTGCTCCTCTATTTGACCCTTAATTTCCTCCCATGAGAGTTTTTTCTCTTTTCTAAGAAGGATTGAGGCATCCCCATTTTAACCTTTCTTTTTGAGCTTCATAATGTCAGTGAATTGTTTCTTGGATATTCAGAGCTTTCTGGGGCTAGTATCCACTTATCAGTGAGTGCTTGTGTCCTTTTTGTGGTGTTCTTTTGTGACTGAGTTACTTCACTCAGGATGATAGTCCCTAGTTTCATCCATTTGCCTAGGAATTTCATGAAGTCATTGTTTCTAATAGCTGAGTAGTACTCCATTGTATAAATGTACCACATTTTCTGTATCCATTCATCTGTTGATAGACTTCTGAGTTCTTTCCAGTTTCTGGCTATTATAAATAAGGCTGCTATAAACATGGTGGAGCATGTGTCCTGGTTATATGTTGGAGCATCTTTGTGGTTTATGCCCAGAAGTGGAATAACTGGGTCTTCAGGTAGTACTATGTCCAATTTTCTGAGGACCCGCCAGATTGATTTTCAGAGTAATTGTACCGGCTTACAACCCCACCAACAGTGGAGAAGTGTTCTTTTTTCTCCACATTCTTGCCAGCATCTTTAGGCTGAAATTTATAAATCCCCGTCCAATCACAGAAAGGCAGAATATACATTCCTCTCACGCAGCATAGCAATGAAGGGACTTTTCTATGTAAATCTACTTTCTCTTGTTCTCAGCAATTCTTAGTTGTCTGTATGGTTGGAGCCCTGTGAGATTCCCTATTCTGTTAGCTTGTTTCTTGCAGCCTATAATTTACTCAAGGAAACTCTTAATACTCGATCAGTGTAAAATTTTTATACTTTTAAATATCAGATGCTAATTCAGTAATGAGTTGCTTTTGTAGGAAATTTAAAATGAATAATTACAGATTATCATCTGAATACTTATTTGTAGATTCCACTTTTATTTTGATACAATTTAATTAGAAACACATATCCAGTTTAGATCATCAAAACAGCTAATCCACAAAATGTGAACCAATCCTTTTCATTATGACATTATAGAAGAGAAATTTTGACATAGAGTTACATAGTTCTGAATTTAAAAATCTTAGCACAACAGTCTTTTAGACTTGCCATATTCACATCATTCCTAAATGATCCAAATTATCTTTTCCTAGTAGTAATATTTTCTTGAGTGAAAAATGACTTATATGTTATACACTAGATTCACAATGCGGATGAAAAATGTGGGTTTTCTATTTTTATTATCTGGAGGATAACAGTAGCTCTACTCAATGGATGAAAGAGACCCCTGAGTTCAATTTCATGTTTGCCATTGGTGAATTTCATTGTTTTGAGGCTTCTTCACTTTTGAGGTCATAAGTCTAAATTCTTATATACAAACACCTGTTGAGGCACCAACAGAACCTGCAGCAGAATGGAGATCCCCTCTTGGCCCCAGGCATTGGTATACCTCACTATTGTCAGTTTTCAAAATGATTCTGTAAGAACAGACCTGCAAACTGGGACAAGCAGAGGAAGAGACAGCCTTTATTTATTTTTCTTCTTTGCTAATAAATAAGATTACTTGATACCCATAGGAATTGAGGTGAACACAGGATCCCTTCTCATTTGTGGCTTCTGTTTTTTAGGGAGAATATAAAACACTAATTTATATGGATGCTAAAGCTCTAATTACATATATTTATTAACTATAGTAACATTAGCTATTACAGGCATCTAATAGAGGTAATTTATCCTCTGACTCACTGTTTTAGGATTTTTGTAGATGTTTAAGCTGTAATGATGACATCATGCACAATGATGTCTTGTGGTAATGCCAAAGAAATCAACATTATTTTTCTGTCTTCAGGTAAAGTTATGGGGTATGAACATTGCTTTGTCTACAATTATTATAATTTTCCATTTGATAACTTGTGTGTTGATATTTTCTCTCATCTCAGGTATTACTCATAAGGCCGTCTCTCCTATCCTGTGAATAATCTCTCTGAACAGTGAGTCCCTTATTTTATCACCATGTACTGGATCTTTGTCAGATTTGTTTTTGCCCATCATCTGTTTGGATTCTGTATTCGGGAGAGTTAAGATTCCTCTCAGTACTTTATTAGAGAACATAGCCAAAGCCAAGCAGGTTTGTCTGTGTCAGCCAAAGCACAAGGCAGCAGCTGCTCACATCCTGGAAAAATAGGAGGCAGAACCCATAGGACAGAGTCAGGGTTGGGCATGACCTGCAAAGCCTCTCCACTTGTCTTGTTTTAGATAACACTTTCTTTTTAAAGACTCTGTGATCTCCAGAATCATGCTCTAGATGGGCAGCAAGTGCCAGAAACACAACTGTGGGAAGCATTTCAAATCCAACAACAACAGTAGCAGAAACACTAATTCATTGTGATTCTTTCATAGGATTGGTTCTTGTTTTAGAAAAATGTCTGGTGACTTAAACCAATTTGTGTTCTTAGTATAATAGATAGAGAACATATTGCTAAGCATTTAGTTCTTGCCAGAATTTCTGTTCATCTCTCAATTATGTTAGATTTATATATAATTTGATGTGTTAGGAGCACTGAGTTTACAAGAAAACGACTCCAGGTTAGCATGGCCACTTTAAGAACCTTGGTCTATGTTCCCTATATTATTTCATTAATTTCAAGTGAAACTTCCTCTTAACCTTAATCATTTCAGAGGGAAACAATAATAATCTTAACGCACCTTCAATTGTAAATCAATCCATTTTTTTATGAGTTTAGTCAGAAATATTCAGCATTCTGCTGGCTGCTTTATGGAAGCCAATACTGGAAATCTTGTCATTTGAAATGCTAGAATAATAGGCCTTTTTCTCTATTCAAGGTGTGCTAGGTAGCATAATTCCACATGGAAGGAAATTGAAAAAATAAAAATGGGAAGGAATTTAAGGCTTTATTCTGCCTACAGCACTCAGCTGTAATCTGTGTAGTGTGGCTCATTACTTTTGGATCAGTGTCTATGACTAATTGAAGGCATCTAGAAAGACAGATTTTCAATGGCTTGGTGGCTTCATGGTTCAGATAATCATTTAAATAGAATTCCACTCAAATGTTTTCCTATAAAAACTCCCTAGAAGGCCGTTGGAGAATTTAATCTAGCATTATTATATAAGTGCTGGTTCTTTCACAAAGAAATCAACACCTATTGCTCTCCTCACACTGTTAAGTTTGCTCTCATGTGACAGCTCTTGGATTATCACATAGCAACTTAGGAAAAGTAAACTTCTCAAAAGGAATGACAGGACATTTCTTCTTTATATTGTATGAAATTAATTTATTAACCATTCGATAATTTTGAATGCCTAAAGTCAAACAGAGCAGAGCAAGCCTCTTTATTTATACCCAGGGTCCCTGCATTAACAGTGGGAAGGCCATGAAATGAGTAGGGGGTTGCTTTTCTGATTGTGATTTGGTTAAGGTCAGTGAACATTTATTGCCTTTTCATCATATATCAGGCCCAGTGGTAGCACAATAAGAAATGGTATGTGGTACCTGTGGTCAAGATTCTCATACCCACATAGACCCAGACAGAGGTAACTGCAACATTGCTAGAATTGACCAGTACCAATAAATCCATGATGAAAATTACTTTGATTTGAATTTTCTTTAAAGGAATATCAGTATATTTAGTTTATCTATCTATCTATCTATCTATCTATCTATCTATCTATCATCTATCTATCTATCTATCTATCTATCTATCTATCTATCAACTATCGTTCACTCTTTTAGGTAGCTATAAGTTATATAGTTATGTATAGTGGCCACTTGATAAAAGTAAAAGAAATTAAGTAGTCAGATATGTTTCTCATGAGAATGATTTCAACATTTCCCACGAGTGCAAGTTCAAATGCTTGCTGTTTTACAGCCTATATCAGTTGATGATTGACAGTGTTTCCTTAGAGCCTCACAGTTCTTGGAGGGAGAGTTTATTAGTGAGAAATTTTAGTTTTGAACAGCAGAGCTCTGCATTAAATAACCAGAACTATAGATTCTCTGGGAGCCGAGAATTATTAGACACAATACTGTATCTAATTGACGGAATGAAGATTCTGCCTCAGCATGTTGCCTGAATAAAATGGAGTATCAGGTCTGTCATCCTATGACCATCTACGCCAATTAAACTTTTGTTTCAGGAATTTAACCACGTACAAATTGCTGTTTCGTAAGAAGTAGAAGCCTATGACTGCAGAAGCAGTTAGGTTGCTTCCTCCTAGACAATTATTCTGCCATTTCTCCCATCTACTTGGTTCATCTACCTAACTGCTGTGAGTTCTGCAGTCCCCAAGCCATGACTTGCCCTGAGACAATGGGACTTATGAATGGACATTGGGAATGGACTAGTCATTTTTGAAACTGCAAAGTTTTATACAGAGGGCTCTTATTAGGAGTGGCTGTGGACGTGTAATGGAAGTAGAGGGCAGGTCCTGACAGCTGCTAGGCAAAAGGAGTAGAGAAGGACTTAAAGTACATGGAGAGGCAATTTTACTTAGCTCCCTTTGGAGTGGATATCTGTACTACCTTAAGACAGGTCTGATGATGCACTAAATAATCAAACAAAAATGACTTTTCTTGACTGCTGCCATATCCTTAGACCAGAAATTGTGTTTGGAGTTTACTTCATTTGAAAGGGCAGAATAATTCAGGACCATCAGGATCATATTTAAAGTGGACAATTCTTGCCGTTTACAATGTCAGTGATTTCATTTTTCCAAAGAATTTTCTGATGACTCATCCACATTTGTTCATTATCTGATGGTTTCTACCTAGTTTCATATGCTACACAGCAACTAAAGTAGTTGTGAAAAAATGAAGAGAATGGTGTCTTCTGCAAGAGGAAATGTCACAGTTCCTCTTCTGTTTGTTTCCCTTCCTTTCTATTCAGCCAGAGAAGATAAACACGACCTTGTTCCTTCTCTCCCTTTGAATTCCTTTCCCAGAAAACCCCTATACCCTTACCATAGAAAGCTTTCACCAAACCTGTTTTGGAGACAAAGACGAAGTAAACCAAGAATAAACACAATAGTAGAATAATTGTCTATTCTTAATTTTCATCGAAATTGCTTTAACTATTCTCCTCTCAGTGATTATTGTTTTAAAGATAGGTATCAATGAATTACTTTGACCCTCCTGAGTGTTATAGGAATATATGTCAACACAAAAGAGCACACAACTTTGTCAAAACAAGCTTTGGGATTAAACTTATGCTCTGAAATAAAACAAACTTCTTTTTAAAAATTATTTTATTGGATATTCTCTGTATTTACATTTTAAACATTTCAAACATTATCTCCCTGCTTCCATCCCCCTCCCCTCCACTTGTTTCCATGAAGGTGCACCTTCTCCCAATCACCATCTCTATCTCAGTGCCTTGGCATTTCCCTACACTGAGAAAATGCACCTTCACTGGACCAAAGACCTCTTCTTCCATTGATGTCAGACAATGCCATCTTCTGTCATATATGTATCTGTAGCTATTGGCTCTCCATGAGTGCTTAGTGGTTGGTGTTTTAGAACATGGAAGCTCTGGAGGGTTTGATTGGTTGATAACGTTGTTCAGCTACCTGCTGTGGTAGGGGAACTTGGTTCTGATGTTGCCAAGGTTGTCTTGGTTTCCATCGCTTAGGTTCTTGTACTTGCCTCTTGCCATCTTGTTATCAGTAATTTTAGGTGACCTTGTTATCTCTGACTGGAGCTTGTCTCTCCTGTGGGTCTGAAGGGAAATTGCTCTTGGGTGCTTTTTGTCAGCAGGCAGTGAGTTCTGATGGCCGTGACTTAATTTCATATCCAGCCACTTTGCTGCAGTTGTTTATCAGCTGTAAGAATTTTCTAGTGGAATTTCTGGGTCTCATATGTACCTAGTCATATCATACACAAAAAGTGACATTTTGACTTCCTCTTTACAATTTGTATTTCTTTGATCTCCTTTTGTTGCCTCTTGCTCTGGCTAGAAATTTGAGTACTCTATTGAGTAGATAGTGGGAGAGTGGACAGCCTCATCTTTTTCCGTGATTTTAGTAGGATTGCTTCAAGTTTTTCTCCATTTAGTTTGATGTTGGCTACTGCTGTATATTGCCTTTATTATGTTTAGGTATGGGTCTTGAATTGCTGATCTTTCCAAGACTTTTAATATAAAGGGTTGTTATACTTTGTCAAAGGCTTTTCCAGCATCTGTGAATTAAGCTGTAATGAATACAGTTGAGTAATTTTCCTTGTGGTAGAATGAAGTGTCCTTTAGGAATATGCCCGACAGTGAGATAGCTGGGTCTTGAGGTAGATTCATTGTCATTTCTGAGAAATGGCCCTCCTGGCTTCTGTAGTGGTTAAACATGTTTGCATTTTCAATAGCAATTAAGAGGAGTGTTCCCATTGCTTCACATTATCACCAGCATGAGCTGCCTCTTGTGTTATTGATCTTAGCCATTCTGATGAGTATAAGACGGGATCTCAGAATAGTTCTGATTTGCATTTCTCTGATGGCTAAGGATGTTGATTATTTCTTTTTTTCTCGGTTATTTTATTTATTTACATTTCAATTGTTATCCCTCTTTCCAGGTTTCCCGTTGTAAACACCTTTCCCTTCCCCCTCCCTGCTCCCCTGCAACTATGGGGGTGCTTTCCCACTCACCCAACCACTCCTTTCTCATCATCTTAGCATTCCTCTACATTAGTGCATTGAGCATTCACAGGACCAAGGGCCTTCCCTCCCACTGATGCCAGATAAGCAATCTTCTGCTACATATGCAGCTGGAGCCATGGGTTCCCCTTTCCATGTGTATCCTGCAGTTTATGGTTTAGTCACTGAAGCTTTGGGGGGTCTGGTTGGTTGATGTTGTTTTTTCTATGTGGTTGCAAACCCCTTCAGCTCCTTAAGTCTTTCTTCTAACTTCTCTATTGGGGTCCCTGGGCTAGGTCCACTGGTTGGCTGCAAGCATCCACATCTGTATTGGTTAGACACCTATATCAGGCCCCTATTAGCAAGTCCTTCTTGACAACAGCAATACTGTCAGGGTTTGGTGCTGTATCTGGAATGGATTCCCAAGTGGGGCAATTTGTAAGTGGTCTTTATTTCAGTCTCTGCTCCACTCCTTGTTTCTGTATTTTCTTTAGACAGGTGTCATTCTGGGTTAAAATGTTTAAGATGGTTGGGTGGCCCTATCCCTCAAATGGTGGCTTTGCTTAGACTCTGGATATGCTCTCTACAGGTTCTCTTTCTCCCTTGTTGGGTATTTCAGCTAATGTCAACCCCAATTGGGTTCTGAGAGCCTCTTGCTTTCCTGGCATCTGGTGCTTTCCTGAGACTTTGTGGTGGCTACCCCCAGTTTCCCATTCCCATTGTCACACACCCCTCTTCAATTTCACAACCCTCTATACATCTCCCCCATCTTCTCCCAAACCTTATCATGCCCCCCCTTTCCCCTTTCCCCTTCTCTTTCCTAAGCTGATCCCACTTCCTGCCTCCCATGGTTATTTTGTTTCCCTTCGAAGTAGCATCTTAGACTGAAGCATCTACACTTTAGTCTTTCTTCTTGAGCTACATATGGTCTGTGAGTTGAAAGCAAAAGCATTCCAGTCGGGCAAAAGAAAACATAGTCAATTAATGGTGCTGGCTCAAGTGGCAGTCAGCATGCAGAAGAATGCGAATTAAGCCATTCTTATCTTTTTGTACAAAGCTCAAGTCCAAGTGGATTAAGGACCTCCACAGAAAACCAGATACACTGAATCTAATAGAAGAGAAGGTGGGAAAGAGCTTTAAATACATTGGCACAGGGGAAATTTTTCCCAACAGAACACCAATGGCCTAGGCTCTAAGGTTAACTATAGACAAACAGTATCTCATAAAGTTGAAAAGCTTCTGCTGAACGTTTCTTTAAGGGTTTTTAGCCATTTGAGAGTTCCCTACTCAAAATTTTTTGTTTAGATCTGTGTCCCTGCTTTTTTGAACTCCTTATATATTTTGGATATTAGACTTCTATCAGATGTGGAGTTACTAAAAATCATGGAAAAAAGAAACTGTGGTACCTTTACACAACTCAGCAGTTTAAAAAAATGATGTCATGAAAATGTCCGGAAAATGCATTCAGCTAGAAAAATAAACCTAAGTGAGGTAACCAAGACCTGGAAAGATAAATATGGTATGTATTCACTTATGCATGGAGTAGATATTAGCTGTTAAGTAAATGATTCTTAAGTTACAATCCATAGACCCAGAGAGGAGGGTTATAGTTGGGGGCTGGTGGCATGAATCTTCCTGGGAAGAAAAAATAGAATAAGTTTTGTGACTGCACTTAAGATAGGTGGGAACAAGTTGGGAATGATCAGGTGGGATGGTGGAGGTAGGGAGTGAGGGAATAGACAGTGGAACTGGAGGCCTTGGGTAGTGGTGTGGAAACCTAGCACAGTGGAAATATCCTGCAATCTATGATGGGTAACTCAAATGAGGGTTTCTAGTAATGGAGGATACAGAATCTAACCTGGCCACCTTAACAACCAGACAAGGCTTCCAGTGGAGGGACTGGGTAACACCCCAACGTATTGCTGGCCAAGGAGTTCCTTAAACAGTCCAAGCTGATGCTAGTACAGAAGGCTGCCTCTGAAGACTGACAGTGGGGTCCTGTGGCTGAGGACAATTGTAGGAGGAATGCACTCATAGCAGGTGCTTCTGCATCCACTAACCTGGAAATCTGCCTGACACCCGGAGAACAAAGACAGAGGGTGGGACTGGAGCAGCCAATTGGCTGGTGCCAAGTGCGAAAAGTGAGCAGATCTGGGCCAATGGGACATGGGCAGAGGGTATGAGGAGATGTCCATTATAAAAATAAATGAGTCTTCTGTTTCTCATCTGGCCCAGAATTTGTGTCTTTGATTCCGCAGTTTCTTGCCCACTGCCCTCAAGGACTGATTCGAAGGGAGGTGAGGGCTAGGGCAACAGACAACTTCCACATGCGTACTGAGTGTGGAGAGGTTGAGTTGGTGCAAGTGTGGAACCTCACCCCTACATACCAGTCTCTTTCGTGCAGGAAGATCCCCTGTAGACCACAGGAGGAGAAACTTGGATATGAACATAGTCTCAAAACTCCCGATTTGCAATCTGTCCTGCCTTCAAACTGTTCTGGGGCAGCACAGGCTCAGAACTAGTGTGGCATGAACAACCAATGTCAGATTTCGATTGAGGCCCACATCATGAGAGAGAGAGAGCCCATTCCACCTAAACATGGCCAGGAACCAAGACTAGATAGTCCAGAGACCTAGGATAGAACCAAACAAGACTAGAAAACAACCAGCGAAATAATTCCTCATGATGTTCTCTTATGCTCATAGATCGGTGCCTCGTTCAGTTATCAGCAGAGAGGCTTTGTCTGGCTGTATATGGGAGTGAGTACAGAGACACATAGCCAGATATTATGTATGCAGAGAGAGCCTAATTGGAGGTCTTCATCAGGTCTCTCCCCCTGGAGCTTAGGAACCCTGCAGAAGAGGGGGGAAATCACTGTAGGAGTCAGAAGGGGGTGGAAGACACCAGAAGAACATGGCCCACTGCATCAACTAAGCAGGGCTTGCATGGGCTCACAGAGACTGCAATGGCAAACAAAGCGACTGCATGAATCTGTACGAGGTCTCTGCACATATGTTATTGATGTTAGCTTTGTGGTTCTGTGGATGCGGGTGTATCTCTGACTCTTTTTCCAGCTTCTAAAAGAAATTCCTTTCTTCCTATTGTGTTGACTTGTCTGGACTCAATATGAGGGTTTCCCTTTGTATTTATTGTACCTTGTTTTTCCCAGTTCATTTGTTGTCTCTTAGACATCCTCTCTTTCCTGCAGAAGAAGTGGAGGGAGAGTGGATCTGGGGTTGAGGGGAGGTAGAGGAGAGCTAGCAATGTAGAGCAGGGGCATGGGAAGTTAGGGTGAATTGTATGAGAGGAACAACATTTTTCAATGAAAAATAAAATAAATGCCAAAAGGAAAAATTTAACCTTTTGCTTCTATTTTAAATTACTTTGAGCAACACTAAAGGTTAATATATTAATTACTGTATCCTATGTTGACCCAAATTTTGAAGCCTGAGTAGTTTCATTGATTATCAATAATATATAATTTTGCTACAATATTCTTTTGATGCCTCAACTAATTATAAGATAATAAATATTCTTGAAGTAAATTAATCATCAGAGATTCCCAAGTGGGAGGGGTTACTGAGATGCTAGCTCTTGATTAGACATTTATTTTGCATGATTGTAATATCAAATTATTGCTGGCAGTCACTTACCAAATCTGTCATAAAATCTCTCCACAAAAATTTGCCATAGCTTCCTCAGAAATCTTATTTTAGTGTCTATCAGTCTTTACTATGAGATGTAGTCACTCTACATCTCTTAGGTTACATTTTAGAGTTAGATTTTTATTGAACAGAGAGAAGAAAATGATTTATCTTCTTTCACCTTCTATTTTGAATCATCTTAAGTCTAGAGAAAACAAGTTATTTATACATTAGTTCCTTCTCTTACTCCATTTGTTTACATCATTTCAAATGCCCCCGGTCAGCTATAGTTAGAAGTATTAAGTGGAGAGTTAGAAGGATGAAATTTCATCCATTTGCACTGTCTAACCCAGTGTAAGTTGTTGTTTAGTCTGTGGTATATCCTCCTGCTCAGCCACATGGTACTGGGTTGAGTTACCAAGACTACTGAGTATCAGATTGACTACATGGTATTCCAATGTTTGTACTCAAATAACTTTTATTTTGTTTTATAAAGGCTTTAAATAAGAATGGAATTGATTCCAGATATTATCAGACACTTGCTGTAATTGTTCTAATTTATTAGCATTTAATATCTTATTATATTTAATGAGCTAAATTTCATCATAAATATGCGTGTGTAGGAAAAAACACAGTATATGTAAGTTTCAGTAATATCCATGGCTTCAGACAGTCACTGGTGGCCTTAGAACATACAGCTGGATGAGAAATGAAAGCCTACTGTACATTTTTTATTCAATCAACAGTTGGTCAAACTTCCTTTCTTCATTCTCTCTGTCCCACCTTACTTGCTTCCTTCCTCTTTCCCTCTTTGTCCCCTTCCCCTGTAGATTGTCCTGAAGCTCTTTGTGTTTTACTGTTAATTTCACTTCCCCAAGAAGGGATGCCTAGGCACATACTCCTGAGGTGACTTCATCTGAACCTTCCCATTTTAATTAGTAAAATAAAGAAAAGTCAGTGACTGGCCCACGGGGACGGGGACGGGGGGATTGAAGAGGGCAGAGAGGTCTGAGGTCAGAGAGGAGAGAGGAGTGGGTGGAGGTTGTCACAACATGGAGCTTCACAAAGACAGCTAGACCCAGATAGGATTGATTGGTATTAAATAGCTATGAACAGTAAGGATTTTATAAGTCTAATATCTCATATAGAAGGGCAGTTTGTATCTTTGTGTATTTGATGCAATCTTATTGTGTAGAGGGTTTGTGAGTTGAGAGTTAAATATATAAACCTGTATGAAATGCTATTGGGATATAGAGTTGTATATATGTAGAATCTTGAGGTACAGAAACACCCCGGGACAGAGGCAGAGAACATGAAGTAGAAAACCACCAGCAAAGGGAGTTGTGTGAATGGAGTGAGATCTGGGTGGTGGCTTGAACGGGGCGATGGAGGTGCATGTGGCTCCGTATCAGGGCCGATAAAGAGATAATCCAATTTTTAATTTTTTAATATCTACAGCAACACCCTTTTCTGCCCAGCTCTGTTACAACCATAAGGATAAAGACATTGTCCTACTTAACCACAATTGCATCCTTAAATGATAGTGCTAATTTAATAACATTATTTATAAATAACTTTCATATAAGTATTAAAAATGAGACTAAGGTTTTTGCCTTACATTTAATTATGCCATTCTAGTTTTGTTTAATGTAGAACATTTTCTTGGCTTTTTATTTGAATTTAATGACATTTTTTAAAAAAGAAAACATACACATATACCATCTTGTAAAATTTAGTAATCTATTTTGTAAGTCCATTCTGAAATTCTTAAATTATTTCTTTAGGATTAGGATCAAGCTATGTCCTTAAAATACCTCAGAGTTGATGTTGACATTGCTTATTTTATGACAGGAAGATGAACGAGAGTCACATTGTTGCCCAGTAGTGATGTCAATGTGAACATTTGATCAAGATTCTGAATATGAAATCATTCCATTCTAGAAATCAGTCTGGTGATTCCTCAGAAAATTGGACATAGTACTACCTGAAGACCCAGTTATTCCACTTCTGGGCATATACCCCAGAGAAGCTCCAACATACAACAAAGACTCATGCACCGCCATGTTCATAGCAGCCCTATTTATAATAGCCAGAAGCTGGAAAAAACCCAGATGTCTTTCAGTAGATGAATGGATTCAAAAATTGTACATGTACACAATGGAATACTACTCAGCCACCAGAAACAATGACTTTACAAAATTCTTAAGAAAATGGATGCATCTAAAGAATATCATCTTGAGTGAGATAACCCAGTCACAAAAGAACAGACATAATATGCAGTCATTGATAATTGGATACTAACCCCAGAAAGCTCTGAACACCCCAGAAACAACTCACATATGTAGTTCAAGAAAAGAAAAGAAAAAAAAAAAAAACGATTATGCTTAATCCTTACACACCAAGAGAACTTTGACTAATTCCAGGTTACATCCTGTTTTACATGTACTTTATGCTCATTGTAACTAGTAAGATCTTAATGCACACTATCAAATCTTAAAAAAAAAAAAGAAAAAGAAAAAGAACCAAGCACTGACAAAAATGTATTCGTATACTTTTATGCAAAAATGCTTAAAATTTGTACATTTATCTTTGTTTTTTAAACAAAAGTTGTTAAAAAAGAAACAAAAAAACCCCAAAGTGTAGCTTTCTGTCTGCACTTCACATGCACTGTGTATGATGATATGAGAGACTGTAAATATCCTGTTACCTTTGAACCATTCACTAGGTAGACCCAGCATTCAGTGAGGATTCCTATCTGAGTCATTTTTCCTACTGGTGAGGAGAATGATATTTTTCCGATTCCCTCCTTTCTCCTATATTTGTTAGCATACATTTTGCTGCATTTACATCTTTGTTATAGTTGAACTTAGAGATAAGATCCAGTCCTTTTCCTTCAGTAGTAATTAACTGTAAGTAGTGGCCTTGTTGATATTGTTTAGATGATCAGCTCATGGGAACATGGAAGCCAAGGCTGTGGCTGAGTCCATACTGGGTCAGTTTCCCTGACTCTTTCTCAAGTCCATGATTATAACTGGGTCTTTCTCAAGTTCAAGTTTATAATTTTCTTTATTCTCTCAGGACTATGTGGTTACCTTGGAATCAGGGTTAGACTTGTACTAATTGGGCAAGATTTGTACAAATGTTTCTAATTCAAGGCACAAATTCTATGAATGTGAATAATCTTCTGTGAAAGATGACAGTAATTATCAAAGAACTCAATAGTCTCCAATTTATTTCTTAGGACATTAAAAAGTAAAATTTAAGGATCGTTATTGACTTTTTTGTTTCTGGGTAGCATCATTGAGGACCAATTACTTTAAATAAATTCAATTAAATGAGGGTCATGCTTTTATTACTAAAATAATAAGGTGTATCCTGAAAAAAGGTGTTAAAACCAGTTAAAAAGCAGGTTAAAACCAACAAGGGAAGGGCTCTGCTGCAATGCTACAGTGTTAAAAGTTCAAAAGATGCTTTTGCTTTTAGCTGAAGCAGCAATTGCCACATTTTTGAGATACTGAGACACTTTAATACATGACACAGTGTATAATGATCAGATAATTGTCATTGTCATAGTTATCACCTTAATTGTCACTGTTGCATCACTACTGTTCAAACTATCTCTCCAAGATTTTAAGCAATACACACTAATTGTTAACTGTATTTATCATTTGACTCCTCCTGTTAATATAGTCCTAAGCCCCTGCCAAGGCCCACTATTCTACCTTCCCTTCTACAATATGAATTTTATAGTTTATTCATATAAACAAAAGTGGTTCATTTGTCTTTTGTTGTGGGTTGATAGGAACTAAAACAGAATGTCTTCAAGCAAAGAAAAGCAATGACAGGAATAAGAAATCATAATCTCAAATGGCCTCAACACTTGGGAGAAAGAAGAAGATCTTCGTGAGTTTGAAGCTAGCCTGTTCTACATAGTAAATTCCAGGATAACCAGATAAACATATTGAAACCCTGGAGTGGGGGGAGAAGAAAATGAAGAAGGGGGAGGAAGAAGAGGAGGAGAAGGAGTAGAAAGAAACCGGATAATCCAAACATGTATGTAGACAAAATAATGGCAATATCATCTTATGTACTGAGTTAATAAAGCAGCTCTGAAGAATTATGCATAGGCAGTAGAAAATGAAGGCTTAAGGAGGCAGATGATCATGCTCACATTTTCACAGGAACTTCCATTATGGAAGGATAATTTAAAATTTGACTTTATTAATCTCATCAAGGTAGGCAGAATGCTGAGAATACTCACTAAGAGAATAACAACAGAGTATGAATGTTTCAGGAAGCATGTTCAAAGGAAAAGAAACCGTGAATCTTAAATATTTGACAAACTAGCCTTGAAACATTTATGATTCAAAAGTCAGATACCCTCATAAGGAAAGAATCTAACATGATTTTTTTCTCATTGTTAGTAGAAGAAATAGCAAAATGATAAAAACGTGTTTTACAAAATTAGGGAATATAAGTAAAAACTTGATTCAATTGACACATACACAAATTTTATATTTAATACTAAATGATATACTCTTATTAAGCTTTAATCATATTGTTATAAAACATGTCTCATGCAAGTTGCAAATAACCATCAAATTTAAGTTATTTTCATAACCAAATGCTATGACCATAGTGTAATTACATCAAAGCTTAAAAATAGAAGGGAGATGGCAAAGGATGTGCCTTAGCTGCATTACATTTGCCAAGCATGTGCAAAGGTTTGGATTGGACAAAAACTAATAAACTAGCCGACTGACCAGACAGGCACTGAGGGATAAGTAAAAATTGGCCTTAGTATTACCTTTATGCTCCCATGTCAAGTAGAAAGTATTATGAGTGTTAAAGATACTACAGTGTTGCTGGGGATGTATGGTAGTCCAGACACAGTGAAAACCACTCCAGACATTTGCCACGAGATAGTGTCTTCCATATATGAAGGGGAACTTCACTTATTAAATGACTTTTAAAATTTTCTCCAAAATAGTTTTGAAATTAAAATTTAATCATGTCACTTTCTCCTTTCCCTTTCTTTTTTTAACCCTTCTCATGTACCTCCAAGTTCATCACCTTTAATGACTGTTTTTTTTTATTTATTAATTTAAATTATTGTTATATGTGTGTGTATTCCTAAGAATATAAATATAACTGACTCAATCTGTTTAATGTTTCTTGTATGAATATTACTCCAGGACTAATTAATTACTCACAAGATTATAACAACATGGCAGCCCAAACAAGACCTGAATGATTAAAATACCAGTTGATGTGCCATGATGGAGAGGAACCCTCACAAGTCCCAGCCATGGAAAGAGTGATAGACAATTATTAACTCCTGAGATTAGAGAGCCAGTGTGCCCCAGGAATGAGCCTTAATCAGTTATCTAATATCAAGTGATCAGCACTAAAAATATAATACAAACAACATAAACAGACTCAGCAAATTTTATATATGTATATATATATATATGTATATAATTATATGTAACAGTAAAAAAAAAAAGAAAAATATAAAAACCACAACAAATCTGAAAATAGACCCTTTTATAACATTCCTGAGTATTTACATAAAGGAATCTAAGTCAATTTGATGTAAAAACACTTGCACATTAATATTTATTGTAGCACTATTTCCAATCACAAAGTTTTGGAACAAACCTTTGTGCCCAAGTATTGGGGGACAGATAAAGTGTGGTAAGTATACATAGGTGAATTATTTTAGTCCCACAAAAAGAATCATGTTATTTTCAGAAAGTGGATACAATCAGTTTTAGAACTATAAGTATCATGTATTTTCTAAATATTTAGATCTTTAACTTTTTGTAGATACACACACACACACACACACACACACACACACACAGAGAGGATATAGATGGTAAAGAGCAGAAAGGCAGGATGGGCTGTGAGAATATGTGTAATATACATATAGGCTTAAATGAAAATATTCTTGTCTAACACAGTATTGTGTACAATGCATATACATAATATTTTAGAAATAAAAATAAATAAATGAATAAAAGCATAAGAGATGATTTAATGCTTCAGCTAAAACTTATGGAGATAAATCAATACAAACAAAAAGTACAGGGAGAAATACCTAAGTCCATTATTGTAGTGAAATACTTTAAAACACTTCTCCCAGTTACTGACAGACAAGAAGAACTACTCCCATGAATTCTCAGAAGTATGGCTGCCTAACTAATGAGACCTGCATAATGACAGCACCAGTTGATACATCAACCCATATAGGAGAAATTTCACATAGCTCTACCCCTACAAGAGTTTGGCTACCCAGGCTAAGTTTGGAATAATCAGTTTTTTTCAGTGTGTGTGTGTGTGTGTGTGTGTGTGTGTGTGTGTGTGTGTGTGTTTTCGAGCGTGCGTGCATGTGCATGCACTGGGGAAGACACTGTACCAGTTGGTGTTTGGAGAAGAAATGTCAGAAAAGATGTAAATACAAGGTTAATGTTTAAAATTCTGAAAAATACACTAAAAATCAGAAGTAGTAACCTGAGGGAAGCAAAACAGACAAGTTTTAGGCAAAGGGCAAATGCGTCAAGGCTTTATGAAGCATCGTACTGTGGTGGGAGTGGAGAGGGCCTATGTTCTAGGGATCATAAGGACAGTCCATCTACTCAGTGACTTATAAACACAAATTTTACCCATAGTTCATAGAAGGAAATTGAGCTTCACTAATCAAAGTGTGATTACTGTTCAGATAATTTTGACAGAGAGCAAATAAAATTCTATCTACTGATTTCTTTGCAAAGAGGGGGATAGTGAATTTTTCTCTCTGAGGAACATTTTAATTATACAGTAATTAGCACAAGTAATGTTAAAGTTAAAGAAAACAACATTAGCTTTTATTATTTAGGAATTGCACCACATCAGCGATTTTAATTACAATGTTTTCAAATCATGTTCTTATTGATTTTTAGTCCCTGGGTGTTGTGGAGGGTTTGGTTGTTTGATAATGTTGTTTTTCCCATGAGGTTACAACCCCATTCAGCTCCTTCAGTCCTTTATTTAGCATCTTTAATAAAGTAGCCATGTTCAGTCCGATGGTTAGTTGTACCTGGAGGCATTCATATCTGGTTCCTGCCAGTAAGTACTTCTTGGCATCAGCAATAGTGCTTGGGATTGATGGCTTTTTATTGGGGTGGATCCAAGGTGAGGCATCCTCTGAATGATCTTTTCTTCAATCCCTGCTCCTCTATTTGACCTTGAATCTCCTCCAGTGAGAGTTTTGTTCGATATTCTAATGACTGAGGCATCCACAATTTGGCCTTCCTTTTTTTTTTTTTTTTTGAGCTTCATAAGGTCTGTGAATTGTTTCTTGGGTATTCAGAGCTTTCTGGGGCTAGTATCTGCTTATCAGTGAGTGTATAACATGTGTGTTCTTTTGTAGGGCTACCCCACTCAGAAAGATAGTTTCTAGTTCCGTCCATTTGTCTAGGAATTTAATAAAGTCATTGTTTCTAATAACTGAGTAGTACACCATTGTGCAAATGCACCATAATTTCTGTATCCATTCCTCTGTTGAAGGACATCTGGGTTCTTTCCAACTTCTGGCTATTATTAATGAGGCTACTATGAACAGGGTGGAACATGCGTCCTTGTTATATGTTGGATTGTCTTTTGGGTATATGCCCAGGAGTGGCATAGGTGGGTCTTCAGGTAGGACTATGTTCAATTTTCTGAGGAACTGCCAGACTGATTTCCAGAGTAGTTGTATCAGCTTACATTCTCACCAACAATGAAGGGGTGTTCCTCTTTCTCAGCATCCTTGCCAGCATCTGCTGTCATCTAAATTTTTGATCTTAGCCTTCTGAATGGTATGAGGTGGAATCTCAGGGTTTTTTTGATTTGCATTTTTTCGATGACTAGGGATGGTGAGCATTTCTTTAGGTGGTTTTTGGCTATTTGATATTCCTTAGTTGAGAATTCTTTATTAAGCTCTGTACCCCAATTTTTAGTAGGATTATTTGATTCTCAGGACTCTAATTTTTGAGTTTTTGTATATATTAAATATTAGCCATCATTCAGATGTAGGATTCATAAAGATCTTTTCCCAGAACGTTGGATGCTGCTTTGTATTCTTAGCAGTGTCCTTATCCTTATAGAAGCTTTGCAATTTCATGAGGTGTCATTTATTGATTCTTGATGTTAGAGCATAAGCCATTGGCCTTATGTTCAGAAAAATTTCCCCTGTGCCTATGTATTCTAAGGTTTTTCCTACTTTTTTTCTAAGTTTCAGTGTACCTGGGTTTTATAAGCTTTGTACAAAGAGATAAGAATGGACTGATTTGCATTCTTCTGCATGCTGACTGTCAGTTAAACCAACACCATTTGTGAAGAGGCTGTCCTTTATCCATTGAATAATTTTAGCTTTTTTGTCAAAGATCATGTGACCATAGGTATGTGGATTCATTACTGGGTCTCCAATTCTGTTTTATTGATCTACCTGCCTATCACTGTACCAATACCATGCAGTTTTTATCATGACTGTTCTGTAATATAGCTTGAGGTCAGAGATGGTGATTTCCCTAGAAGTTCTTTTATTGAGAATAGTTTTCACTATCCTAGGTTTTTTTGATATTTCAAATTAATTTTCAAATTGCTCTTTCTAGATCTATGAAGAATTCAGTTGAGATTTTGATGGGGATTGCATTGAATTTATAGATTGCTTTTGGCAAGATGAGCATTTTTACAATATTGATCCTTGCAATCCATGAGCATGGGAGATATTTTTATCTTCTGAGATCTTTAATTTCCTTCTTCAGAGATTTGAAGTACTGCTCAAAGAGATCTTTTGCTTGCATATTTAGAGTCACACTAATGTATTTTATATTGTATATGACTATTGTGAAGGGTAACTTTTCCCTAATTTCTTTCTCAGCCTGTTTGTCTGTTGAGTAGAAAAAGGCTACTGTTCTGTTTGATATTAATTTTATATCCAGCCACTATGCAGAAGTTGTTTATAATCAGTAGGAGTTCTCTGATGGAATTTTTGGGGTCACTTATGTATACTATCATATCATCTGCAAATAGTAATATTTTGACTTCTTCCTTTACAACTTGTATCCCTTTGAATTATTTTGCTATTTAATTACTCTGGTCAGGACTTCCAGTACTATATTGAATAGGTAGGAGGAGAGTGGGCAGCCTTGTCTAGTCCCTGATTTTAGTGGGATTGTTCAAGTTTCTAACCATTTATGTTAATGTTGGCTACTGGTTCTCTGTATATTGCTTTTATTATGTTTAGGTATTGGCCTTGAATTCCTGCTCTTTCCCAGACTTTTAACATGAAGTGGTGTTGAATTTTGTCAAATGCTTTTTCAGCTTCTAGTGAGATGATCATGTTTTTTTTTGTTTGTTTGTTTTTTTTTTTTTTGAGTTTGTTTATATGGTGGATTAAGTTGATAGATTTCTGTATATTGAACCATCCCTGTATTCATGGGATGAAGCCTATTTGATCATGGTGAATGATAATTTTGATGTGTTCTTGTATTTGGTTTGCAAGAATTTTACTGAGTATTTTTACATTGATGTTCATGAAGGAAGTTGGTCTGAAGTTTTCTTTCTTTGTAGGTCTTTGTGTGGTTTAGTTATGAGTATAATTGTGGCTTTGAAGAACGAGTTGGGTAGTGTTCCTTCTGTTAATATTTTGTGGAATAGTTTCGAGAGTATTAGCTTTTCTTTCAAAGTCTCATAGAATTTTGCACTAAACTCCTCTAGTCCTGGGCTTTTTTTTTCTTTGGAGTCTTTTGATGACTGCTTCTATTTCTTTAGGTGTTATGGGACTTTTTAGATGTTTTATCTGATCCTGATTTAACTTTGGTTTCTGGTATCTGTCTAGAAATATGTTCATTTCCTCTAGATTTTCCAGTTTTGTTGAGTATAGGCTTTTGTGGTACGATCTCTTGATTTCTTTAATTTCCTCAGTTTCTGTTGTTATGTCTCCTCTTTCATGTATGATTTTGTTAATTTAGATATTCTGTGGCCTCTAGTGTGTCTGGGTAAGGGTTTATTGATCGTTTTGATTTTCTCAAAGAACCAGCTCCTGGTTTTGTTGATTCTTTGTATAGTTCTTTTTGTTTCTATTTGGTTGATTTTTACTTTGAATTTGATTATTTCCTCCCATCTGCTCTTCTTGGGTGTATCTGATTCTTTTTGTTCTAGAGTTTTTAGGTGTGCTATCAAGATGCTATCTCCATTTTCTTTTTAAAGCCACTCAGTGGTATGAGTTCTTTTTTTTTTTTTTTTTTCCTTAGTACTGCTTTCATTCCATCTCATAGGTTTGGGTAGGTTGTGCCGTCACTTTCATTAAATTCTGAGAATTCCTTAATCTCTATCTACCTACCTACCTACCTACCTACCTACCTACCTATCTATCTATCTATCTATCTATCTATCTATCTATCTATCTATCTATCTCCCCTTCCTCCCTCCATTCTTCCTTCCTTTCTTCCTTCCTTCCTTCCTTCCTTCCTTCCTTTATCATGTTATCATAGAGCAGAGCATTGTTCAGCTTCCATGTGTATGTGGGCTTTTTTTGTTGCTTTAGTCCATGGTGATCTGGTAATGCATAGGAGTATTTCAATCTTCTTATATCTGTTGAGGCCTGTTTTGTGACCAACTATATGATCAGTTTTGGAGAAGGTACCATGAGGTGCTGAGAAGAAGGTATATTCTCTTGTTTTAGGACAAAATGTTCTATAGATGTGTGTTAAATCCAATTCGTTCATAATCTCTTCTAGTTTTGCTATGGATTCAGTTTCTGTATCCATGATCTATCCATTGATGAGAGTGGGGTGATGAAGTCTCCCACTGTTATTGTGTGTGGTGCAATACATGCTTTGAGCTTTAGTAAGGTTTCTTTTATGAATGTGGGTGCCTTTGTAATTGGAGCATAGATGTTCAGGATTGAGAGTTCATCTTAATAGTTTTTTTTTTTTTTCTGTGTTGAGTAAAAAGTGTCCTTCCTTATCTGATGTTAGGAGGAGATTCTTTTCTGGTCCAATCTATTTGGAGTTCTGTAGGCTTCTTGTATTTTTATGGTCATCTCATTCTTCAGGTTAGGGAAGTTTTCTTCTATTTTGTGTTGAAGATATTTACTGGGCTTTTTAGTTGGGAGTCTTTGCCTTATTCTTAGGTTTGGTTTTCTCAATGTGTCCTGTATACCCTGGATTTTTGGGTCCGGAGCTTTTTAATATTTGTATTTTTTTTCCTGACTGTTTTGTCAATGTTTTCTATGTTGTCTTCAGCCCCTGAGAGCCTCTCTTCCATCTTTTGTAGTCTGTTGGTGATGCTTGAATCTATAACTCCTGATCTCTTTCCTATGTTTTCTATCTCCACAGTTTTCTCTTTCTGTGATTTCTTTATTGTTTCTATTTCCATTTTCAGTTCCTTCACCTGCTTGGTTGTGTTTTCCTGTACCTTTTTGAGTTATTTTTGTGTTTCCTCATTAAGGGTGTCTACTTGTTTACATGTATTCTCCTGGTTCTCCTATAATTGTTTGAGAGAATATGCTGGGAAATTTACCACTTGCTATTGTGGGATAACTGGGTTCTAATGTTGTCAGGCTGTCTTGGTTTCTATTGCTTAGGTTCTTCTTCTTTGCTCTTGCCATTTTGTTATCTGTGATGTTAGGTGATCTTGTCGTCTCTAACTGGAGCTTGTCTCTCCTGTGTGTCTGAGGGCATGTGAGCTTAGGACAGAGATTGCTCCTGGGTGTTCAGCTTTTTGCCGGCAGGCAGTGAGTTTTGATGGTGGTGACGTGGCTCTGTCTTCTTGAGCTCTGGTGGGACAGAGCTTCTGAGGCTCTTCTGGGTGCTTAGCAGTCTGTGGTTAGGCCCTGAGTCTTGATGGCAGTGATCCAGCTCTCTCTCTCTGGGCCAGAAAAAAACAGTTCCCATAGAGCACCATGCTCCCTGTGTTTCTAGAGTTCCTGGTGGTCTCTCCCTGGATAGTCAGTGGGAGGTCTCACCTGTGGGCTCAGGTGGGAGAGCACTTGTGAGGCTCTTCTGTGTTCTTAGGCACCTGGGGGAAGGCCTTGAGTCCTGATTCGGTGACCCTACTCTCTCTCTGGCCTGGAACAGGGAATTGCAATTTTAATATGTAAGAATTTGTAAAGAGTGTGGGATTTTTAATGTTATTTAGATCTTATGAATGAATAAGAAAGTAAGGGTTGAGGATTAATAGTGTTGTGTTTGTGTGTCAAGTTGAAAAGGGGCCAATTGTACTGGCTGGTTTTTTTGTGTCAACTTGACACAAGCTGGGGTTAATCACAGAGAATCTAGTTGGGGAAGCATTTTAGTACTACAAAAGCATTTGAAAATAGTTAGTACAGTTGTCACTATCAAGAGGTAGCCCTCCTTTGAATAGATTATAGAGACACGCTAGTAGTTCTCATGAGGTACATTTACTAAGATAAAATTTCTCCTCTTAAAAACTTTAAACAGCACTTTACATATATATCATATGCATTTCACTTCATTAAATCCAATTTGAATACATAATAAATTCAAGAAATTTTGAACCAAATGAGTTAACACAAGACATGTAATGTTCATCCTGGGTTTTGTATGGATAATTTTTAAACCCCATAAGAACAACAATACCAACCAACCAGGAACTAAACCATTATCCAAAAAGTACACATAGATGAACCCATGGCTCCAGCTGCACATGTAGCAGAGAATGGCCTGTTGGACATCAATGGGAAGAAAAGCCCTTGGTACTGCCAAGGCTTGATGCCCCAGTGTCAGGGAATGTCAGAGTAGGGAGGCAGGAGAGGGTGGGTGAGTGAATAGGGGAGCACCCTCACTTAAACAGGGGGAGGTGGGACAGAATAGAGGATGTATGGAGGGGAAACTGGGAAAGGGGATAACTTTTGAAATTTAAATAAAATATATCAATAAAAATTAATATGGCAAAAAAGAAAAACAAAAAATAGAATCTAATATGAATTATGGGAAAAATTAAAACTCCAAAGAACAAGAATCTAATGAATGATCATGTGGTTATAGCAAGGTGACATTTTTTTCTGTCTTCTCACAGAGCTTGTGGGCAGCACAGGCATACTGGATCATGCAATATAGCTCCTTAACAAAGAATACTTAATTAGACATAGAAGAAAAGGATTTGTTGTGCCCTGATACCCATACAATCATTTTATAAAAGTTTTACACAAATTCATCAATAGATTCAAAGTTAAAACATCCAAGTTCATAAACTATCCTGTGGTAGAATAGGATGGTGTGAGGTGTTTGAGACCAGAAAGTGTGTTTTAATCTCTTCAGATACTTTCTGTTCAAGGACCATGGTAATCCTGGTAGGCCTTAGGGTAAATGTTCACAGTTAGACTGAATGATGTGTCAGAGCATGTGGACTTTTTGCATGTGAATCTGTGGGGACATTCTGTCAGTGTCCAAGTCTACATTGTATCTCAATGATGTGGATTTTACTTAGACCCTTGTTCATACAGAGTGGCACAAAACATTGTATATCAATTTTACCATCACATATTCTCCAATTTTCTTGCTTCAAGTGTATGGTAATGCATGTCACATTAAGGTAAACAATGGCAACTTAAACCTACAGATTATTGAAATGTAGTTCTTGTCCCAAGACACAGTTAAAATAAAAGATGGATAAGTCAATTCAGAATTATGAACAAAACCCAATTACCACAAGAAAAGGTTCCTCTAATTATTTTTATCCTACCACCGGGACAGCTTGCAAATGTTTTCACAGATAGAGTGACTTTGAAGACTTTTGAAAGAAAGTTCTCCAAGCTGTCAAGGATGCAAAGGCGTTACTAAAACCAGAGGAAACAGCTGTCAGTTTACGTGGAAGTTTAAGATAAACTGGGAGCTTTGTAGATTGGCTGGACTGTGCAGTGAAGGGAAGCTAAGGTGCCACATATAGAGAGAAGGGAGATGAATGAGAAGAAGGCAGAAATAAGGCCACAGCGTGACAGAGGGTCTTCCTGCCCTGGCCAAGTTGGAAGCCATGTCTTTGAGGCAGTCAGACTGTGGTGAGACATTATGCCGAAGAGTGACCTGCTCATTTCTGAGTTTGGAAAGGTGACCTTGTAGAGGACTAAATGATTTTCTTTGTCTAATGTGGCACATTAAAATAGATTTCATCATCATTACTATCATCTTCAAAAGTCAGACTTGTCAGGCTCCTTGGGTGTGATCTAATGCTATCTGCAGGCATGGGGTTTTATGCAGAAAACATAAAAGAGAAATTTCAGAGTTCAGGGAGGAGAAAGAGGTAAAATTTACATGAACTTCATGAATAATGAAGAATGATTTAGAACACCATCAAGTCAATTTCAGAAAGAAATAACAACAATCAGTCTCCAACCTCTATAACAGCAGTCAGGCGCCAAACCTCTAAGTAATAGTTCAGCAGCGCTGTGACCACGAGAATCAGACCAGTATGATGACTGTGGAGGAGAATGATGTAAAATATTTGGGTGAATGGGAATTTGAGTATGGCTACAGGAAAAATTGGGAGGTGTGGTAAATATGATAAAATGCAAAGCAGATTGTATAAAATTCCCCAAAATTAAAAAAATCTTAAAGTCAAGAATTCTAAATATTTTAGATTGGAGTGTATTTTGGATTTCCTCTTAAGTTAAAATTTCATAAATTTTTAGACAGAAAAATTCAACATAGAATTAATTATATCGGTACATGTCATATTGTTGAAATATCATTCAAATATTATACAGCATGCTTTGTTTTTTTGTTCTTTATCCTGCCAAAAGTGGTTCTTGTGAACTCTTTCTTAGCTTTTTATTTTTTTAGAGAAACAGAATTTATTACTTCATTTTTAAAATTGTACTTTTAGTCTAGTTGTGATAATGCAGTGTGTGTGTGTGTGTGTGTGTGTGTGTGTAGGTTTGGGATAAAGTTAAAACATTCCTGCTGAAAGTTGAATTGACAACATCTGAGAAGAGTTTTGGCTACCTATGCAATGTATTAAATTTGGATAGTAAATGTATAGGTTTTTATATGTTATATTGATATATTTTGTGTGGTTGTCAGCAATCTTTGTTCTGTAACTGAGATTATGGCTAGATCTGAGGGACGCACATTGGCCCTAAACTTTTCTAAGTGAGAGAAGCAAGTCATAAGGCAGAAAGAACATGAAAAAGGTGCTTCACACTATGTAGCAGATCACGCAGCACACCATATTACTGCAAAAGTTGGGGGCTGAGGTATTTGTAATTTTGTTTCTGTCATTTGGAACCCTACTAAGAGATTCACTGATAGGATACAATAAATCTAGCAGATGTTTACCTCATTCATATCCTAGACAAGCTTTGGATAAACCTAGTTGTTATTGTATGTCTCTGGCCTGGGAAGAAAATATCTAGTTAATCTGATTAATCTGATTAGGTTACTTTCTTTTTTTTAAACTTTATTTTAAAAAACAAAGATAAAAGAAAAAAAAATTTAAACATTTTTGCATAAATGTATACAATACAATTGTGTTAGTGCTTGGCTTTTTTTTTTTTAAAGGTTTGATACTCTGCATTAAGGTCTTACTATTTATAATGAGCAGAAAGTACATGTAAAACAGGATGTAACCCGGAATTAGTCAACGTTTTCTTGGTGTGTAAGGATTGAGCATGACGTTTTTGTTTTGTTTTGTTTTCTTTTCTTTTTTTCTTGAACTTCGCACAGTCTGTGAATTGTTTCTGGGGGAGTGCAAGCCTCTGGGGTTAGCATCCCACTATCAGTGACTGCATATTATGTCTGTTCTTTTGTGACTGGGTTATCTCACTCAGGATGATATTCTCTAGATGCAGCCATTTTCTTAAGAATTTGGTTAAGTCATTGTTTCTGATGGCTGGTTAGGTTACTTCTTACAATAGTAAATAGTAAACTTGTTGCTAATTCTTTTATTAGGTTTTTTTTTGTTTGTTTGTTTGTTTTGTTTTTTGTTTTTTGTTTTATTTATTTATTTTTTTTGTCAACAGAGTCACCCTGGTGGATCCTCAGCTGAGTCATTGCTTCTATCAGACTGGCTTGTGGTCCTGTCTCTGTGGCATTTTCTTGATTGTGGAATGAGTAGAGAAGATCTTGTTCATTACGGGTGAAGTAGTCCTTGGAGCAATAAAAGAAAAGAAGCTGAAAGCCTGCTGGAGCAGTCCCTGGACTAGACTCTTTGTACTGGGAATCTTTTCAAGCTTGGGAAATGGATTTGGAGGAGGGAAGGTATGATCTCAAAAACTGGTTAGAAAAAAGCTTTACCTGATTTTTTTTTATTAGTGTAGCCAGTTGCCAGGTCCCAATCAATCAAGGTCAGCCACTTTCAAATGAGACTATTGGCATGATCCAGTGAACTAAGCAGCCATGTAATATGTAGGACATGAACATAGGGTGCAAATTTGAAGATGGTCTCTGGAGATACAAGACCTTCTGTGATAGGACACTTTCTGTGTCCTCATGTTTTCAGGGCACTTTAAGTCCAAGTTTCCATGGTATCCAGGAGATGCAGAAGGAACACAGAGGCGTGTGCTGATTTTAGAGGAAAGGGTTCCAGTTCTTCATTACTTTGTTTTGTTCCTCTCTCTCTCCTTCTCTTTTTGCCCCCTCATTGTGTGTCAGGAGGGAAATTCCCAAAATTCCCTGCAGGAATGAGAAAGCTTCTCATTAGTTAGGTCTACATCATTTCTCATGGAGACATTACTTTCCTACTTGTGCAGGAATTCTGTTATTAACCATGATATGAATCATTTATGTATACTAATTGTGAAATAGGATCTTTTTGCTTTAAAAACTTAATTTTCAGATCTTACCATGAATATCTCTGAAAAATGAAACATTTCATTGTTTGTCGAAAAGTAAAATGACTACTGAGTTCTCTGAAAACCATCAGCCCTGTCTGCATCGAACTTGAAAAGTAACAAAATAAATCCTTTATTGAATATTCTGTCATTTACCCATATGACCTTTTGGAAACTAGATTATATTGGTTTTAGGAACTCTATTTTATATTAAAATCTATTTAATAAATAAAAAGATAACCCATCATCCATCTGACAGTGGATGATGCTGTGTGGCACTGGTTCACCTTGCCAAACTTTGCTAGTCTTCATTGGGCTTTGCTGATGCTGGTCTGCATTTATGATGTATGTGGTATTGGTTCTCCTTACCAGTCTTTGCTGATTATCTTTTGTTATGACTTAATAGAGAGCAATGCTTCAGCTGATTGGCAGAACACTGTGAGTTCTTCTGGACTGAACTGCCATTGCTGATTTGTGAATAGTGTTTGCGAATGGGCCAAGTTCCTACTGCTGATTTGTGTGAACTCAACTGCTGGTATCCTGACTATGCATATTGTATTCACCCCCAAAGGACTACTTCTAAACAGGTCTGCATACTCCATTGCCCTGTTAAACTTTCCTTTACACTACCTCTTGTAGGTGGTGGGGTAGAAGAGAGGTTAAGGCATTTAAGTATACTTATTAAAATAGGTTTTGAAAAATAAAAGTCTAGAGATACTTTTGGCTAAAATCTGGCTGTAGGTGAGTGAGTGTTTTGGTAGGGAGGCAGTTTCAGAACATCTTTTAGTAACTTCCTAATTCTGTTCAGATGCTAACTCAAACTGTAGCACAGCAAGTAACATTCTGTGTAACATGTGAATACGTTCAATTATATTTTGAATTTCATTGTGTTTAAATAAGATCCAAAAATCTTTCTTGGAATCATTTTTTGTATGTAATAATATTAAATTTGGATAATGCATGGAGATTTTCAATACTGAGAGAAATAAATGCGAAAGAGACACAATGTAACACTGAGTGCTTTGCCAACACATAAAACAGCATTTTTCACCATTCCCTAAAACTGTCAAGCTAATTTGGAAAAACTTTCTTTGAACTTAGTAGAACTTTACAAAAACACTAACTATGTAAGTTAGTGTAATATAAAATGCATGACAAACTCAATAATAAATAGCCAATAGTAATTTCTAGATAATGCATTGTTGAAATTTCGACGAAATTTATGCAGGTTCTCTTAGCTAGTAAGTGGTGAAAAACCAAGAGGACATTTGCAAAAGGGCACAATAAATGTTTGGAGGTATGGAAGAGACATAAATAAAATACTCATGTTAAAAGTTCTCAAAAATTAAATTAAAAAATTAGAAAAAAAATTGTTTCTCAAATATACCATGCTATTGTATCTAAACAATAGATTGGAAAACGGGAACTATTTTTTTGATGGGAGGGGGTATACTGACAACTAATGATGTCATGGTTTATACATATACACATATAATTTATTTCAGAAGATATATAATGCAGAAGTTATGATAGATACATAGTAATGATTTAATTATCTGTGAATACAAAGAGCATTTAATTTCTCTCTTCATATTAGAAAGTTAGATTAGTATGTAATCAACCTTCTTATCCTAATAAGCCAAACATCTTAACAAAAACCATAATTAATTTTTTTATTCATTCCTGAGACATATTGTAGCAAACATTTTGCTTGGCTAAAATGCGTGACTACTTTTCTTTTTGATTGGTTTATACTTCTGGACTTTGTGATCATAATATTACTTTTGTCTGGTGGGAATTGGAAAAAAAGAGGCTAAGGTATTGTTCTAGGCTATATAGAAAGGGGGTGAGAATTGATCATCTTGTTCTCCAGCATTGGAATATTTCTGTTCCATAATGTGCTCTTACCGAGTACATGAGGCTGGGTAAGAGAATTATTGAACAAAACTTTTGTAATATAATGCACATATCAAATCTATGTACATATCAAATCAATAGCACATAGATTCTTTTTATTTATACCCAGGGGATTGTTATGTTTAATAATTGTGTAAGCGAGAAGGGCCCCTAACCTTTCTATACAGATAATGAAAATGACTTTTGAAATTGACAAAGAGAAAGAGGGGCAAAAGAAGACTTGAATGCTTTGTTTTGGTTCTTGGAACTTTACAAACACTGGGCACTTTGAGTCAGCTTCCTTTCCTAAGCAGTCATGTAGATTCCTCAACTAAGGCTGTGAAGCTGCTTTCTTACAATGGGCACAAGCTACCCTCCCTCATGCTCTGAGTCATCTAGTGTTTCATTAAGTTTAATTCATGTTACTTTAACATTTGTTTTCAGATTTATCAATTTACTTTATGTATGAGTACACTGTCACTGTCTTCAGACACATCAGAAAAGGGCATCAGATCCCACTACAGATGGTTGTGAGATACCATCTAGTCGCTGGGAATTGAACTCAGGACCTCTGGAAAAGCAGTCAGTGCTCTTAACTGCTAAGCCACCTCTCTAGCCATACTTTAATATTTTCAACATGTAAATTTGGGGGGGGGGTTGACAGGATGTACTTTCTTGAAGATTGAGAAAGTAATAGAAGTCAATTTTGTAAATTTAACTGATAGCCCTCCCCCCAAAAAAAATTACCCCTTACTTGACTAACCTGACACTGGCATTATTTTTTTGTTTTCTCATATTATTGTTTTCTGTAAAATGAATAAGTTTTTAATATGTAATATTGTTGCATATTAAATATATATTAAATAAATTGTTTATATTGTATATATTAAATAAAATGACATTTCTTTATCAGCCCCTGCGGTCTCGCTCTGTGGATACCACTCTAGTTTGGAGTTGTGCACAAGAACTCTGTCACTCGGTCCATGAGCTACACTTTTCATGAGATTCCCTTCCCAGGTGATTCACTCTGTTTGCCCTGTTGCTTCTGCCCTGGCGTGTTTCTTTACCCCACTGCCCGGCACAAACATGACTCAAAGGCCCAATAGCTTTTCATACTGGTTTATATGTTACATTCTCAATCCACAAACCAAACCCTCTATACCATGAGATTGCATCAAATAGACAAAGATACAAACTGCCCTTCTATACAAGATAAAAGACCTATGAAAATCTAAAATATTCCTATCTACCTATTGCCAATTATGGCCACCAAGATCCAGGTCTGCTTTCTCCAGCTCCATCTTGATCTCCTTCCCCAATTTCTCTTCCTCTTCTGTTTTCTTGTATTTTCCCTGCTTACCTCTCCACTGTCCAATCATGTATTGACTTAACATAAATCTACACAATATAAGTTTTTGTCTTATGCTTTTAGTGTCATAAATGGGTTTTATAAGACGGGGTATCCAATCATGATGTGTGACATGGTTGATGTGCATACAGCTGTTTCATAGTATGAAGCACTGTGGTGAAACTTTGGGAGAACCTAGGACAAACATTTTGAGGATGTGTAAATCCAATATTAATACAACTGTGGACTGACAATTGTATAATTGAAATACAAAACAATTTTGAGGAAAACTATTGGGTTTACCAGTGGTTCTATAGTTTCACGTATATTTAGTTTATCATCTTGTTTTATTATTTTTAGGTTAGCATACCAAGTAGTGGGTTTTATTAAGGCATTTTTATACACATGTTACACAGGAAAGGCTCAATGATTTTTTTCTATGCCTCTTTTCTCACTGCCCCCAGACTCTTGTAGTTAACATCCCACGTGTTGCAACTAATAACTTTACATTCACACATCCTAATCACCTGACGTACACAGTTTAAACTGCAGCTTCTTCTTTAGTTTACACATTTTGTGGTGTTGTACAAGCATATACTGACATAATTCACATTTTAATACCTTTTTATTTTATACTTTAATTATGTATATATACTCATGTAGGAATAAGCACACATGACTACAGGCACATGTGAAGGCCAGGAAAAGGTGTCAGATACCCTAGAAATGGAATTATAGGTCAATGTGAGCTGTCTAACAGGTTCTGAGAACCAAACCAGTCATCTTATATCAAATTATGAACACTTAATCACTAAACTGTCCATTCAGCCCCCATGTACATATTTTATACTAAATAATTTACTGAGTTAAATGTTGACTCCTTTCACCCCCCATTCCTCTATCCCACCATCTTAATAAAATTATTGAGAACTGGAATCAAGAGCACATCAAGAATATCATTCTACATGATCAAGTACCCTTTATCCCAGGGATGCAGGGCTGGTTCTATATAGAAAAATCCATTAATATAATCTACTGTATAAACAAACTCATAAGAAAAAAATCACACAACCATCACATTAGATGCCAAAAAAGCCTTTGACAAGATCCAACACCCCTTCATACTAAAATTCTTGGGGAGACTAGGAATTTAAGGCAGAGACCTAAATATAATAAGAGCAATATACAGCAAACCAATAACCAAGATCAAGTTAAATAGAGGGAAACTTGAAGCAATCTTAGTATAATCAAGGACAAGACAAGGTTGTCCCCCCTCTATCTATTCAATATAATGCTTTATGTTCTAGCTAGAACAATAAGACAACAAAAGGAGATCAAGTGAATATAAACTGAAAAGGATGAAGTCAAGTTATCACTATTTATGAATGATAGCATACATAAGCAACCCCCAAAGTTCTACCAGAGAACCCCTACTGACAATAAAGAACTTCATCAGAGTGGCTGGATATTAAATTAAGTCAAAGAAATCAGTATCATTCCTTTATAGAAAAGATAAGTAGGCTTAGAAAGAAATGAAGGAAACAACATTCTTTACAATAGCTACCAAGAATATTGTAGTGTGACTCTACCCAGCAAGTCAAAGATCAATAACTTCAAGTCCCTAAATAAAGAAATCAAAGACCTCAGTAGTTTGAAATGTCTCCCATGCTCATGGATCATTAGGATTAACATAGTGAAAATAACAATATTTAATTGGGGCTGGCTTATAGTTTTCAAGGTTTAGTCAATCATCATCATGGAAGAACACATTGCTGCATCCATGTAGACATTATGCTATTGTGCTTAAGGTGCCAAACATTCTACAGCCAGAATGAGACTCTGTGTTTCACAGGCAACAAGAAAGAGGCTCTCAAGTATCTCAGTCCCAAAATGGCATACTTCCTCCAATGAGGCCACACATATTTAAATAAGGACACACCTAATAGTGCCACTTTCCATGAGCCAAGCATATTTAAATTTCACTCCGTGGCATGATTCAAACACACGAGTTTAGGGGGTACATACCTAGCCATAGCATAGGCAAAAGTGAATTCAGTCCAATTTTAAAAGTACCCATGGTTGATCACAGTCTCAACAATGTTTAAAAGTCCAAAGTTTAAAGTGTTCTCTGAGATTAATGCAATCCCTTAACTGTAATTCCCTATAAAATTAGAATAAAAAATCAGATGACATACTTCCAATATCACAGAATATATATTACCATTTAAAAACTTCACAGTGAGGAAATCCTGGACATAAGCTTAGCTTGGTAGGATTTTGCCTTGAGGTCTCCACTCCCTTAATTCCATCTAATATTCTTAAACACGGGATTTGGCTCCTTTGCACCTCCACATGCCTCTTTAATACTTCAACAATATATTTTGTATTTTTCCTTTCTAAGCTTCATACACTTAATCAAAACACTTCTAAACCATAGGGGACAGGGTCTAAATTTGGCTGGTTTAAGTCTTACTTTGTCAGTGTAATGAATCTAAATCACTTTACTTTAGCCTCATTAGACTTTCCAATAAAGGGCAAGAAGCAGCCACATTCTTCACCAAAGTGTCACAAGAATAGTTTCTAGGCAACAACTAAAATTTTTCTCTGAAACATTTAGAGCTATCCCCTGCCCCTGCAGTTCAAATCACCCTCAGCACCACTGTTTTCCATGCTTCTTCTAGTATTGTCCATTAAGCCACATTTAAAACATTTCACTGCTTTCCACAGTCCCCAAATCCATATTCCTCTAAACAAAAGCATGGTCAGACCTCTCAAAGCAATACCTCACTCCTGGTACCAACTTATGTCTTAGGGTTTTTTTTTTTATCTCTAAAGAGGCACCTTGACCAAAACAAAATTCATAAAAGGCAACATCTAATTGGGGTTGTCTTACAGTTTTAGGGGTTTAATCTAGAATCATCATGGCAGGAAACAAGGCAACATCCAGGCAGACATAATGCTGGAGGAGCAGAGAGTTCCACATCTTGATCTGAAGGCAGTCAGAAGCAGATTCTGTATTTCACAGGCATCTAGGAGGAGGCTCTCAAGAGCTCTCAAAGCCCACCCCCATAGTGACACAGTTCTTCTAACAAGGTTACACCTTCTAGTAATGCTACTTCCCATGGGCCAAGCATATTCAAATCACCACACTAACCATTAAGGAAATGCAGGTCAGAACCACAATAAGATCTCATTTCAGTATTCTTAACATGTGACCAGTAATAAATTAAGATAATAAATACTGGAAAGGATACAGAAGAAAAAAATCTTTATGCACTCTCAGTTGGAATAAGAATTAGCATTTTTTTTTTGTTTGTTGGCTAGCAACGGATGTCTTCTGAGTGTTTGCATTTGTCTGTAATTTAGGAGAACTTCTTTTTCATTGCTATTTTGAATTACATGTGCATTAAGCTTTTAAATGTTATTCCACAGACCCTAGATGCTAATTTCCCAGTCTTTATTTTTTTTGTTTTGGATCTACATTTGTTATTAATATATTCTCAAGCCCAGAGATTCTCTCAAGACTGATCTACTAATATGCCCATCAAAAACATTCCTCATTTGTTACATTAAAAAAAAAACTTTTAGCATTTCTTCCTGGCTCTTTATAAGAATCTCCATATTTGTACTTATGTTATCCACCTACACTTGAGTATTGCTGTGGAGAATCTTTTGTATCTAAATTGTTTTTCAATAAAGATTCTGAAGATGCTGACAGCCCTGTTTTCTGACATCAATTGGTCTTTTTAAAGTATTTTTTTTCTTTTAGTATATTTTGTAAACTTTTTTGGATAGTCAGACATGATACAGCAGGTAAAAATAATTGCCACTTAAATGTCTTTAGAAATATGGTGGAACATGAAGGAGCAATCAGGAGTGTTCTGTTGTCCTTTAAAATCTATTTCTCTAGAATAAACTACTGGGGTACTTTTGTTTATCACCTTTTTAAAGAGAAACGGTGATTAAGGTGAATCAGTTGAGTATTTCTCTCTTATAAGTAAGGGGCTGATACAACTCAAACAACTCAAGCTCTGATTAAATGGTTTCTACGTGTGTGTATTGCTATTTAACAACATACTATGGTGACATGTTTCAAGATGTTCCCCTCCCTCCCCCCATGGATACATAAGTAGATGAAAAAAACTATTTACTGTGAGAATCTGGTTGAGTTTGTAGAAGTAAAACTAATGTAGAAGCATTATGGAGTTTCTAACTTTCAGACCTGCCTACTTCTTTCCTAGCACTGCTTCCTACAGAGGTTGTGTTCTTGTGAGATTGGCAAATCCACAGCTGTTTTCCTAATTTCCCATCCAGTATTCTTCCAACCTTGGTCTGCTATTGCCCCAAGCCTATGCGTCTGTTAAACATCTAAGGAGAGTGGTTGATTTTTCAGTATGGTCTGCCTTGCACTTGTTTTTAAGTCAGAGCAACAGCTTGCATGCTTTGTACACATGGAACTCAAAAGTAGAAGTTACTGCAATGCATTGTAACTACAAATTCTCCACACTTGGGTATCAACATCCCGTACTAAGACGCCCATGAAAGAAAAACCAAGTATACAGTAGATGTTTCCAGTGCTGACTAATGTAGCATTCTGAATATTTTTATCCTCTTACTTTAATTAACTTCAAAAATATTAATAGATAAGTTAATGACCAAATTGGAAATTTTCTAAAAAGTTGTAAGTGTGGAGAATAACATTATGGCATCCCAGGAGCCTGAGGAATGGAGTGTGGTTTCACACATTGAGCGTAGCTGATAGCTTTTTTCCTAGTGATTAGTATCAAGGCTAGTGGTTTACTGTATTTCATGGTCTCAGACTAATCCAACTGATCATCAAGACAGAACAAACAGAGCAAATCGCAACACTGAACAGAGTAGTCAGTGTTAAAGTTGTTTTTTTTTTAATTGAAGGTAAAATCAATGTACTGATGGTACTTTGTTTATACTCAATTCCCAAGTTCTGTTTTTCTAAAAACTACACATTTCTGAAATTAGCACAAAGTACCATCTTACAGTTTCTAGAAAAGTTAGTACTTTTAAAGACAGATTAAAACAATGAAACCGCTCATGAACTTGGTGACAGAACTTATCCTGTACAGAAATGGAGGGTAGCAAATGTGTTTGTAGAGTCATCAGGGATCTGATGACTCAGCAAATTTAGTTGTGGATGTCTCTGGAATAAAATCTTTCTCAGTAAAATTTCTTCATCATTACAGTAATATGCTTGAGAAGCAATTTAGGCAGTTCGACACGGAAACTGTATTCATTTTGAATACCAAGTATTCCTTCCCAGAATGACCTTCCAGTAGAGGAGCTTGTAATTACAGGAACATCAGTGGTGAGTTTTTAGTTTTACTCTCTTCGGGAAAAACAAAGGCTCATATATATTGAAGTTAACTTGAAATTTTAAGCATCTGTCTTGCTTTGAGGCCAGATGGCAGCAATTTAATTTCTTATTTTTGTGTGCTTTAATAATAACACAGAGCACAGAGCAGAGAATGCATGTGAGGAGACAATTCATAGAAGCATACAATCCCATGTTGTGTTGAGACAACTAAGCGCCACAGCCTTCGTCATCCTTTTTTCAACTTCATTTTTTAACAGAGATACACGTACAGATTTTTAACAGCATTTTGCATAAAACTATATGAGTATATTTTCGTCGGTACTTGATTCTTTTTTAAAGGTTTGATAGTATGCATTGAAATCTTACTAGTTACAATGAGCATAAAGTACATGTTAAACAAAATGTAACATGGAAATAGTCAAAAGTTTTCTTGGTGTGTAAAGATTAAACATAATGATTTTTAAGTAGCAAGATTTGCCACAAGCATATATTCATAGCTCTTAAATTATTGATGATTTAAGGTCTAGGTGTATCACACTCTGAGAGGGTGCTATACACTTATTGTTTCCTCCTAAGAAAAACTGAGGCTTCCACTTTTGACCTTTCCTCCTTTTTTTTTTTTTTTTTTTTTTTTTTTGAGCTTCATATGATCTGTGAGTTGTTTCTTGGGTATTCAGAGCTTTTTGGAGCTAGTATCCAATTATCAGTGACTGCATATTATGTCTGTTCTTTTGTGACTGGGTTACCTCAATCCATTTGCCTAGGAATTTCATAAAGTCATTGTTTCTAATAGGTGAGTAGTACTCCATTATGTAAATATATAACAATTTCTGTATCCATTCATCTAGTGAAAGACATCTGGGATCTTTCCAGCTTCTGGCTATTATAAATAAGGCTGCTATGAACATGGTGGAGCATGTGTCCTTATTATATGTTGAATCATCTTTGGGGTTTATGCCCAGAAGTGGAATAACTGGGTCTTCAGGTAGTACTATGTCCAATTTTCTGAGGGACCACCAGACTGATTTCCAGAGTGGTTGTACCAGTTTTCAACCCCACCAACAGTGGAGGAGTGTTCCTCTTTCTCCTCATTCTCACCAGCATCTGCTGTCATCTGAATTTTTGATCTTAGCCATTCTGACTGGTGTGAGTTGGAATCTTAGGGTTGTTTTGATTTGATTTCCCAGATGACTAGAGATGTCAAGCATTTCCTAAGGCGCTTTTCAGCCATTCAATAATCTTCAATTGAGAATTCTTTGTTTAGTTCTGGACCCCGTTTTTAATAGGATTGTGTGATTCTCTCGAGTTTAACTTCTTGAGTTCTTTGTATATATTGGATCTTAGACCTCTATCAGATGTGGGATTGCTAAAGATCCTTTCCCAATCTGTTGGTTGCCGTTTTGTTTTCTTGACAGTGTCCTTAGCCTTGCAGAAACTTTGAGACCTCATTAAGTCCCATTTATCGATTCTTGATCTTAGAGCACAAGCCATTGGTGTTGTTTATTTCCCCTGTGCCTATGTGTTCTAAACTTGTCCCTACTTTCTCTTCTAATAGTTTCAGTGTATCTGGGCCTTTGTCATTCTTAGCTTTAACATTTTTCTCTGACTTGGTCTCATCTTCTCTTAGGTTTTTAATGAGCTTAGTCATTTTCTTGATTAAAAAGGACAAGTTTATTGGTATTACAGAGCTCTGACATTTTCAGAAGAAATCACAACCTTTGCTGTTCATTACTTTAAAAAATTCAGTGTGTTAATATTTCAAAGAAAAGAAATGCATAATTCCAGGAAATGGGATACTACCCCCAAAGCCTTAAGAAACAAAGCAAAATAGCCATGGATGAGAGCTCAAACCTGTTACCTAACACTCAGGAGCCCAAGGAAGAGGGAGTTTTCTGAATTGGTGCCAGCCTGGGTTTCAGAGTGAAAACCTGTCTCAAAAAAAAAAAAAAGATATCAATGAGTCACCCAAATAAACAAAGAAAGAAAAAGTTGTTTGTACCAAACCAAACAACTAGAAAACAAATAGAGATGATAAGACTAATTAGGGAAAAAGATGAGAATGTGGGGAAGGGTGAGGGTGGAGGGATTCTAATAGTAAGAATGCTAGAAAAAGCCATGTGTAAACTTACTCTTTTATGAGCTCACCCTCCCTGCCCTCCTCTCTTCTATACCCCACATGTGTGTATGTATGTATGTATGCATGCATGTATGTATATGTATATGATGTATATGTTTCTCTTTCTGTGTTTTTAAATGAAATCATCCTATGCAAGGATTATGTTTCTCTTAGAACACATAGGTTGCTGAGTAAGACACTCAGTGTCAGTTATGGGATATCAATTCTTTTTTTTTTTTTTTTAAACGACTTTATTTTGCAAAACAAAGATAAATGTAAAGATTTTAAACATTTTTTGCTTAAAATTATACATTTTTATCAGTACTGTTTTTTCAGACATTAAAATGAATTTTACATAAAACCATGTGAATATGTTTTTTAGTCAGTACTTGATTTTTTTCAAGGGCTTGACAGTATGCATTGAAAATGTACTAGTTGCAATAAGCGTAAAGTACATGCAAAACAAAACGCAACATGGAAATAGTCAAAGTCTTCTTGTTTTGTGAATATATGTATATTTTTTGTTTTCTTTATTTCTTGGACTTCATACAGTCTGTGAGTTGTTTCTGGGGGAGTGCAAGCCTCTGGGGTTAGCATCCCACTATCAGTGACTGCATATTATGTCTGTTCTTTTGTGACTGGGTTATCTCACTCAGGATGATCTTCTCTAGATGCAGCCATTTTCTTAAGAATTTGGTTAAGTCATTGTTTCTGGTGGCTGAGTAGTATTCCATTGTGTATATGTACCACAATTTTTGTATCCATTCGTCTTCTGAAGGACATCTGGGTTCCTTCCAGCTTCTGGCTATTATAAATAGAGCCGCTATGAACATTGTGGTGCATATATCTTTGTTGTGTATTAAAGTGTCTCTGGGGTATATGCCCAGAAGTGGAATAGCTGGGTCTTCAGGTAGTACTATATCCAATTTTCTGAGGTATCGCCAGACAGATTTCCAGAGTGGTTGTATTAGCTTGCAACCCCACCAACAGTGGAGAAGTGTTCCTCTTTCTCCGCAGCCTTGCCAGCATCTGCTGTCATCTGAGTTTTGGATCTTGGCCAATCTGACTGGTGTGAGGTGGAATCTTAGGGTTGTTTTGATTTGCATTTCCCTGATGGCTAAGGATGTCGAGCACTTCCTCAGATGTTTTTCGGCCATTCGGTGTTCCTCAACTGAAAATGATTTGTTTAGCTCTGTACCTCATTTTTTAATAGGATTATTTGATTCTCTTGTGTCTAGCTTTTTGAGTTCCTTGTACACCTTGGATATTAGGCCTCTATCTGATGTGGTGTTGGTAAAGATCTTTTCCCATTCTGTTGGTTGCCGTTTTGTTTTCTTGACGATGTCCTTAGCCTTACAGAAACTTTGCAAACTCATTAAGTCCCATTTGTTAATCTTTGACCTTAGAGCTTGAGCCATTGGTGTTTTGTTCAGGAAATTTTCTCCTGTGCCTATGTGTTCTAAGGTTTTCCCTACTTTCTCATCTAATAGTTCCAGTGTATCTGGTTTAATGTGGAGATCTTTAATCCACTTACACTTGAGCTTTGTACAAGGAGATAAGAACGGGTCTATTTTCATTCTTTTGCATGTTGAGTGCCAGTTGGACCAACACCATTTGTTGAATAGGCTGTCCTTTTCCCATTGAATGTTTACTGCTCCTTTGTCAAAAATCAGGTGACCATATACATGAGGGCTCATTTCTGGATCTTCTATTCTATTCCATTGATCTACTTGCCTATTGCTGTACCAGTACCATTCAGTTTTCAGCACAATTGCCTTGTAATATAGCTTGAGGTCAGGGATAGTGATTCCCGCAGATGTTTTTTTGTTGTTGAGGATGGATTTCGCTATTCTAGGTCTTTTGTTATTCCATATGAAATTGCACATTGATCTTTCCAATTCCATGAAGAACTGGGTTGGAATTTTGATGGGGATTGCATTGAATCTGTAGATTGCTTTTGGTAGGATGGCCATTTTTAAGATGTTGATCTTTCCAATCCATGAGCATGGGAGATCTTTCCATTTTCTGAGATTCTCCTCAATTTCTTTCTTTAGAGGTTTGAAGTTCTTGTCATACAGGTCCTTCACTTCCTTAGTTAGAGTCACACCAAGGTATTTCATAGTTTTTGTATCTATTGTGAAGGGTACGTTTTCCTTAATTTCTTTCTCCACATGTTTGTCCTTTGAGTATAGGAAGGCTACTGATTTGTTTGAGTTAATTTTGTATCCGGCCACTTTGCTGAACTTGTTTATCAGCTGTAGGAGTTCTCTGGTGGAATTTTTGGGGTCACTCAAGTACACTATCATGTCATCGGCAAAGAGTGATGTTTTTATCTCTTCCTTTCCGATTTGTATCCCCTTGATCTCCTTTTGCTGTCTAACTGCTCCAGCCAGGACTTCCAGTACTATGTTGAATAGGTAGGGAGAGAGTGGGCAGCCTTGTAGTGTCCCTGATTTTAGTGGGATTGCTTCAAGTTTCTCGCCATTAAGTTTGATGTTGGCTGTTGGTTTGCTGTATATTGCTTTTATTATGTTTGAATATGGGCCTTGGATTCCTGTTCTTTCCAGGACTTTTAACCTGAAGGGGTGTTGGATTTTGTCAAATGCTTTCTCAGCGTCTAGTGAGATGACCATGTGATTTTGGTCTTTAAGTTTGTTTATATGGTGGATTACATTGATGGATTTCCTTATGTTAAACCATCCCTGCATCCCAGGGATGAAGCCTACTTGGTCATGATGAATGATGGTTTTGATGTGTTCTTGGATTCGGTTTGCAAGGATTTTGTTGAGTATTTTTGCATCAATGTTCATAAGTGAGATTGGTCTGAAGTTCTCTTTCCTTGTAGGGTCTTTGTGTGGCTTAGGTACGAGGGTTATTGTAGCCTCAAAAATGAGTTGGGTAATATTCCATCTGATTCTATCTTTTGGAATAGTTTGGCGAATATTGGTGTTATATCCCCAATAAATGTCTGATAAAATTCTGCACTGAACCCGTCTGGACCTGGGCTTTTTTTGGTTGGGAGGCTTTTGATGACTTCTTCCATTTCTTTAGGTGTTATAGGGTTATTTAGATGGTTTACTTGGTCCTGGTTAAACTTTGGGACCTTGTATCTGTCTAGGAATTCGTCCATTTCCTCCAGATTTTCCAATTTTGTGGAGTATAAGTTTTTGTAGTAGGATCTGATGATTTCTTGAATTTCCTTAGTTTCAGTTGTTATGTCACCACTTTCCTTTCTGATTTTGTTAATTTGGATACTGTCTCTTTGCCCTTTAGTTAGTCTGGCTAGGGGTTTATCAATCTTGTTGATTTTCTCAAAGAACCAACTCTTTGTATTGTTGATTTTTTCGATGGTTTTTTTTTGTTTTTATTTGGTCTATTTCTGCCCTAATTTTGATTATTTCTTGCCGTCTACTCTTTTTGGGTATATCTGCTTCCTTTTGTTCTAGGGCTTTTAGCTGTGCTGTCAGGTTGCTGATGTGAGCTCTCTCCAGTTCCTTCTTGGAAGCACTTAGGGCAATGAGTTTTCCTCTCAATACTGCTTTCATTGCATCCCATAGGTTTGGGTATGTTGTGTTTTCGTTTTCGTTGAATTCTAGAAAATCCTTAATTTCTTTCTTTATTTCTTCTTTGACCCTGCTATCCTTTAACAGAGCGTTGTTTAGTTTCCATGCGTATGTGGGCATTTTGTTGTCTTTGTTGTTGTTAAAGACCAGCCGTAGACCATGGTGATCTGAGAGGATGCATGGGAGTATTTCAATCTTCTTATATCGATGAAGGCTCGTTCCGTGTCCAATTATGTGGTCAATTTTCGAGAAGGTGCCATGGGGTGGTGAGAAGAAGGTGTATTCTTTTACTTTAGGATAGTATGTTCTGTATATATCTATTAATTCTAGTTGGTTCAAAGTCTCTGCTAGTTTTGCAGTGTCCTTGTTCAGTTTCTGTTTCCCTGATCTGTCCATTGGTGAGAGTGGGGTGTTAAAGTCTCCCACTATTATTGTGTGGGGTGAAATGTATTTTTTGGGCTTTAGTAGAGTTTCTTTTATGAATGTGGGTGATTTTTTATTTGGAGCATATAAGTTAAGGATTGAGAGTTCCTCCTGACAGATTTCCCCGGTAATGAGTAAAAAGTGTCCTTCTTTATCTTTTTTGATAACTTTTGGTTGGAAATTTACTTTATTCAATATTAGAATAGCCACTAGCTTGCTTCTTGGAGCTGTTTGCTTGGAAGTTTTTTTCCCACCCTTTTACTCTGAGATAGTGTATGTCTCTGTCTCTGAGATGAGTTTCCTGTATGCAGCAAAAGGCTGGATTTTGTTTATGTATCCAGTCTGATAGTCTATGTCTCTTTATTGGGGAATTGAGACCATTTATGTTAATAGATATCAAGGAATAATTGTTTCTGTTTCCTGCCATTTTTGCTTTTTTGGGTTGATTTGTGTCTGTGTTTTTTTCTTCTTTTAGTTTTCTTGTTTAGGAGTTTTCTTGTTTTTACTAGGCTGTATTTTCCCTCCTTGTATTGGGTTTTCCACCTATAATTTGTTGTAGTGCTGGGTTTGTGGTCAGATATTGTGTGAATTTTGATTTGTCTTGAAATATCTTTGTCTCTCCATCGATGGTGATTGATAGTTTTGCTGGGTATAGCAGCTTGGGCTGGCACTTGTGCTCTCTTAAGGAGTGCATGATGTCTATCCAGGCTCTTCTAGCTTTCATAGTCTCTGTTGAGAAATCGGGTGTGAGTCTGATTGGTCTGCCTTTATATGTTACCTGACCTTTTTCCCTTACTGCTTTTAGTATTCTTTCTTTACTTTGGGCACTTGATGTTTTTACTATTATGTGTCGGGAGGTATTTCTTTTCTGGTCCAACCTATTTGGAGTTCTGAAGGCTTCTTTTATGCTCGTGGTCATCTCATTCTTGAGGGTAGGGAAGTTTTCTTCTATGATTTTGTTGAAGATATTTACTGTGCCTCTTAATTGATACTCTTCTCCCTCTTCTATTCCTATTATCCTTAGGTTCGGTCTTCTCATTGTGTCTTGTATTTCCTGGACATTTTGGGTTAGGAGCTTTTTGTTTTTTTCATCTTCTCTGGCTGTTTTGTCTATGTTTGCAATGTTCTCTTCTGCCCCCAAGATTCTCTCCTCGATCTTTTGTAATCTGTTGGAAATGCTTGCTTCTGTGACTCCTGATTTCTTTTTTTGGTGTTCTGACTCTAGGGTTATCTCTTTTAGCGCTTTCTTTATTGTGTCAATTTCTGTTTTAATTTTCCTCTTCCATTCCTTTATTTTTTTGGTTTTGTTTTCGTCTCGTTCTTTGAGTTCTTTGAGTGTTTTTCTTGTTTCTTCTTTAAAAGCTTCTGAATCTTTTTGCTTTTCCTCCCTTTCTTGTTTAAGTAACTCTATCAGCGTCTTGAGGCATGATTTCAGGTCTGTGTCTTCTTTCTCTGGAGTGTTTGGAATTCCGATGTTTGCTACTATCGGAGAGCTGGGTTCTGGTGTTGCTAGATTGTCTTGGTTTCCTTGGGATATACTCTTTCTCTTTCCTCTTGCCATTTTGTTGTCAGTGATATGTTCTTGCCTTTCCCTTGTATCTGGTCTGTGTCCCTGGTACACTTTCCGTGTGCACTCCGCAGAGATCTCTCTACTCCCCGGCAGCCCAGGTTCCGGGTGGCAGCTGGGCCAGGCTCTGCTCTGCGTCCTGAAGTCGCCTCTGGGTGGGAACAGATGTTCCTAAGATCTGTTCCTGGTCACAGATTCTCAGCCTCTCCGAGCCACCTTTCTGGCTGGCAGGTGGGCCAGGCTCTGCTCTGTGTCCTGAAGTCGTCTCCGGGTGGAAACAGAAGTTCCTAAGATCTGTTCCAGGTCACTGGATCGGGGAGGACAGGGCAGGTCAGGGCAGGGGGTGCCCTTTCCGTGTCTACTCCGCAGAGATCCCTCTGCTCCCTTGCAGCCTAGGTCTCCCACTCACCAGTTCCAGGTCACAGTTGCTCAGCCTGTACCGGATATCAATTCTTGAGTTGTTGGTTGGAGGTAGCATTTCTAGAGACTGCAAGACAATGCTATTACTCTTGGTTACCCACTAGAACCTCATAAGTCATTATTGATGAAGATCTTGGGCATATAACTTGGAGAAATCAAGATAGTACTGACTTGTAAGCATATTCCTTGCTGGGTAGCTTTCATAGTCTAGGAGGTATTATTTAAGGTGCTGGTGAAAAACCCCAACAAACCAAAAGCACCTCATCACCTCTCGTATATAGCTATGACCCCTGGAATCTACAATAACTACTTGCCTGTCAAGGTATTGCCATGTAAACAAGCACATATTGATGGATACAAAGCAAACGTGGATACAAAGGCAGAATAAATGCTATTGACGTGACCCAGCAGCTATGATTGGATTTCATGCCATCTCCACCAGAGAAAATGTCATGCCTGCTACTGTAAACCTGACAAAGAACTTGTGACTGGGACTAGGCCTCAGGGGTGAGCCTACTTCTATTTGTATTCGGACCATGGCAGACAGTTTTCTCTAGGAAGTGATCTCTGATTCCAAGATACAAGGAAAGCTAATCGTGATGGTTTGGATAGAAATGGCCCCCATTGGTGTTTGTATTTGAATGCTTAGCTCAAAGGAAGTGACAGCATTAGGAGGTGTTGTGGCCTTGTTGGAGCAAGGGTGTCACTTTGGGGGTGAGCTTTGAGGTCTCAGATGCTTAAGTTAGCCTACTGTGGCAGTTTCTTTCCTGCTGCCTGTGGACAGGGATGTAGAACTGTCAGGTCCTTTTCCAGCACCATGTCTACCATGACAATAAATGACTAAAACCCCTGAAACTGTGATCTATTGTTTTAGTGTCCCTTCATAGCAATGGAAGCAATGGATAAGACAATAACCTTGAACATTGTTGTCTGCCTTGCTTGAAATGTCCTATTTATGGCTGTCCCCTCCATAAAGGCATATTCTCTTCGTTTTAATCAGTTATATACCTAGGCATTAGCTGCTGTCTACTGTTTAAAGATGCTTCTCTGATGAGAACTGGGAACTATAGTAATCTATGTGGTATATATATTTAGCAAACTGGAGATAATGGGACCAATATACCTAAGAAACAGCAGCAGCTGCTGTTGCCTGAACAATATCAGTGAATTCATAAAATACTCAAACAGTCAAGATTTCAACATGGATGTGTAGGGACATATAAACCCTCACCCCTAGTTGAAGATCAATTTACCATTGACTGTTAGGTGGGAAAGGGGTAAATTTTCTTTAAGGGTGTGCTCACCGGTAGATTGACCATGCTCTAGTGGACAAACTCACAACCATCATCATGTACATATATAGGCAGTACTAATTGGGACATATGTGTGGTGTGTGTGTGTGTGTGTGTGTGTGTGTGTGTGTGTGTGTGTGTGTGTGTAGAATTAGTTAGGAACTTACGGACTTTTATATAGGACACACAGGCATATACACATAAACAAAGAGTAGAACCTTGGGAGGAGATATGTATGAAAGGGTCCATCAAGAACTGTAGAGAGGATATGGGGAGTAAAAGTGACTAAAGTACATTTTGTATACAAAAACATTTCTCAAAGACAAGCTATTATATAAATATATAGAATGAAAAATAATTTTTAAATAAATTGAACAACTTTATTTTAAAAAACAAAGATAAATGTACAGATTTTAAAGGTTTTTGTATAAAAGTATACGAATACATTTTTGTCAGTACTTGATTTTTTTAAAGGTTTGATAGTATGCATTAAAATCTTACTAGTTACAATGAGCATAAAGTACATGTAAAACAAGAAAAATAATTTCAAAAAACCATATGGTCCCTATTCAAGGGATGAAGGAAACTAAGAAACAGAAAAACTTCTAAAGTCTCAGTTCTCAAAAACCAAGGCAACCAAATGACAAAATACCAGTATTCTCAAGTACTTATGTGACTAGTGAGAACATTCACACACAATCAAAATCAATATGTGGAAATATTTTTTCTTTATGTTTAGAGACTATCTACATGTTTTGAACAATGAATGAGGAAATCTGATCTGCTTTCAAGTTAGTAACATAATATTAATACTTTCAAAATATAAGGCTCTTTATTGATTTTTTCTCTTTCTTCCTCTTTATTAATGGCTCATTTATTTGTATTGATTTTGTTTTGTTTCTCTCTTTTATTTTCATGTGGTGTGGGAATGAATCCAGGAACTCACACATGCTAGGCAAGATTTCTACCACTAAGTGGACTCCCCAGCCTGGCCCCTCGTGTTGACCTTTCTTTTTTTTTGTCTTCAATTGGATATATTTTACATATATCCAATTGGATATATTTTACTTATATTTCAAATGTTATTCCCCTTTCAGGTTTTTTCTCCAGAAAACCCCATTCCATCTCCTTCCCCTCTTCCATGAGGGTGCTCATTCACCTACCATCCATCCACTCCTTCCCACCGCCCTGCCCTAGCATTCCCCTACACAGGGGTGCCAAGCCTTCACAGGACCATTTTTATTGGTACTAACTTCATTGTTAACTGTCACAGCTCGTTTGTCTTACAGTGAAAGCAGGAATCCAAGAAAAGACTATCTTCACCGAAAATTCCCATTCTTGGCAAAAGTTTTACCATAATGTGATTAAAAAGTAAAAAGCAACCAGACATTAATTCTTGGTTTTGGAGAGAGCCATTTATCTAGGCTAGTATATATTATTTATATAATACATAATTATATATTATATATTTTGTGCATTGGGCACAAATTAATTTTTGTTCTTCAAAATTTAGCATTGTCAGAAAAATCCATATTAGGATGGTTCACATTTCAGATATATTATACTTCAAAAAGCAGCTGAATAAGGATTAAAACTTAATATGAGTTGATTCTATTAACACCATTTTCAAGATAACTTTATGCCCTGAGTAGACCTTTCTGATTAAGTAATTCTAATCATTTGTATCCTCTTCTAAGAAGAGAAAACCCTCCATGAATAGTAAATTATGTAGGTACAACCAGAGACCTCAGCTTGCTGCGCTCACACAGTACTTTATCCTGGGATTGTTGCTGACCATTGTCATTCTATGCAATATACATCTTAACTACCCATAACATATTTACCAATCAAAGTCCATGGGAAATACTCTAAGCATGCAGACTCTAATCTGTGGCTTTTCCACCAGTGCCCTATTTCTTGAATAATGACCCAGAAACTTTATTTTCATTAATAAATGCCTGGCCTCAACTAGACTGGCTTCCCAACTAGTTTTTAACTTGCATTTACTCATTCACACTTCCACTATCCTATGCCTGCCACTCTCCCTAGTTTCTAACTTCTCCAGACACCCTACCTTCTAATCCTGCCTCGTCTTATTGGCCATCATATTGTTATTGACAGATAATGTTTCCACACAGTGTACAAGAGACCATCTCCACAGCAAACAGACTACCAGACCTGGGAAGGAAATTCTTAAGAGGCCCCGGCAATGGCATATGTTCCAAATCCTTGTTTGCAATAACTGTTGCAATCTCAGTAAAAGAATTTTACCGACATGTATTTTGAGGTACCAGCTGCATGGCAGGCATCCAGAACGCAGTGCAGAACTCAAATCTTTCTCAAAACTTTTTGAAAAGGAAAAGAGAACCAGCCTTGATAAAAATTAAATATTTCTCTTCAGGCCAATGAACTAACAGAGGAGAAATAATGCCTTCACCCCATTTATAATCTCACAAGCTTACTCAGGTACAGGAGTGAAATGGAACATTAGCAACACTTTTTAACTTTATAGCAAGAGCTTGGAAACCTTTTACTTTGTTTTTATGGGTATTTATTTTCTCAGAAAATAGAATGTCAAACCATCATGTTTATACAACAATGCTGTGCCTGCGTCACTTCCATAGGATAAAATGATAGAAAAGGGGTTTTCTTCTTTTAAACATATGTCTTTAGTATCTGAAAACTGGTATTCCAAATAGAACTGTCTATTTCTAAAAGATATAAGTATAGTAGTTTTAAATAGAATAAATTGTCTAAGCTGTATTTCATGAAAAAGTGCATTACATATTTTATGCAGAATTACATTTGATATATCTGTAGTAAACATGTTTGTGCTTTCCATGAAGAAGCTTTGTGCAAAGATTGGTCCATCTTTAACTCTTTCCTCAGAATCACCAATGAACCTTGGAGGATGATTTGCCTCTCAGAGTTCAGTGCAGCTTAGTTTAGCATATTTAGAATGGATATTCATGTGGCAGGTTCCGAGGAGAAGCCTTTCATGTTGTCCTTCCCAAGTGTGATGTTAACCACCAGCTAGACAATTTGTTGTAACAGGGCTATGAGGCCGGATCTCCATGTGGGCCAACAAGGACTCAGCACATTACCCTCCATGCCTGTGCTGACAACATCTCATCTCTTGACCCTTTAATAAGGAGCTATTTACTTTCATCTATGTGGAACATGCCCATGGGAGAGGAAATGGAGCTGTGGGGATTTTGTACTTCTCTTACCATCTGGTTAGCAATGCGTATGGGGAGGAAAAGTGCCAATCCATTAAAAACTCTGAAGCTCAGGCTATGAATTAAATATTAATGTCGTATAGCATAATGCATTTCACAGAGACCATGGCTCATGCAGAATAATGTAGTACTTGTAAGATAGAATTCACAGAGAAATTCGAATTTACTTGAGTTACTCCAGAGAAAAGGTATGGGATATTTAAACAATTGTTTCTGTTCATCCCTATGTACAACTCTTTTCTCCAAGATTTTAATTCCTTGGTCATAGGGGCACAAAATTGTTCTGTGATATCACACATACTCACACACACACACACACACACACACACACACACATACACACACATACTATGTATACACTCATATGCACATGCACACACAGAGAGATAATACACACATACACATATGTAATAGTACAGTGTCTTACCAATATAGGTTCCTAAAAAGATATGTATTAAAAGACTAAAAGAATTCTTAGTTGGGTTTTAAAACTTTAATTGATAATCTACAATCTGAATACCCACCCAACTGCTTGATCCTTTTAAATATCATGAATAGATGACAACTATCTTACAGATATTTAACTTTCATTATTTGGAAAATGCTCAGTCTCAGCAATTTTTAAACCTCAAGCTTCCTTTTGAAGACTTTCAATATGACCTTGAAGTAGTAAAAGACAGTCTTGCATTGCTTTGATCACACTTCTCCAGTGAGAAGGATAACTTAAAAATGTTGAGAACTTTACATGTAAGTACAGTGTCTATAACTCTGCCCCACCTCTGTTTCTACAATTACTCTTGTATTGTCCCTCTCCCTCCCAAATTAATGGACTATCAGTAATTATAAGTGTCTCATTTTAATGCATACATATACACACATGCACACACATATAGGCACATATAACTGCATATAAACTTGTATATATACAACCTATTGAGTCTATTTAGTACCATTTATATGAAGAAGTGTCTAGGGATGATCACCTCAAATTGGATAACCTACCAGGGGTATCTTTCTTCCTCCCTCTGCAGCCTCTGATTACCTGTAGCTAGAAAAACACCCATAAAGATACAAGAAGCATGACCCCTTTGAGGGACAAGAAAGGCAGGGCACTATAAAGAACTAGTTACCTGTATACAGGTTTTTAAGTTCTTGGATGCAAACACCGTGAATTGCCCCAATGTATAAATGAAGCTACTTGGATGTTATTGGGCACATGGCCTCCATCATTGATTATAGGAATTGCATAGAAGGAGCAGAGCCAGGAGATTGGAGAAAAGGTCTTACTGTTGATCTCCATTTTATTTCTCAGATGCAAGGAAACATTTTACAGGTTACAAGTTCAGCAGATTTGGGAATCTTCTGGGGAAAGTCGCAGAGTGTAAGTAATGGATGAGGCAGAGAATGTCCTCTCACAGATATGATGGAAGCATTTGCACTGACTGAGTAAGCACTGTAGAAAGCACTGGGGATGCAGGAGTGGGAGTTTGGAAGAAGGGTTACTTTGTTGTGCAAAGATACACTTACCCTAGTTTCCAGAGAGGGGAAGAATGCAAATCTTGAAACCTTTACACTACTGAAATAAACATTACTTTCCAGAAAATTAACTGTTTTTGACAAATTAGAAAAGCATAATGAAACAGTACAAGCTTTCTAAGTAATGCCTTGTTAACCTACTTAAAAATAGAACTACTAGGGTGGTTTATAAGTGACTTTGATTTTAATAACTCCAGTAATCAATGTTATTTCCTGTATCTTATGTACAAGATAGAAGGAGATAAAGATACGGGTGGGTAATTGGCAAATATCAACTAACAAGTTGATAGATTATTATTTGTTTTCCAGACTCAATAGGTATAGCCTTTTAAAGATAACACATTCTCTATTGAAAAACATGTTTCAGGCTGGGGAGATACCTCGGTGGATAGGGTTCTTGCACGGGTACTTGAGCTTGATTTCCATCGTCTATGTAAAAGCAGAAGACATGGTAGCATGTGCTTGCAATCCCATTATGAAATGGAGGTGGAGGGGGAGGGAAAAAGATGCTTGTCGACTTCTGGCAAGTCAATCTAGCCTAAAGAGCAAGTGCCAGTCCAGTGGGAGGTCACATCTCAAAGGAGATAAACAATTTCCCCAAGAACAACACATATGTGCATATGAACATGTGGATCTCCACACACACTCACACACACACACACAGATAAAGACATGGCTAATAAAAACTGATATCTTGCATTTACACATGGATTTTGAAAGGTCGCTTTTCTGAGTTAAGTCTTCTCCTCCAGACATGAGGATCATGTACTATACCAGATAATTGTACCTAGAGTCTTGTAACTTTTTAAATAATTCATGCCATAAATGAAGATATTGATAGTACATTTTAAAATTTACCTTCCCTGAACATATACCCAAAAGTAGCTCCAATATCTAATAAGGACACATGCTCAACAATGTTCATAGCAGTCTTATTAACAATAGCCAGAATCTGGAATGAACCGAGATGTCCTTCAATAGGGGAATGGATACAGCAATTGTGGTACATATACACAATGGTATACTACTCAGCTATTAAAAACGAGTTCATGAAATTCCTAGGCAAATGAATGGAACTTGAAGCTATCATCTGGAGTGCGGTAACCCAGTCACAAAAGAACACTCAGGGTATGTACTCACTGATAAGCAGATACTAGCCCCAAAAAACTTGGAATACCCAAGAAACCACCCACAGAATCTATGAAACTCAAATAGAAGGAAGACCAGAATGTGATGCCTCAGTTCTTCTTAGAGGGGAGAACAAAACACTCATGGGAGGAAATAAAAGGTTAAATAGAGGAGCAAGGATTGAAGAAAAAATCTACAGAGACTACTTCACCTGGAGAATCACCCCATATGCAGTCCCCAAACCCAAGCACTATTGCTGATGTCAAGAATTGTTTACTGGCAGGAACCAGATATGGATGTCTTTTCAGAGGCTCTCCCAAAATCATACAGATACAGCTGAGGATGCTTGTAGCTAACCATTGGACTGAACACGAGGACCCCAATGAAGGAGCCAGAGAAAGAACTAAAGGAGCTAAAGAGGGTTTTCAGCCTCATGGGAGGAACATCATCAACCAGCCAAGTCACTGAGGTAGAGAGGGTGGTTGGGAGAGGGAGCACCTTCATGAAAGCAAGTTGAGGGGGAGGAGGGAGGGGAGTGGGGGGGAGAGCTATAACATTTGAAATGTAAATACAGAGAATGTCCAATAAAATTGAAAAACAAACTTACCTTCAGGAGGAAATGGCCACTGTACTAGATGGCATAGCTGGGTTGAATAAAACTCTGGACTTATGAGCTGAGACTGATTAATTTTATTAAGAATGGAATAGAAAATCCTGTATCATGTTAAAAATAAAAATATGGCAGTGTAAGATGGAAAGGTCTGTTTTACAATAGTTCTTATAAAATAGATCTAGGGCTTTTAGTTCATTACAAGCTTAAAATGAGCCAATTTATTTTAGCTGCCAGAAACCCTAATGCAGTTTCAGACAGAAGGCATAAACTGGCCATGTCTGGAACAAAGAGATTTCATCCTATTTTTTACTAGTTTTATTGTGTCTGGCAAACCCCTCTGTTCTGAAGGCAGAACATCTTAAAGCTGTTGGGAATCCAGAGACCATTGAGACAAGTGCTTTGCAGGGTGCATACTACCTCTTCCATACACATTAAGTTTACCCAAGTATCTGATAATGGAAGGTTTCATTAAGGGTTGAAGATTGGTTACTACTCAAACTGTTGAAATTATAAAATAAAATACATTTAAGTTTAAAACACATATTTGACCCTATAAAGTAGAATACAAAACTCAACTAAAATCTTTTGTTAACTTCGAATATCAAAAAAAAAAAAAAATGTCAGTTGAGGCAGTGACATTGAGAGTTGTGTTGAGGTTTTATGAAGATGTGGGATCAACATGTTTTCTAGGTACTCTTAGTAAGTATTTCCTGAGTTTCTGCTATGTGCTAAGTACTATAAACATCAGAAATGTACTCATATATGTACACAGACAGACACACAGACAGACAGACAGACACACACACACACACACACGAAGGCATAGACAAATATACACACACACATACATTGACAGAGGTACAGATACAGACACAAACACAAAACAACTAGTAAGGTATTTTGTTTCCAATAAATAATTAGGAAGATAAAAATAATGAAGAAAACAAAATAATAAAAAACAACAAAAAACCCCCACTCAATACAATTCATATCTTATTTAAAATTGTAGCATCATCCGTTAGTCCTCTTTTGAAATGTATGGTTCTATGTTGGTCTTAGCAGTTACTTTCCATCCATTCATTCAGTTTTCTTTCCTGGTTTCTCTGCTCATTATTGAAACAGGTTTTCTATCATGTAATTGGAAGAATGTTTTATTGGTATAGTATTGAAACCTGCTTCATGTATCTGCGTCAGAGACTCAGGCTTGAGCCTGATTAACTTTCAGGCATTCTTACTCATCCAAGCTTTTACAGTGCAAAAAAATCTTTCTTTCTCACTTGGCTCTAATCTTTTTTGCTCCATAATTATGCTTATTAGATAGTATTCTCAATGGTTTCCACATCCTCATTTTACAAACTCTAATTTATCATAAGTTTTCACTTGTGTTTTATGCATTTTAGAATTGATTAATCAGTGAAGTAATTGAGAATGTTTAATAGGTGTGTGTGTGTGTGTATGCGTGTGTGTGTGTGTGTGTGTGTAGGTGTACACACACACACTGGTATTGTGTATAAATGAATATATATGTGTGCAGTATGAGCTGAAACTCTGTCTGTGGTACTCATAAATTCTAAAACACTGATCTTTTGAGTCATAAGACAAAAACAAATTGTATGGTTTTGCATGGGTTATTTATTTAAAATACATCACCAGGGGATATTTGCTGAAAGATGTTTTATACCACATGAAAACTTCCCTTGCTTTTTTGATATCCACTGTATATGAAAAGATAATCAATTCAGATAATCTGTAATACAAAGAAATAGGACCGAATGTGCTTGGTTATAATGTTTTGGTTGTGCCACTGAGAAATTGAAACACATTTTCCCATAAAACATTGGATAATGATGAAGCCTCAGGGAGGCAAGCATATACTGCTTTTGCTTCTAGTATGCTGTAGAGTAAATAGAAAACATCAACAGTTTCATCTGAAGGTCAGAAAGTTTTCATGGTGTTGATTTTATGAACACCAGGTTTTCTGAATTAACATTCAGAATTCTTATCTCAAATTTGAGGCTGTGTGCTGTTCCACATGACTGATTTTTCTTCCTGATACATCAGGTCTTCTTTTCTTGTTGTAATTAATGCCAACCCACTTCCATCAGCGGAATGCACAAGAAATTTTAAATGAATATTCCACCACACCCATCTTTTATTTCTTATCCAACGTCAATGAGCAACAACAAGAGCACATTCACCTTCTGTTTTTCCAGCAGCTGTGAGCACAACATATTTGGAGCATATTAGAGTGAAAACATTTGTGTGCACTTCATGGTCAAATACTCACTAATTGGAAAACCAATAATTATTCAAATTTAGAGTTTTAGAGTCAAGCTATTAAGTTATTAGAGTACTGCTTGTTCATATTACAAGTTGGATAACAGTATAATTTTTATTTTGAATTTACCTTTTGACATTTTTATAGCTCTATAAGTCTCGGACAGATGAATTCTTCAAGTCTGGATTTACAGATGGAGCACATTGGATGTTTTCTCAAAAAAGCTCATCCAGATTTTTCAAACTGCCAATGAGTGCATCTTTCTCTATACTTCCTCCATCTTTCCTTCTCTGTCTCTCTGTCATTGGGTAACTTTTTATTATACCCTGACATTATCTCTATTTCAAAGTGCCAGTTTTATTATCACAGACTTGGTGTTCCACAGGCAAGGAGTCATAGATTTGATCTGGAATGATCACCATACTCAGGGATCATGAGATTTATAGATTTTATGAAGCTCCCAAGTCCCATGGGCCTTCATAGGATCCTCACAAAGCGCTTCCCCTCCCAAGGATATGCAAGAATTAGAAAGTTGACTGAGGTTGAATTTTCACATGGTGTAGCTGTTTAATATCTTATCCATGTGCATTTTTTCAGTGGACCAACTTTTCATGAGCCCTCCATGGTTTAGGTGGGACTCATTAGTGATATACCTACACACAAATGGCCAGAGAACTTGCCAGTAGTGAAATTAGCTTTGATATTATCTACATTTCCATATGCAAACCTCCCAAACTCACTAAGCTAGTCCTTAACAAATTCTTTCTTTGGCTTATAGGTGTCTTATTTATATAAGGTCAGTAGACTTTTTTTATATCTTTCCAGGAGAAGTCTCAGGGACCCCTCTCCACTTTAAACATGATTATAGACTTATAGGCTTGAATTATTTTTCAGAGTCTACCTTAATAAGGGATTTTTAAATGTTTTAGCCTCCCTTCTAGCCCACCACTCATCAGAGGTAGTACAAGAAAAGGTTAATAAGGCAAAAGAAGATGTAGACCTGTTTACAAATGGCTCTTTGGGGGTGATTCCAGTCTTTATTGTCAGGATATCAGCAGTTCAGTTCACATTAATCAGCAATGGTAGCTCAATCCACTTTGCAAACACCATTAATAAAACAGCAAGGCTCTGACAACCCGCCAGAGTCTGCAGAAGTATCAAGAAGGCACTGGAATATGAGAACTTCATTGGTTCATGAAGTCGAAACACATAATGATCAGCGAAGAAGGCAGGATAGATTAATGACACAGCATCATCAGCAAAGACAAGTGTCAGCAAAGCCCAACAAAGATCAGCAAAGAGTGGCAAGGTGAATCAATGCTACACTGATGACAGTGTATGTTGGGTTATGCGTATACCCTTTCCAAACCTCCAAACATCACTCAAGCATCCGCTCTAGCAAAATGTTACATGTCCCTTTCCCAGGCATCTTTCAGAAAAACAACACGTCTGTTCTCAGCAAAACAACCTCTCATAAGAGTTCCAAAAAAGCATCACATGACATAACTGAGTATCCAAAGAACCCAGAAATTTCCACTTTATAGACTAGATGCAAGGATACCATAGACTCATGTCCTTTGTTCAGACACATACCAGCAGATACGATAATGAATGAGGCCAAAATTCTTTTATGGCATATGCAATTCTGAAGAAGGAGAAGTCTGAAATGATAGGAGTGCTATGTAGTAGCTGTTTATTGTTTATTATTTTTGTCAGAGTACAGGTACCCATAGTTTCTTCATTTGGCAATTACATATTTAAGGTCCTAATTTTTGATCCTAAAATTGTATTAGGAAGCAAAGCCACTTGTATCTAGTTTAATTAATTTTAGTTTAGCAGCATGTACGGAAGATGGAACTGATGGAAGTTAAAGTGATACAGCTAGTCACACTATAAGATAAAATACAATCACAGCAATCATTATCCTGGTCAATACCAGAGTACTTTTTATAATGGTTATCCTATCGAATGTATCTCTTAATGATGCCTTAACTGACTTAGTTCATGTAAGTATAATGTTTTCACACTTATGGAATCACCTAGCTATACATTTGTCAGAACAAATTCTATTGATAAGTGACACATGGATAGTCACTCATTAAGTACAAGTATGAGGGTAATACTTGAGAATTAAAGGTCAGGGAGTTCACATTGGTTTTTAGGACTCCAGCCTCAGTTAGGTGGGGCTGTTAAAATAGAGGTAGGGTGTTAAAGACAGATATGGTGGAGAAAACCTGAATATAGGAAATTGAATATAAGGAAAATAGCAGAAAGTGCTGAGAACTCCTCAGGGGACAGTGGGCCATTTATCAGAAAGATAGAGTGTGTGATGGGGTGAGATCTCAATCTGCAGAGCCCAGAATATCAGGATCAGAAGGATGACTTTCTTTTCTTTAGTGTGTGTGTGTGTGTGTGTGTGTGTGTGTGTGTGTGTGTGTATGGGTGTGTATGAGAGAGAGAGAGAGAGACAGAGACAGAGACAGAGAGGAAAGAATGTCCCAGTGATGCACATGTGGAGGTCTGATTTGCAGAATTCTTACATTTCACTGTGAACTCAGGCTATTGGGCTAAGCAACAGACTTTTTGCTCAATCAGCCATGTTTTCTGAGCTATGTAAAATGCATAAATAACTTCTGAGGAGGCATTGTCTGATTTTAATTCTACTTTGGAAGATCTTGTAGTGATTTATTAAATGCATCAGAAGGAATGGGGCTTAGGGAGCTATGATGAGCAGTCAGTACAATGACCAAATGACCTCTACACAAGCTGGACAGTGACAAGAATGGAGGGGGGAAGGGTGAAATACTATGGCTTTGGTGGGGTATGATGACTAGTGGTGAGAGGGGCTGTTCCCTTCTTATCAGTATAGGGCTCTTTATCCTCTATGCCTTCCGTAGATAAATTATTTGTCATCAGTGGCTTCCTGTATGTGGTGGCCCAAATAAGGGTGACCCCAATAGGCTCATAACTTTGAATGCTTAGTCATAGGAAATAACACTACTTGAAGAAGATTAGGAAGTACAGCCCTATTGGGGAATAGTTGTGTTCTTGTTGGAGGAAGTGTCACATTGTTCTTTATTTTATATCTGACTCTGACTCTACTAGCTTCTTACTGTTTCACAAAACTACTAATTTGCAGGAATCGTTTCCTTTGAGGTCTTCTAGTAGAATTACCTTCTTTCAGATGCTGATACAGCTCATTCTCCTCATTCTAGTCTCTTCTCACAGGGAGTGTCCCTACTGCCACCCTCAAAACGCACGGCCTGTCAACCTAGCTTGCTTTGTTTGTGATCATTAATTACCCCATTATGGGTAAAATTCATCTATTTAATTAATTTCTGCTTATATTTTTATTAGACCACGAGCTTTGGGAGGGCGTGGGCTTTCCTTTATATACACCCACCAATGATTAAGGAAACATTCAGATAGGTTGTCGAATGCCTCAATGTGTGAATTAATCTGTGAGTCAGGTTGATCAAATGTGAAACCTGGGATTTGGAGAATTTACCCCAGGCAAAGACTTGAGATCAAGTCCACTTGACTCCAACTTCATAGGGGCCAAAACTGATCACTTAAGAGCTCTCAAAATGAGTGTCCCTGGCATCTATTTAATTTTAGACTATCGGACTAGATTTAATTTTATGCAGACTTTCCAACACTTTGTTTCTAAGCCAAAAATTTCTGCAGCTATTACAAATCTTTCTTTTCAAATTTACTTTCTTGGTTCTCCAGAGAAACCCCCTGCGGGGGGAGAGTTTTATATTTTTGCTGTGCTCAGCAAGTCTCGACGGGCACATTTACGAAGAGTGGAGCGGCACAATGATTTTGTCTTTTAAGCATAATGCACACAAGCCGCAACTGAGGAAGAGAAAAGAAGACTTTTTAAAACGATGCTTCTCTGAACTTATTCCACTACTGGCTCCTGAAGTTAAGGAGACTCCAGTGCTGTGATCGGCCATGTAGGATTCAGGAAGAAAGGGGAAGTATGATGAATGTAAAACCTTTGTATTTGGTGCCATGACAATCCACACTATAGTGCCCTGCATAAGAAGGTCTATTTCCCCCTCTCATGTCCCCTTCCTCATCCTATCAGGGGCCTTCTTTTTCTGCTAAAGTCTCTTTTTATTTCCAATCAGTTATTTTTGTTATGCGAGGAAACAAACACTATTTGTTTTTGCTTGTTCACTGAACACTGATTCACTTTTAAATTGCCCCACTTTCTGTCAGTTACTATACTAGATGTAATGAATTAGAAAAATAAATGAGAGAATGGAATCTACCATCGAAGAACTCACTTTGTAGACAGCAACAAGACCAAGCAAAGCTGGTAATTCATGGACTCCAAGTAGGGCTCTTAACCTGGATTGAAAGGCCAGGGGGCATCGTGAGGAGGTGGTGCTGGAGATAATGCTATAAGGGAAGGCAGTGGCAGGGCGAAAGCATAGAAATCAGCAGTAAAGTGAATCCTCTCTACACAGAAAGTATAATAGATCTAGGAAGCAATTTGATAGGAAATAGTTTTAGATAGATTCTGAGGACGATTAGCACATCTCAGAGAAAATGATGCTGGTATTTCAAAGTAGAATAGAGTCAGAGTCTGGGGACACTAAGGGGATTTGATTGCCACCATGTATTTACTGATAATGTAGGGCAAATGCCGAGGAAGTAGAGTCTTGGATGATGACACCAAGTTTCTCTGTTGAGCTATATGTAGATGGTGGGAAAGAGAACTCTTTGGTGATGAGACGATGTTAACATCTGGACATGATATGATTGATTACTACTTAGAGATGTACAAGCATTATTCAAGGTCAAGAATAATTAAATGCATACTTTGCATACTTTGGGGAGTTTATTATTAGGCAGAAAGAATTGAGTGTTTTTTATTTATTTTAATTTTAATATTTTTAAGTTTCTTTATTGAATATTTTGTATATTTACATTTCAAATGTTATTCCTTCACCCCTCTTACATTCCATTCCTCCTCTCCCTGCTCCTATGAAGATGCTTCCACCCCCACCCACCCATTCACACCTCATCACCCTGACATTCCCCTACACTGGGAAAATGAGCCTCAACAGCACCATGGGAGTCTCCTCCTATTGATGCCAGACAATGCCATCCTCTGCCACATATGTGTGGGTTTGTAACACCTTCAGCTCCTTCAGTTCTTTCTCTAGTTTCTCCAATGGAATCCCTGTGCTCAGTCCAATGGTTATCTGCAGTCATCCTCATCTGTATCAGGAAGGCTCAGGAGACATCTATATCAGGCTCTTGTCAGCAAGCACTTCTTGGCATCAGAACCAGTGACTGGGTTTGGTGACTGCATGTGAGATAGCAGCCTTATTTATAATAGAAGCAGAAAGAGTGTTAAGAGAGAGTTCAGGGAGTGTGAAAAGAGAGTGATTTTTGTTTTCGTTAATGGAAATATATGGTAAAAGTAAGAGGTAGACAAAAGGGAAAACATTGAAAACAAGAATGACTAATTATTTATCAAGGCAAGAACATTGCAGTAAAGAGATATATAGAAAGGAAGGAGTTAAGGACTGGAGAGGAAAGGAGAAAGGGAAGAAGAAACAGATAAAGAAGAAGAGAAGGAAGAGGAGGGAGAAGGAAGGGAAAGAAAGAAAAGAGGGGAAAGAGGGAGAGGAGAGAGAAAGTGAGAGAGAACATGAGAGAAAATAGGAATAAAAAGGAAGAAGTAAATATATTACTATTTGCAGATGATATGATAGTATACTTAAGTGACTCCCAAAATTATCTATAGCTGATAAACAACTTCACCAAAGTGGCTGGATATAAAATTAACTCTAATCAGTAGCCTTCCTCTACTCAAAGGATAAACATGCTGAGAAAGAAATTAAGGAAATGACACCCTCCACAATAGTCCCAGGTAATATAAAATACCTTGGTGTGACTCTAAGTATAGCAAGTAAAATCTGTATCTTTACAAGAACTTGAAGTCTCTGAAGAATAAAATCAAAGATCTCAGAAGATGAAAAGATCTCCCATGCTCATGGATTAGCAGGACTAATATAGTAAAAATGGCTATTTTGCTGAAAGCAATCTACAGATTAAGTGCAATCTTCATCAAAATTCTAACTACATTTTTCATAGAGTTAGAAATAACAATTTTCCTTCTAGAAACAATTCACAGACATTATGCAGCTCAAAAAAAAATGAAGGCCAAAATGGGGATGCCTCAATCTTTCTTAGAAGGGAGAACAAAACACTCACAAGGAGGGAATGCACGGTAGATAGAGGAATAGGGATTGAAGCAAAGATCATTCAGAAGCCATCTCACCCTAGGATCCACCACATATGCAGTCACCAAATCCAAGCACTATAGCTGATTCCAAAAAGTACTTACTGGCAGGAACCAGATAGAGATGCCTTCTCAGGGGCTGTGTCATAGTCATACAGATACAGCTGAGCATGCCTGCAATTAACCACCGGATTGAACACTTGGACCCCAATGAGGGAACTAAAGAAAGAACTGAAGGAGCTGAAAGGGATTGCGACCTTTATCAAAACCATTATCAACCAACTAATCCCTCCAAACTCCCCATGGACTAAAACACTAACTTTTGAGCACACATTGAGAGACCTATTGATCCAGTTGCATATGTAGCTGAAGATAGCAGTGTCTGGCATCAATGTGAGAAGAGGCTTTTTGGTCCAGGGAGAGCATGTTTTTCCAGTGTGGGGGAATACCAAGGCAATGGGGTGAAGAGGGTGATTAGGGGGGAGTGCACCTTAATGAAGGCAAATGAAGGGAGATGGGGGATGGGAATGGGGTGCAGGAAAGGGATAACATCTCTAATGTATATTCAGAGTATCTAATAAAAAATGAGAAAAAAGAGCAATTTACAAATTCATTTAGAATAACAATAAACCCAGGATAGCACTATTCTCAACAATAAAAGAACTTTTGGGGGACTCACCATTCCTTACCTCAATCTGTATTGCAGATTAATCATGATAAAAACTGCATGGTATTGATACAGAGATAGGCAGGTAGACAAATGGAATAGAATTAAAGACCCAGAAATAAACCCATACATCTATGGTCGCTTGATCTTTGACAAAAGAGCTAAAACTATTTAGTGGAAAAAAAGAGCATTTTCAACAAATGGTGCTAGTTCAACTGATAGTCAGCATGTAGAAGAACGCAAATGGATCCATTTTTATCTCTGTGTATGAAGTTCATGTCCAAGTGGATCAAGGATCTCTGCACAAAACTAGATACATTAAAACTAATAGAAGAAAAAGTGGGAAAGAGCCTCTTACAAATGAGCACAGGAGAAAATTTCCAGAACAGAACATAAATGACATGCTCTAAAATCAACAATCAACAAATGGGAGCTCATAAAATTTTAAAGCTTTTATAATGCAAAGGACATTGTCAGTAGGATGAAATGTCAACGAACAGATTGGGCAAACGTCTTTACCAATCTTGCATCTGATCGAGGGCTAATATCCAATACATACAAAGAACTCAAGAAGTTAGACTCCAGAGAAGCAAATAATCCTATTAAAAATGGGGTACAGAGCTAAACAATGAATTCTCAGCTGGGGAATATTGAATAGCTGAGAAGCAGCTAAAGAAATATTCATATCCTTACTCATCAGGGAAATGCCAATCAAAACAACCATGAGATTCCACCTCATACTAGTCAGAATTGCTAAGATAACAAACTCAGGTGACATTAGATGCTGGCAAGTATGTGGAGAATGAGGAACAGTCCCCCTTTGTTGGTGGGATTGCAATCTGGTACAACCACTCTGGAAATCAGCTTGGCAGTTCTTCAGAAAATTGGAATTAGGACCCAACTATTCTACTCTTGGGCATATACCTAAAAGATGCTCCAACATATAACAGTGACACATGCTCCACTATGTTCATAGTAGTCAAAAACTAGAAACAAATCAGATGTCCTTCAACAGAGGAATAGATACAGAAAACACAGTACGTTTACATAATGGAGTACTACTCAGCTATGAAAAACAATGACTACATGAAATCCCTAGGCAAATGGATGGAAATGGAAAATATCATCCTGAATGAGATAACCCAATCACAAAAGAACACACATGTTATGCACTCACTGATAATTGGATATTAGCCCACAAACTCAGAATACCCAAGATACGATTCACAGACTATATGAAGTTCAAGAAGGAATACCAAAATATGGATGCTTCAGTCCTTCTTAGAAGGGGGAACAATATATTCATGAAAGGTAGGAGTTTGGGGGGACTTGGGAGAAAGAGTGGAGGAAGGGAAAGAAAAGGGGGACAGGATCAGGTAAGGGAGTAGACATTGATAACACACAGAGCATCAGGAATTTGAACAGAGGTGCGAAGCAATGGGGGAAGGAGGACAGGGGCTTAGCTACCAGCATGTTCCAGATGCCAGGAAAACAAAAGGCTCCCATGATCCAACAGGGATGAGATTAGCGGCAATGCCCAATACAGGGGATGGAGAACCTGTAGAGACCATATCCAGAGGTTAGGCAAGGCCATGGTTGGGGGATGGGACAACCTGCTTATCTCCAAATTTTTAACCCAGAATTGCTTCTGTATAACGAAAATAGATGGGGACAAAGTGTGGATCGGTGACTGAAGGAAATGCCATCCAGATTCTGTCCCACCTGGGAAATCCCATCCCATATACAGACGCCAAATCAAGACACTATTGCAGATGCCAAATAAGTGATTATTGACAGGAGCCTGATATAGCTGTTTTCTGAGAGGCTCTTCCAGATCCTGACCAGTACAGAGGTGCATGCTCACAGCCAACCATTGGACTGAGCATGGGGACTCCAATGGAGGTGTTAGAGAATGGACTGAAGGAACTGAAAGGGTTTGCATCCCCATAAGGACAACAATATCAACCAACCAAACCCTCAGAATTCCCAGTGACTGAACCACAAACCACATAGTACACATGGAGAAACACATGTATTTTCTGAGTGCATAAAGTGATGGCTTTAGGATTCTTTTCTGTCTATATTATCATTGTGCCCAGCAGATACTAAACTTGGTGCCTTATAATATAGGTTGTGATGTATGTCTGTATACTGTGAATTTATTTTGTGCACTACTGTAATTATCATCTTCCTACTGGAAGATATACACGGAATAGATATTTATCTGTATTCATTATTAGGAGGCCAGTATATGTCACAGCCAACTCATTACCTGCACTGCTGGCTTTGAATTGTTATTCAAGCACCAAGTTCTGGATAATCTGAAGTCCTGCTTATGTGAGAAGACACTCAAATTGATGAAATAAACAAAGATAATTAATTAACTGGAATCCAGCTCAGCAACCTATAGTTTAGTGTTCGCACATCATGAACTATTTTCTCACCCATATGTTCATATCACCATATATTCCTTTATCAAATATTTTTGAGCACCTACAATGTGTTAACATTTATGTGAGTCATGGTTATCATACGGTATGGACGCTGAGTTAACACATGCTATGAATCTCACTTTAATTTTCCATCTTTGGGTTGTGTTTGATAAAATGATAGCATTTAATTTTGTGCTGCTCAGAAACTCCATTAGTATAAGCTATATTTCATTTCTGCTTGTTAAGACCGTAAACTGTAACATTTAAATGAAAAATGACTGTTATACGTTTTAATTAAAATAGATAGCATAGAATGACATAAGATATAATGCAGTGTTTATCAAATAATGTGTTTATTGATAAGGATCTGTCCTGTGCAGTACAATCTGTCCTCTGGTATGAAAACCCATAAAATTAGTTGTTAATATGAAGACATAAGATTATTTCTTTGCTTTTTAAATATCTTTCAAATATTGTACCAAGTGGCTATGCGTTTGATTATTGACATTATATGCTTTCAGATTCTAAGGAAATTTACTTTACTTGAGAGGTAATACTTAGTAATAAAATATACAGGTGTGGAAGAGATGGCAAATTGGTTAAAGTGATAGGCTGCTAAAATATACAGGTTAACAACCTAGCATTATTAAATTATGTATGCTAAATAATAAGAATAATTAAATGCCCTTGATTGTAATTGCATGAAGGTCCAACTCTTATATTTTTTCTTTACTTCATTTGAATCTAACATGCTGTTAGGACACAGAGTAGACACTTAATAACGATTCTTCATTTGAATATAAGTGAATATCTATATCAGTCAGCAAACATTTTAATTAAAAAAATTCAAGGAATTTGAAAAAAAAAATGAGGCCAAAACTAGTGGTTCACACTTAATTTTAATTTTAAAAATATCTTCTATTTTATTTGACTTTGAATTTTAAATGTTTTGTATTGCATTCATTACTTTATTGGTGACTTTGACATTTCCTGAAGAATTAGAGTGATTGCAGCTTTTGCAGTACCATAAAAATTTAAATACATTAAATACACACAATACTTAAAGCTAGTAAAAATATTATTAGAAAAAAAAAGGCACTACCGAGTTGGCTTTGAACAAAAGATGATGTAAAGATGGTTTGGAGTAAGATGAGAAACAAGAGAACTGTAGGTCAGACATATAGTAGAAAGGAAATTAGAACGGTCAAAGCATGTTGTAACTGAAACAGGGAGGAGCAAGACCTAAGAACCAGGCATTCCTTAGGTTGTTGGAGAAGCACTTCTGATCAATTTCAGGACCAAAGACAGACCCCAAAATATCTATTTTTAAATGTATCTCCTTGTTATGTGACATTTCTACTCTAATATGAATTCATTTAAGAATTAGAACCTATATGGTATTAAAAATCATAAAACAAGCGCCATCCAGTGCTTTGCTGCGTGTCTCTGCATCTGTTTCTATCAGATGCAGGGCAAAGCCTATCTGATAATGGTTATGCTAGACCTCTATCTGCAAGTGTAACAGAAATATCAGTGACAGTGTCAGGGTTGAGCTATTTCTCATGGCATGTCTCTCAAGCTGGACTAGTTGGGCACTCCCACAATTTATGTTCCACATTACCTCTGCACATTGTGTAGTCAGGACAAGTAATCGGCCAAAGTTTTTGTGGGTGGTTTGGTACTCCAAGTCCTCCATTGGAAGGAGATGGCCAGTTTGATCTTCATATCCTCTATTGCTAGGAGTCTTAGCTAAGGTCATTCTCATATATTCCTGGGCATTTCTATTGCCGTACATTTTTAGTTTCTCCCAGAGATGCACCTCTTCCGATCTAGTTGTTTCTCGAGTACTCTCTGTCTTCCTCCAGCTGATCCTTCTTGTTTCCATCCCCACCCTTGCCCTGTAGGCTTGGGATTTTATAAAACCTATTTTTAACAAGGGTTCTCAAGTGCTTTGACTCCATTCTAGTTCATTGTCTAAAAGTAGGGGAGAAGATACAGTAAATAGGACAAAGGGACATGGACTTGGGACAATTTCAGTCTCCATTTGTCAGGATACCAGCAATACATCTCAGTAGTATCGGGATACCAAACACAATTCATCAGCAGTGGCATGATCCAGTGGAAACTGCCAGGCGCTCACCGAATCAGCGTGAGTCAGCAGGAGTAACCAGGACCAGCCTGGATACTAGGACAAGTTCTCTGCTGTGCTCTCAAAGAAGTGGAGATCAGTGAAGATGAAGACTTAAGACCACCAAAGCATTGCAAAGCTAGCTATGCACGTACACTGTCACTGTCCATTGAGTCCTATTTATACTCCCTCCAAATATCTGTGTCCTTCTATGGGTCTTGTATCAACAAAACACCGCCTGAGTCTGTATCACAAAACACAACCAGAAATTTCCACTTCAGCTCAGTCCCTTCCCTCTACCAACCACAAGGTCTATTCTCAGTTAGAATCAGAGCCCCCACTCTGCCTTGAATTTCCCTTGTTACTTAGCTTCTTTAGATCTATTGATTATAGCATGCTCATTCTTTACATCTGATATTCACTTACCAATGAGTACATACCGTGTTTGTCTATGTGGATCTGGGTTATATCACTCAGGATGACATTTTGTAGTTCCATCCATGTGCCTGCAAATTTTATGTCATTGCTTTTCAGAGCTGTATAATACTCCATTGTGCAAATGTGCCACGTGTTCTTAGTCCATTCTTTTGTTGAGGGACATCTAGGTTGTTTCCAGTTTCCATCTATTATGCACAAAGTTGCTACAAACATAGTTGAACAAGTGTCCTTGTAGAATGGTGGTGCATCCTTATATATGCCAAGGAGCAGTATAGCTGGGTCTTAAGGTAGATATGTTTCTATTTTTCTGAGAAACAGTCATATTGATTTCCAAAGTGGCCGTACAAATTTGTACTCATATTAGCAATTGCAGAGTGTTCTCCTTGCTCTACATCCTCATCAGCATGAGCTGTCACTTGTGTGGTTTTTCTTATTTTTAAATCTTACACATTTTGACAGGTGTAAGATGGAAACTCAGGATCATTCATTTTGAATTGCATTTTCCTGCTGATTAAGGCTTTTGAACATTTCCTTAACTGCTTCTCTGTCATTAGAGATTCCTCTGTTGAGAGCCTTTGTTTAGATCTGTACCCCATTTTTAAATTGGGTTATTAGATTTGTTGAGATCTAGTTTTTTGAGCATTTCTTCTGCATCATTTCCTCTAAATACATTCTGAAATTTCTTTCCTGATGACTGTGATTTCTTTGGTGCAATAGGAAACAGTTAAGGTCTGCACACAGGCATAGCTGTGACTACAACAACAGTGTTAATGCTTGCTAATTTGTTTTGTGATGAGCAAGATTCTAACACACATGAGTTTCGGGTTTTTCTTTGTTAAGCAGGCTGCTACCCTTCACTGCTTGCTGTCTATAGGAGAGAATGTGAGACAGCTATTAAAGTGCCTGATGTTTTGTGGCTATTATTTTTTTCTTCAGGCCTTACCTCAAGCGCCTATTTCACCTTGGAGATTTATTTCTCCTTGGCTGTTTCAGCTTGTCAAGAATTCATGACCATTAGAAAGATCGTTTACAGAACCAAAGCCCATAAAAATGTGCCATTTAAACGGCACTCATTAGAAATATCAATCACTGTATGTTCTAACCAAGAAAATATCAGAAATGTTGTGCATGAGAAAGCATTTTGCTAGGCAACAGACCCTTATGTTTCACATTTACATTCAGGGCAGATAGACTTGCAATTGTTTGTCAGTGTGATCAACAGATACTCTGAGCCAGGGTTGGTTATCTTCCTGGTCTCCACACATTAGGGTTCTTGAGGATTTTATAGTTGTCTGTTATAGCCTGACTTCAGCAAGTCCATTTATAAACTAGCCAATAGGACCATTTCCTTGCATTATTTATGCTTCATTTTATGAAATGACACAGCTTGAGTGTCTGCGAGACTTACTTAAAGCAGCTCTTTCTGTCTGAACAGGAGACTGTGGTGAGTTCTGCTTGTCACGTGGAGACACCGAATGAGGGAACTCACACAGATAATTTGACCTATGACATATAAACATTAAATGAGCTAATTCACATAGTTAAGCTAGAGGATGCTTGCTGCCCTTGGACTTTCAACACTCTTCAACATATATCTTCCCATGAGAAGTATTGCAACATCCCAGAAGGAAGAAGAAAAATTTAAGGCATAATTCACATCACCTAATTTTTTTGGTTAAATTCTTACTGGCTTCATATTATACTTATGCACCAGTTTTCTCTTCATTGCTGCATCAAATGCCAATGCCACAGAAACAGGGAGGCAAAGATTTGAGTTACACATCCAGGTCCAGGCTATCGTCAAGGGAAATCAGGGTATGTATCTGAGCAGCCACTCGAAGCAGAAACCACAGAGTAACACTTCTTTCTGGCTTGCTTACTGGCTCCTGCTTAGGTAACTTCCTTACATAGCCCAGACTAATCTGCCCAGCAAATGGTGCTACCCACAGTGGGATGGACCCTGATACATTAACAACCACAATAATACTTCACAGACGTCCTACAGATCAATCAGATTGGAGAGTTTCTCAGTTAAGGCTTTTCTTCTTAGATGACTGTAAGCGGTGTCAGGTTCACATTTAAAACTTACCTTGGATAAATTGGCATAAGAATCGAACTTTTTCTAATCTTAAGACCCTATCAAATCTATCCATCCCTGCTTTGGGTTCTGATCATTATTTTCCCCATTGTAAGTTCCTTGGATGTACAACAATCCTTCCATTTTAGGTTAGGTCTTCCTGTTCTCTGTGTCTGGAGCACTGTGGATCCACTAGTACCCACTGTCTATAATGGAACTCAAGCTCAGCTCTGCATCCTTTGATCTGAGAGTGTCTCTGATGCCATCTAGGTTAGGCTGTCTGAGTCCTTCACTCCTCAGCACATTCTTTCAAGGTACCTTCTTTACAGCACCAATCATTTCTCAAATGATTCTGTTTATGTTTATTATCAATGCCCCCTCCAGGCTGGAACTTCTATGATAAGTGGAGACTTTGGTGTTTTATTTAGTGTTGGATTGATTGCCTCCTATGGCACATGGCCAACTCAGAACTTCAGCACATATTTGAAAGAAAGAGTTGTAGAGAGAAAGCAAATTGGAATGGAAAATATCCAGAGAAGAATCGTGAATTTATCACCACCAAATTCAGAGACATAATAAACAATCTTTCCTTAGTTATTAGTAATTTTATGAAAGAAGAAACTTTCTAATTGTAGATTTTAAATGAATTCACTCTTTCCTTGATAAGAGCAATGTTTTCTGTGCCCCCACACATGTGTACAGGTGTGTACCTGCATGTGTGAGTGGGTGTTTACACCATGTACTTTGTAGTAAATATCCTACCTCTGATGTTTATACATGTTGGCTTAGACTTGACTCTGAGAAAATACCAGGCAAATGAACATAAACAAGAGACACTGATTCGAATGCAGCTTTTCTCAATGTTTAGAATCAAAATTCCTTCTCAATATAGTTGGAGCTGATAATGACACTAATCTCCTGAGTGTTCAAGTGTGTGTCAGTTAGAAATTATTCTCAAGGGCAGGTTCTAAATCTGTTTTATGGGTCAAAGGTGCTTAAATTTAAACAAGTATGTCTTGTATGAATACTGACTGCATCAGTCAGAATATCCTGGGTGCAAGGTATTGGAATATGACTTACCCTGTAACAGGCTAAAGGAAATAAAAGGAACCATGTTCTGAGACCTCAAGGGAAGGGAGTGGGCGAATGCCGGCTTCATCCCCAATGGAAATACCATTGCAGTAGACCTCTTGACAGCTCAACCTCCTGAACTTGCCTCTTAGCTTCCAACTAAGAAAATGGCACTTATGTAATTTATATGGTCAAAGACTGCAAGATTAAGATTCTCTATTACAAAATAACTGAAAACTTTGCTTGGCAGCTACACACCGAAAAAGCAGAATGAACTTCATTCTGTGCACTTCACAGAACACAACAAAGACTGAGTGCACAAAGAGACTTGCCATTACTGTTCAATGCATTTACCAAAAGTGAGGTTACATTTCAAAACAGACTTCCTAAAACAGATGATGAATTATGAATGAGCACGTGATGGAGCATGACGTTTGCTTGTGGCTGATAAATACACATGCCCAGATCATTGAAATCCAAATTAAATACAAAAGATAATTATTTCTTTAGATATGTTTTAATTTCACATAACCAAACGATTATCCAGAGTTTTGGCCACCCAGTAAGGAGTAAAAGGAAATTCTATTATTTTCTTCCTGAAGTAGGAGTTTAGTAATGCATTTTGCAAAAATGTAGTTGCTGACCTTCTAGTATATAGCTCTTTGGACATTAGTTAAATTTTAAACTTTATCATGCATTACAGATGATGGATTGTTCAGCTCCATTTGCATCTCATTGTTCTTTTCTTTTCCACTATTTAACAGAGGGAGATTTTCTAGCCTCCTCTTATTCAACTTCAGCTGGATTTATGCTATAGATTAAACTTAACTGGGAGAAAATATTAACATGGGAAATAATGCAGAAAGGCCAGATAAGGTTTTATTTTGCTATCTGCTATTTACATTTTATTCCTAATATTTCAGCATTTATACTGTTTCATTTTTCTTTAATTTTGTAGAGTTAATAGATAGTGTGGGTCACACAAGTCACTCTTAAGTAACCGTGAGATGACAATGCTTAAATGGACTGTGTAGTTTGGTTATCTGAATGGCAGTTTTTTATTAAAATCAGCAGTAGGTCAGCATCTCTTTTAGTTCCTCCTCCTTATTCTGATGAGAGAAGTGAAAAAAAAATGCCTTTGTCATAAGAGCACAAACATGCCACATGATCCTGCTAATTGCATGTGCCAGGCAATTTAAATTTGATGTGAAGGTCACTTGCATTGTTATAAATTTTTGGATAGAAAGGCTCCAGATTAAACATTCATAGAACCATTTGATATTTTAAAGTTGGTTTATGGCTGGCGTTGTTGAAACAGATCCACTTCTGTGTATTTCTTCCCTTCTCTTGACAATATGTCTCTTGTAAAACAGACTTCATGATGCTCCAGCCGACCTCTGACATGGAAAACTTGAGAAGACTCTTGTGGAGGATTTGTTTTTCTTTTCTAAGGAAAACCAAAACAGAAAGTAAACATTGGCCTCCCGGCAAAAACAAAACAGGGCTGACAGGTTTCATGCCCCATGGAACTGACCCCAGTCCAGGGCTCAAATTTCAAAGAGAAATGTGTGCTTTGTGTGTATTTTAGAGCCAGACACAGGAAATAGATTTGTTAAAAACTGAAACTGTGTATGTGGCAATTAATACTGTCAACATGTCAGCACCAGGAAATACCTGAAGTAAAACACCTTTAAGGCAGGCCTGTGAGGAATGACTTAGGTGGGCTTAGCCTCTGTGGGACTGTCTTGATTGGTGTTGACTGTGGGCTTATCTTGATTAGTCTAATTATAGTAGGTGGTAGGATTCCCATGGGGTAGGTAGGGTCTTGATCTGAATAAAAGAAATAGGTGAATGAGCACGGCATTCCCTAGAGAGGATGAAGCATTATCAGCCTCAAGCTTCCACCACCCAGGTACCCTGCCATGATAAACAACGCTTTGGAACTGGGAGTCTTTTGTTGGATCTTTTATCACAGCAACAGACAAGTAACTAATGATCCTGACAAAGCAGGATGTTTTTCATTCCGTCTGTATTTTAGAATTATAAATGTATAGGTCTTGAATTTCTATTTTCCATTCAACTTTTCAAGTTCTAATACTGCAGCATACCCCAAATCTTGGGTTCTAGCTTACAGTCCTGGTGACCTCATTCACCATATGGACTGGATGCACACTAAATTCAATATTAGCATAACCTTGCACATTACAGTGAAAGTCATCTCAATGCATATGGATGGATTAATGGGCTATTTTTAAATTTGCACTTAAAAAGAACTGAAACCCTTCGCCAGTTCAGTCTGACAGACATGTAGGGACTTAGATGTCTTGTTCAGCTGCTTGAGCTACTTAGTCAATGTTTTCTTACCCACAAAGTGTGCTAATTTCTTCAGAAGACCAATGCTGTCTCCCCAAAGTGAGGATCGTAAAGGAATACATTTTTTTCCTTTAAAGATTTACTTATGTATGTGACTACACTGTAGCTGTCTTCAGACACACCAGAAAAGAGCATCAGATCTCATGACAGATGGTTGTGAGCCATCATGCTGTTGATGGGATTTGAACTCCATCCGGACCTTTGGAAGAGTATGCAGTGCTCTTAACCTCTGAGCCATCTCTCCAGCCCAACAAAGGAATACTTTTAACACAAGAAGAAAATGTCCTCATTCTTCATAATGTTTCTTGCCTTGGTGAGCTTTCAATGAGGTCTAGGTGGTGGAAATGCCCTGGTGCTCACTGCCTTTCTATCTGAACTTAATCTCTCAGGGGTTGATGGTTATTCTGTTGTCAACCTGACTGTACCTGGGATGAACTACAATCCAGAAACGGAAGACACATCTGTGAGAAATTTACTGCTTGGTTTGAAGTGGGTGAATTTACATCTAGTCTGACTCTGTGAGGTAGAAAGACAACACACCTTCAACCTAGACCTTGAGGCGGGAGGATTCACTTTCAATCTGGGCCATGGACACAGAAGAAAGGAGGGTTTTTCTCTACATCTGATGTCCTTGCCTTGCTAGAACATCCATTTCTTCACTGGTATTAGAACATACTTTCTGGGGATACCGGTTTTTATAGGAGACCAGCTGAGACACCTAGCCTTGTGGGACTGAGATGTGAGAGAGAGAGAGAGAGAGAGAGAGAGAGAGAGAGAGAGAGAGAGAGAGAGAGAGAGAGAGAGAGAGAGAGAGAGAGAGAGACAAAGACACAGAGAGACAGAGAGACAGACAGTCAGACAGACAGACAGACACATAGAGAGAGACAGACAGACACATAGAGAGAGACAGAGAGACTGAATATGCATTTGTTTCAGTTCATAGGCCAGAGGTCCAAACCATTCAGTGTGCTCAATGCTGACATGATGTGATAGCAAGAAGGTCACAGCGCTCAGCTTTATGACCTATGCTGCTAGTGGAGATGATCATTTGAAGAAAAGAAGATGTAGGTTGGACAAGTTAAAGTGTATACCATACACAATTTAGTGCTCTGATCTGATACATTAATACCTTATTTTCTAAGAGGGACACATGTCTAGAGAGCTTTCTTTGCCTGTAGTGTATCCTTAATCAATCAAGTATGCTAAATTATCCTTACAATACCATTCCATAGATATAAAGAGATTTTGTCGCAAGTTCTAATTTCCCCTCAAATATTCATTCTAAAGAACACGAGGATATTTGCCAATTAGGGCCCTGATGTTTCAATGTAACTATGCAAACTGAATTCTAATTGGCAACTGGGATATTCCTGTGAGGCTGTCATAATTAGAAAATTTGGTATCATGCTTTTCATCTTAATATTCTAGGAGTCTAATTCCTATCTTCTGCTGAGCTGAAGGGCAAAGAATTTATTATCGAGAGCTGTCATAATACAGTGGTACAAAATGGGTCGCTTGAAATAATGGGAATTTGTTTAACAGTCATTGGAGTTTAGAAGTTCAAATACAGATTTTGGGATTGATTTCTGAAGGCACTGAGAGATTCTGTTAAATACTACTCCTGGGGTTATTTGCAGTTCCTGTATGTGCCCTGGCCTTTCCCTGCTCTGCTTGCCGTATGCTTGTGGGTAAAGCAGGAACCCTGTAGTATAATTTTCAGGGGGTTTGCTATGCCCCTTTTGGTTCCAAATAACTGCAGGGTGCTTCTATGTTCTTTGTAGCTGGTTCTAGTTCCTAAATAATACAGAGACCAGTATTTTTACTAACAAACTGCATACCTAAACTGGGCAGGTTTTGAGCTCTTCTAACCCTTTAAACTATCTATGTCCCAACCACACACCCATGCTACTTGCAGTTTGGGTGTCCTGGCTTGCTCTGCTCCATGTGTGTTCTCATGGCAAATTTTGTGGTAAATTGTTCATCACAATCCTCGTGGACCTTCTGTCCTGTCACCACCTTCCCTCTTCCTTCCCAATTATCCTCACCCTTCTCCCCTGACACACCTTCCTCTCATCTCTCTGGGATCCTCCAACTTGAATCAGAAATTCCACACTATTCTCTTCTGTCTAGCTAACTGGCTGATCAATTCTTTTTTGAAACCATTCAGAAGGTGATGGAGAGGATGTTTACAATACTGAGGCAGAGGATGCTTCATACTCTCTAGAGAGTACCAGAGATGGGTGAGGTGAGATGCTCTTAGGACTCATGGGGGGTGATCTTAGCCAAAATGCCCAACAATGGGGAGAGGAAACTCTACGACAAACCCACCTCCAGTAGATAGATAGATAGGGTCTCAAGTGAAAGAATGGGGTTGACCCAGAATTGTTTCTGTCCTGCAGGGATAAAAATGGAGAAGAGACTCAAGGAGCTGACTGAAATGGACACAGATACTTATACTCAACCACCGGACTGGACTCAGGGACCTCTATGGCTGAATTAGGGGAAGCATTAAAGAAGCTGAAGGGGAGATGAACCCCATAGGAAGATTAGCAGTCTCAACTAAACCAGACCCTGAGGAGATCCCAGAGTCGCAGTCACCAACTAGGAGCATATGCAGGCTAGTCTGAGGCCCCTGGCACATATGTAGCAGAGGCCTGCCTGATCTAGCCTCAGTGGGAGAAGATGAACTCAATCCTTGAGAGCTCTGAGGTCTCAGGAAAGAGGGAGGCTTGGCGTGGGGGAAAGCGCCCTGTAGGAGGCAAGAGGGAGAAGGAGTGGGATGAGGAAATATGGGAGAGGGGACTGAGGGGGCCAATGACTGGAATGCAAATAAAATAATTTAAGTTAAAAATTAACAATACCAAGATTTGGTCTGTACTCAACTCTTTGTCAGTACAGAAATCAGCATTTGAATAATACAAGGATAATATTTATACAGTGTACAAAAACGTCACTCCAACCCAGCTTACTAACCTTGACCCAGCTTTCTTTAAAAACAGAAAGTATCTTCTGCTAAGCATCTTTGCTTTTCTGTTAACTATATATTGAACCCCAGAAGCCCAATAGCCTTTCTTCTTTTTGTCTAGGCTGCATCCTTATTAGTTTAAGCTGTCCATGTTTCTGCTGACGGGTTTTAGTACTGTCACACCTTCAATGTTCATTTCCTAGAGTACTAAAGATTCGGTAACATATCCCAGCTCAGATTTATTGTCTCAGTTTTGAATAGTAGACATAACAAGTATCAACACCATGGACCCAGGTCCTCTCTTCACAGTCCCAGTATCTCTCTCTCTCTCTCTCTCTCTCTCTCTCTCTCTCTCTCTCTCTCTCTCTCTCTCTCTCTTTCTCTCCATTTCCTTCTCTTTTTCTCTATCCCTATTTTCTCCCTCCTTTCTTCCAAGAAGATATCATGATGGGATACACAATGAAGATAAACATCTACAAACCAGGAAGAGAGAACAGCAGAAACTGAATCTACTGCTGCCTTGTGATGCCTCTGAGTTTATAGTATTGGGTTATGACATTCCAAGCTTATACAAGGAAATACCATTCTCTCTGTTTTCCCCAAGTTACAAGTTATCCTTAGTGTTTGTTTACTTATAGATCTTCAGTGTGTCTCTGCCTTTGTTGTATGTGATTTTATTTTCTCATTTCATAAGGGTTTTAGTAATAGTATAAGCACTCATTCTAAGTCACACTTCTTAAACTGGAAGCATTTGAAAAAACCCTATTTTTACAATGACAATGTTTAACTCCTTATATTTTTTTCCATTGGGTCTACTACTATGACTTAGGATGAATTCTATTTAATATTTGGTTTTTGAAATTTAGCTTTACTAGGTTCATTCCAAGGACTAGTATATATCTTTGGGAGCCAAGAAGAGACATTTGGTCAACAGATTATTTTGCATTTTTGAATGGAACAATAAGGCAGCAGTGTACCAGGTTTAAAACTGTGGCCACCACTTACATATTGGAAGGAAAAAATTGACTCACGCCAAAATATGGAAAACCTGGAAGAGGAAAATAACAAAATCGCTGAATTGGAATTAATGAGTACTTGAAGTGACAAGGCTTACAGCTTGTGAACATCCTGGTAATTCTACTTAGTTTGGCCTTACTTCGAACTCTTTCCCACAGCACATATTGTGAAATAAGACCACCTGCTTGTCCTTCACAATGTGTGTGATGGTTACCAGAACAGGCAGGATAGAATAATAATAGAGCATTTACCTCAAACACTGAAGGCCACTGGGAAGAGAAGGGGCTGACCAATACTCTTTTCTTTTATAGAATATTTTTCATGGAATTTTAGGAACATGAATAACTTGGTCTGTATGTGAGAAAATGTGGTGAGAGTCCTTTTTAAGTATTAAGCTTCACAAAAAAGCTTTGCCAAGCCTAGTGTACTTTATGTAACTTGCTTCTGACATTTTATGTCCGAAACAAACAATCCAACAAACAAACAAGTTCCACAAAATGAACTGGTTTCTGATGTGCATTGTACTTTGGAAACTTTCTACCAGGTGCCAACTTGACTTCCTGTTTTCTTCTTTCACCACATTGAATTGAATTTCTCCTTTAAATAGCGAGTGTTACCTAGCAAAATAACAGCAGGAAAATTTGTCTCACACTTTCTGTCCTGACTTTTGTAATAAAAATTATTACTTTCCCTTCACACATTACTGCCACCTTCTCATGTCCCAATTAGGCTGGTGATGAAGTTGCTACAATCATCCTCTCTGGTCTTTCTAGGTGAATAGGATGTCCCTAAAAATGGGAACACATATAATAACTTGATATTCCTGTTGGAGGTGTAGAAAGTAACTCTGTAGATGTGGCATTTTGACTCTAGGGGATTTGAAGTTGTGTTGACCTGAACTCATGTACGTTGAATGTGATATTTAGAGTCAGTGTTGTACTTAACTACAATTTTCCAAGAAAGTAAGCACAATTCAGGCTGTTTGGTTAGTGTTCATTTTGACATATACACAAATCAAGTTTGGCATAAATGGAGTCTTAAGGGGCAGGAGAGGAGCTTCAAGGATAAAAGTACTTCTTGCAGAGAGCTTCTGATTGTATTTCAGTATCAGCAAGCTTCTCACAACTACCCGTGACTCCAGTTCCAGGGAGTTTGATAAACTCTTCCTGCTTCTGAACACTGCACAGGCACACAGACACACAGACACAGACACGTGTGGAGAGCGGGTGTGGTGGCAAGTCCCAAGATGATGCTTGGGACTCCAGCGCTAGCACCTGACTTTCTCCTGCCCCTCCCCCAGATTAGCCACCATGGGAGCTGTGCAGGTGCACCCGTGACTCCAGATCAGGACAATGGGAGCAGGGAGAAAGAGAAAGAGAAACTGAAAGGGAAAGAGAAAGAGAAACAGAAGCTAGGAGACAGAAAGAGAGACAGACAGGGGACAGAAAGATTTTTTCACTGGCATGCTGTAAGGTTCCTGAATAAACCGCTTTGAGAAGAACGCTGTGTAGTCAGTCACTCCTTTTCTGCTGGTCGGAGACAGTGGCGACAGACAGACAGACAGACAGACAGATAGACACACACACACACACACACACACACACACAAACACACACGCACACACACACACACAGACAAGCAACCACCCACATAAAATAAGAAAGAATTAATTAATTAAAATAGTTGCTTCAAATGTTATATTATTTTGCTATTTGCCTTTAGCTTTTAATAAGTCACAACCTGAGGAACATGCAGTAGATGGAGTGGGGACAGGACATGAAGGGCCCAGAGTTGTGAAGTTTGTGGAGTTTAGGTGGAAAAATCTGTTTATCTGGGCTTTAGGCCTGGAATACTTGTTTTCAGTCTTCAAATTTTAATTTAAAAAAAAAGTCTAAATTCAAATGTAATTAAAAGGTTTTACCTATTCTCTTTCTCCCTCCAGCCCTTCCCATGTAGCCCCTTTGCTCTCTCTCAGGTGCACTTGTTTTTTTTTTTTAATTATTATTTATATTAAATATATATGTATATAGTCCTAAATATATAAACACAACCTACTCAGTCTACATAATAGTATTTCTTGCAGGTATTTGACTTCAGGGCTGACACTAGGTCTTTAATTGTTGTCCTGTCACTGTTCATTAAACAAGCACCCACTGAGCCTGTTTTGGTGCTACCTAATTTGTAATGGGCTGGCCTAATGCTGCTCGTATCTTAATGCTAATTTGGGGTGACTAATTAATTGTGATTATTAAATAAAGTTTCCAACTGCAAATATATGGGCAGAAGAGGCATAGGTGGGCTTGAGATTTTGTGGCCTTAAGGAGAGAGGATCACAAGAAGGGAAGGAGGAAGAAACCACCATGGCATAGAAGAAGAAGGTGCAGGTGAGGAGAAGAAGAAGCAGTTATGAGCTAAGAGAGAAGAGAGTGTGACCCTGGGGGCTGCCCAATAGGAGTTAAGAGCAGCTCAGATGAAACAAAGTAAGTAATATCTTGGGGTGATTGATAAGAAAGTAGATTCTAACAGCATGGAGGGTAGGCAGCTGGCCAGCTATTGTGCTGCTTAAGGTATATTGCAAATGTAAAGGCAGAGTGTGTCTTTCTTCTGGGAACCCAATGAACAAGGCTGGGTAGAAGACCAGGTCATGATTTTACATGATCTTTAACAATTCCTATAATTCTTATAATAAAAAACATAGTCAACCAGAAAGTAGTGCTCAATGGCAAATACTATATCTAAGTTTTTTCAGCAAATAATCCGGTTGAGATTTACCCTAAAATGTGCTCAATTGCCAATATTTGCTCTCTGTTCTTAGAATACACATACTGCTTGACATAAGAACAGGGTAGGGGGATAAGGCAACCTTATATGGGATGATGGAGGACACAGAAGAGAGGAGAGTTAAGAGATGGTTTTTTCAAGGTAAACGGACCTTCTTGACAGTAGAGAATGGACAAGAGTGAAATTTTGATTCTTCTTTCAGAGACACGTCCCGAAGACATTCTGTCCTGGAAGTGATGAACTACTGCATTTACAAAATAAAGGAAGAAGTCATGACAAGCTCAAGTCTGAATATTTCATAGAAATCCATGTCTGTGCTCTAGTCATCGGGCTCATCCTCTCCTGGATAAGCTCTAATGGGCTTTGATACTGTTTTGCTTCTCTCCATCCTTGCAGTGTCGCATCATTTTGGAAGACTTGTGGAGAACTTCCTTTCTCCCCTCTATCTGGGGATGTTCATCCCATACAAGGATACACTTTCTATACTTCTGGAAGCTTGCTCCAACTGAAGTTTCTCAAGTCAGCCATAAAAGTTAGTCATAAGCCATGTCCTCTTTAGAAAGCTTAGTGTGGAGAGACCCACCCGTCACTTGGCTAGGGTAGGAAGCAAGGATCCAGAGGCCTGCACACAGTGTGGCCTGCACACAGTGTGGCCCGCACACAGCAAGCGACACTAAGATGTGTGAGTATTTGGTGGAAAGATGAGAGGGAAATTGAAACAGAATGGTTTGAACTCTCTGAGGAGAGGTGGAACTGGAGATGGCTGGTTAGATGGGCAGGAGGAGAGTAACCACCTAAAGCACACAGCCTGCCGGAAGTAGCCTACCCTGTCACTTGGGGTCATGGTGAATTTCCAGCCCTAGCTGCTGCCAAGTACCATGTCTGGGTCTGTGGCCAGGCAGGAGTAGGGCTTTATGTGGATGTCTGTGGCTCATATTACTACCAAAGGTCTTGTAGGCAGCCAGGGTCTGGTCTGCAGCCTGGGGCCCTGTTGATGTCCAAAGGCTGTGCAGGGCTGGCCCTGCCCCTTTCTGGCTGGGGCTCTCTGAAAAGCAGGCCCTTTGCCACACTTGGGTAGAACAGTAGAGCTAACAGCAGTAGAACTGGCGTGAGCATGGGCGAGCTGGTCCTGTCCCACTTCTGTGTATGGTGGCATGGTGAAGGAGGGATGACACGAGTCCCTTCCTACTCCTGGAACCTTCCTGGCCCTTCCCCTCCCCGTATTCAGCATTCGGGAGAGTGGGACAGAAGAGTAGAGCTGGCCCTGCTGGCATGGATGCTGGCGAGCCAGCCTAAGGGCATAAAAGTGGGAAAGCTGTTCTTGCCCTTTGCTGGCTGTGGGCAGTGCTCCTGAACGTGCCCTGACACTGTATATGTGAGGGAGTGGCCAGGCTGACCAACTCAGCTATCACCCAGGCCTAGACCTAGGGTTTTGAGTTGGCCCACTCCAACATCTAGCCCATCTACGAGCTACTGGAGCTCATGATGGTGATTGTGCTGCAGATCCAAAGCTGAGGAATCTCCATGACATAGAGCAACAGCAGGATAACCAAGAGGAGTCCCAGTGATGACTCGGGATTGATTAAGCCAGACCAAGGACTCATTGCAGCGAACATTTGCAAGTAAAGATGTGTAGACTGAAGGGTGTACTCTATGGTATGCTGTGACACACAACAGTTTCCACAGCAAAGATTTTTTTTCTTTTCAATATTTTTCCTTTTTCTTTCTTTTGTGGGGGAAGTTTCGAGGGAGTGGATGGATATGAAGAGAGGGGAAGATGAGTGATCTTGAGGTGCATGATGTGAAATTAACAGAGTCAATAGGAATTAATAAATTAAAAAGGCCTGTGTACATTGAGCATTTGTCAGCTTGCACAAGCTTCCAGGCAGATGCTTCTCCTCAGTGTGGAGGCTATGAGTGCCCAGTGCACTTGCTGAGGCTCCTAACAAGATCTGGTTCCAGCAATATGAGCATTTGGTAAAAAGACAGAGACGGGAATAAGTAGATACTGAGCAAATATGGACGTTAGTAAACATCTCAGAATTAGAAATCAGAGAAGATATTTGAAGTGAAGATTATAGGACTCAACCTTTTCTGTAAAAGACATGGCTCTCTCTCTCTCTCTCTCTCTCTCTCTCTCTCTCTCTCTCTCTCTCTCTCTCTCCTCTCTCTTCTCTCCTCTCTCTCTCTTCTCTCTCTCCTCTCTCTCTCTCTCTCTCTCTCTCTCTCTCTCTCTCTCTCTCTCTCCTCTCTCTCTCTCTCTCTCTCCTCTCTCTTCTCTCCTCTCTCTCTCTCTTCTCTCTCTTCTCCCTCCCCTCTCTCTCCCCTCTCTCTCTCTCTGTCCTTTTCCCTCTTGACAGCCCAAGCATGGTAAACAAATACTCGGGTACTGATCTGCATACCCAGTCCATGGCCTTTTACTTCTTCCTTTCCGATTTGTATCCCTTTGACTTCTTTTTGCTGTCTAATTGCTCCGGCCAGGATTTCCAGTACTATGTTGAATAGGTAGGGGGAGAATGGGCAGCATTGTCTTGTCCCTGATTTTAGTGGGATTGCTTCAAGTTTCTCACTGTTTAGTTTGATATTGGCTGTTGGTTTGCTGTATATTGATTTTATTATGTTTAGGTATGGGCCTTGGATTCCTGCTCTTTCTAAGACTTTTAACATGAAGGGTTGTTGAATTTTGTGAAATGCTTTCTTGGCATCTAGTGAGATGACCATGTGATTTTTTTCTTTGAGTTTGTTTATATGGTGGATTGTGGAGAGCAGGTGTGGCTGCAGTCCCAAGATGATGCTTAGGACTCCCGCCTAGTCTTGTGACTAGCACCTGACTTCCTCCTGCCCCCAAGATTAGCCACTCCCACCGTGCAAGCTGCACAGGTGCACCCATGACAGGAGATCAGGACAATAGGACTGCGCTTGGGGGCAGGGAGAAAGAGAAAGAGAAACTGAAAGGGAAACAGAAAGAGAGACAGGAAGAGAAAAGGAAAAGAGAGATAGACAAGGGAGAGAAAGATTTTCATGGACATGCTGTAAGGTTTCTGAATAAACTGCTTTGAGAACGCTGTGACGTCACTCTTTTTCTGCTGGTCGGAACGGTAGCGACAGTGGATTACTTTGTGACTTTGAAGAAAGAGTTGGGTAGTGTTCCATCTGACTCCATTTTGTGGAATAGTTTGTAGAGTATAGGTATAAGGTCATCAATAAATGTCTGATAGAATTCTGCACTGAATGGATCTGGTCCTGGGTTTTTTTGTTTGGGAGGCTTTTGACGGCTGCTTCTATTTCTTAGGTGTTATAGGATTTTTTAGATGGTTTGTCTGGTTGTGATTTAACTTTGGTATCTGGATTCTGTATAGAAATTTATTCATTTCCTCAAGGTTTTGCAGTTTTGTTGAGTATAGGCTTTTGTAGTAGGATCTGATGATTTCTTGAAATTCCTCAGTTTCAGTTGTTATATCTCCCCTTTCATTTCTGATTTTGTTAATTTGGATAATATCTTTGCCCTCTAGTTAGTCTGGCTAAGGGTTTATCGATCTTGTTAATTTTCTTGGCATTGTTGATTCTTTGTATGGTTCTTTGTGTTTCTTCCTGGTTGATTTTTTTCTGAATTTGATTATTACCTACCTGCTACTCCTCTTGGGTGTATCTGCTTCTTTTTGTTCTAGAGCTTTCCGCTGTATTGTCAAGTTGCTAATGTTATGCTCTCTCCAGTTTCTTTTAGGAGGCACTCAGAGCTATGAGTTTTTCTCTTAGTACTGTTTTCATTGCATTCCATAGGTTTGGGTATGTTATGCTTTAATTTTCATTAAATTCTAGAAAATCTTTTTTTCTTTATGTCTTTTTTGACCATGATATCATTGACTAGAGCATTGTTCAGTTTCCATGTGTATGTGGCTTTTATTTTGTCTTTGTTGTTATTAAAGACCAGCCTCCGACCATGGTGATCTGGGAATATTTCAATCTTCTATATCTATTGAGACTTTTTTGTGCCTGATTATATGGTCAGTTTTGGAAAAGGTGCCATGAGGTGCTGAAAAGAAGTTGTATTCTTTTGTTTTAGGGTGAAATGTTCTGTAGATGTCTATTAATTCCAGTTGGTTCATAATCTTTGCTAGTTTCACTGTTTCTTTGTTTAGTTTCTGCTTTCATGATCTGTCCATTGATGAGAGTGGGGTGTTGAGGTCTCCCACTATTGTTGTGTGTGCTGCAATGTATGTTTTGAGCTTTAGTAGGGTTTCTTTTCTGAATATGGGCGCTCTTGAATTTTGAGCATATATGTTTAGGACTGAGAATTCATCCTGATAGATTTTTCCCTGTAATGAGTAAAAAGTGTCCTTCCTTATCTTTTTTGATAATGTTTGTTTGAAAGTCTACTTTATTCGATATTAGAGTAACTACTCAAGCTTGTTTCTTGGGGACATTTGCTTGGAAGGTTTTTTCCTGCCTTTATCTCTGAGGTAGTGTCTGTCTTTGACTCTGAGATGAGTTTCCTGTATGTAGCAAAATGCTGGATTCTGTTTATGTATCCAGTCTGACATCTATGTCTCTTTATTGGGGAATTGAGTCCATTTATGTTAACAGATATTAAGGAATCATGGTTGCTGTTTCCTGCTGCTTTTGCTGTTGGAGGTAGAAATATGTCTGTGTGTCTTTCTTATTTTGGTTTCTTTGCTTATTTATTTTCTTGCTTTTTCTAGGGTTTAGTTTCTCTTTTTGTATTAGGTTTTCCATCTATTATTCTTTGTAGGGCTGGATTTGTGGTCAGATATTGTGTAAATTTAGTTTTGTTCTGGAATATCTTGGTCTCTCCATCTAGGGTGATTGAGAGTTTTGCTGGGTATAGTAACCTGAGCTAACATTTGTGTTCCCTTAGGGTCTGTCCAGGATCTACTAGCTTTCAAAGTCTCTGTTGAGAAGTCAGGTGTAATTCTGATTGGTCTGCCTTTATATGTTACCTGACCTTTTTCCCTTACTGCTTTTAGTATTCTTTCCTTTTTTTTGAACACTTGGTGTTTTGACTATTATGTGTTAAGAAGAATTTCTTTTCTGGTCCAATCTATTTGGAGTTCCGTAGGCTTCTTTTACACTTATGGTCATCTCATTTTTAAGGGTAGGGAAGTTTTCTTCTAAGATTTTGTTGAAGATATTTACTGTGCCTCTTATTTGATATTTTTACCCTCTTCTATTCCTATTATCCTTAGGTTTGGTCTTCTCAATATGTCCTGAATCTCCTGGACATTTTGAGTTAGGAACTTTTTGGTTTTTGCATCTTCTCTGAATGTTTTTGTTTATCTTTTCAATATTGTCTGTCTTAAGCCCCTGATATTCTCTCTTTCATCTCTTCTAGTCTATTGGAGATGCTTGTATCTGTGACTCCTGATTGCTCTTTTAGGTTTTCCGTCTCCAGGGTTGTCTCTGTTTGTGTTTTCTTTATTGTTTCTCTTTCCATTTTCAATTCCTCCATCTCTTTGGTTGTGTTTTCCTGTAGTTCTTTGAGTGATTTTTGTGTTCTCCTGTAATTTTTTAAGGGAGTTATTCATGCTCTTCTCCAAGATCTTCATCATCATGAAGTATGATTTCAAGTCTTAGTCTTGTTTTTCTGGGGTGTTTGGCAGTTCACTGCTTGCTGTGGTGGGAGAACTGGGTTCTGATGTTGCCAGGTTATCATGGTTTCCATTGCTTAAGTTCTTTTGCTTTCCTCTTGCCATCTTGTTATCTGTGGTTATATGTGGTCTTGTTGTCAGTGACTGGCACCTGTCTCTCCTGTGGATATGAGGGGCCGTGGGCTCCAAATGAAAATTGCTTCTGAGTGTTTAACTTTTTGTGGAGGAGCAGTGACTTCTGGTGGCAGGTGCACAGTTGTCCTTGTGAGCTCAGGTGGGGGAGCTCTTGTGAGGCTGCTCTGGGAAGTTGGCCCTTTGCCCAGTGGTCCTGAATATTAGTGGTGGGGACCTGGCTCTTTCTCCAGGCCAAAATGGACCATTTTCCAGTGAGTACAGCACTCTCTGCTCACTGAGAACTCATGGTGTGCCCTCCCTGGGCCTTTGTGTCAGGTTCACCTCTGGTCCAGGTGTAAAAGGGGCCGTGGAGCTGATATTCCAGAACCACCTTCCCCAAGCAGATCATGATTCTCTCTGACACAGTCCCGGGACTGCCTCCAAGCACTCTCTGTGCTCTGGCTACTCACTGCACAACATCACTAGGTCTGTGTCCAGGTTACCTGCTGGTCAAGGTGGCAGAGCGCCCTGGCGTTGGTCCCGGTGCACCCAAGGAACTACTGTTTGTCATCTTTTCTCCCCTTCTGTTGGACAGTGGGCTAGAAAGGAGGGTCAAAACATCTGAAAAGCCTTATTAAAGTAAGCTTTTTAAAAATAAATCTAAGCCTAAAGATATTAGTGACCAATGATTGCTAATTCCTGATATTTGATGATGGTGGTAATGGTGTGTGTGTTTTCATTATTTTGTTTCTACTGGTATGAAACTTTTTATCTCTGGTATGGAATTATTATCATAGATGTAGTTAACTTCCTTGGGTTGGGGTTTTACTTATAGTATTTTCTGTAAGGCTGGATTTGTGAATAGATATTCTTTAAATTTGGGTTTGTCTTAGAATACTTTGTTTTCTCCATCTATAGTGATTGATTCAGAGTTTGGTTGGCTCTGGTAGTCTTGGCTGACATTTGTAGTAAGTTGCTACAAATCTCATTATGAGTGGTGACACCAGCAGTCTAGTTTAGTAGTGTCAGGATACCAAACACACAAAAATCAGGAGCAGTAGCGTGATCCAACATTAACAGACAGGCCTCTGCAGAATTGGCAGCAGTCACTGGGAGTGACAGGAACCAGCCAGGATTCCAGGACTTCTCTGCAGTGCCTCCCTCAACTAACTGAAGATATGCTAAGGTGAGTGATAAAGGAATTATTGCAAGCCTAGCTATGAAAGGGCTATGTTTCTGTCTGTCAAGTCTGACTTATAGTGTCTCCAAACATCACAAGTCCTCCCATGGGCCTTGCCTCAGCCAAACACCACCCAAGTCTGCATTGCATGACACAGTTAGAAACTTCCACTTCAAATGTATTTTGACATCAATGGACTCAATTCCCCAATAAAAAGGTACAGGCTAGCATATTACATGAGACAATAAACACCTACAATCGAAAATGGGCTGTTTGCCATATTTTTTTATGCAGTGGTTTCCCATTCAGAATGCAATGGGGATTGTAACTTACCTTGTTAAGATTAAGTGACCTAATTTTTTAGTATCAGAACAAGGCTCTCTCATTATAAGAGGCCATTTTTTTAAAAAAAATAGCATTTAAAAAATACAGACAGATAAGTAAGTAGCCAATAAAACCTAGTCTGATAAATTCTGCACTTAAAAGATACCCTGGAAGTTTAGGGGTGGAAATTAGAATTTTGAGGTCATGATGATTGAGAAAGACATGTATTCAACACAAGGGAGTAGCATGCTGTGAGTTTTAATTTTAACAAGTTCACTTTGGTTACAATTCTTAGAGCAAACAAAAGGGACACAGCTGGAAAATTTGTTTGGGAATTTTTTCTGCTGATAATGCTCAGACTCACTGAGTGCTACCAACCCCACCAAGCATCTGCATCTTGTCTGGAGTCTGACAAGGACTTTCAACCTTGAGACTGAACACCAATCATCAGAGACAAAATGTAATAGGTTAGAATAATACCCAATAGTGATCCAAACTATTCAATACCAAGAAACCATACCAAAGACATGATTCAAGATGACTAGCCTCAACCCCCAAATAGAAACAATGTGAATAACCAAGAAAACACCTCCCCTTCTGAAATTTACATCTCCCATATATTGATCTTTTGAGAAAAGAAACTTAGACAGTGAAGAAGACAATGATTTTACAGCAATAATTATAAATGTATTTTTAAAAAAACTCAAAGAAAATATGAAAAATTGCCTGATAAGGACCATAAAAACAGTTGGGTAAAATTGTGAACACAATTTAAGATGTTAAAATGAAATTTATTTTAAAAAATCTTGAAAAACAAGCCAACATGAAATAAAATCCCAAATGAAAGACTGAGAAAGTCAAAGAGCTCAGAAAAATTATTACTGACAGATTGGATCATGTGTAAATGAGCGTATTCTGACACAAACACTAGGTAAAAGATGTGCATTACCAAGACAAAGAAAATATAAAATTAAAAAAGTAACAACCCAGAAGTGGAACATGAAAGCAGTATGGGAATCTATAAAAGAATAAGGTCCACAAAAATAATATACAGGAAAGAAAAGAAAACCAGGTCAAAGACATAAAAATATTTTTAACAAATTTATAGAAGAAAAATTCCCAAATTCATAGAGAGCGGTACTTATTAAGGTGTGAGAGACATAAAGGACACTAAATATAACTGATCAGAAAAGAAAATTTCTACATCACATAATAATCAAAGGACTAAGTAAAGAGAAAAAGAAGTGGCAGTGGAGAGAGAGAGAGAGAGAGAGAGAGAGAGAGAGAGGGAGAGAGAGAGAGAGAGAGAGAGAAAGAGAGAGAGAAAGTCATATAACCTAGCAGTCTCATTAGAATAAAAATAATAACTGGGAACCATAGCCAGACAGGCTTGTGGCGTTGCTTTATAATATATTTTTAGATTTTAAAAATAGCTTTTATTTGCTCCTTCCCAGTTATAAAAATAACATTTACTCATATTGTATCCTTTCTTTTTACATTTATTTATTTAACATTCATTCATTCACTTTATATCCCAATCACTGCTCCCAGCCCCCCACTCACAGTGTTTATCTCATCCCTCCTTCTTTTTTCTCTGTTTCCATGGATGTTGTCACTATGAATGCTGAACAATATATTTTACTTTTCTTTTTTTCTTTTGCTATGTGACATAACATGATAAAGCATCACTAATGAAAATTGTTGGCCAGACCTGTCCAATCTAATCAGTGTCTGAATTGTATTAGCACCGGATGTGGCTTTACTACTTGAAATGCACTCCGGTACCTGCATCCCTTACATGCATCCTAGAAAGTTGTCAAAGGCTCTAGGTAGAGAGGTTCTAAAGTTTCTAGGCAGAGGTTCTATAGACTTGGTTCTGTCACACTAAACATCTATTATTATCAGCTTCTATTGTAAAGAGATATTTAGTGTACTATGTCTTTTTACTTGCATTGTATTTTATGGCTGTCATGTGCATCCATGATTGCTCCCAACGATATTTTCTATCTCTAGGAAGTCTATTGATATTGGTCCTGGAACCCTTTTCCATCCGTGTCAGGGTTGGTTACATGACTTACTCTGGTCATTGTAAGTACAAGGAATGTGTACCCGGTTCCTGTAAAATGTGTTAAGAGCCATCATGTGGATTCACACTTGCTTTTCTTTCTTCTGTCTCAGGAGCAGTTTATAAGTCAGACAGAAAGTCCTTTTATAGACTACAACTAATACATTCATGGATCAGAAATGAACACAACCCATAGCTAACAGGAAACAGCAAACCTGTGTGTGTGTGTGTGTGTGTGTGTGTGTGTGTGTGTGTGTGTGTGTGTGGTAAGCTTGTACAATTTGTATTAACTCTTGTCAGAGTAGAAACTGATTCTTCTTTCTACACTTGGCAATACTGGTTTTGGGGCCTCTTTCTTATTTCTAGTTACTAAGAAGAACATTTTATCCTTTCCAAAACTATTAACCTAGAGAGCTTGTATTAGTTAAATAGTTTGTCAATAGCATCAACCTCTGTGGAAATTATTATTAGTGAGTCTTAAAAAAATCCATAAAGCCTTATCACCTCTACTAATAAGTCAGGCTCATTTCTAATTACACATTAAGATTTTAGTGTCTGGAATTTAGATATCAGATTAGATGTGGAGCTATTTATAGTAATATCATCCTGCTCTGTTTTCACATTTATTTTCAGTATCTTTTAGTGGGCTTTTCAGAAGAATTTACCAATGTACTGCTAAGACTGTATGCTAGGCATATAACAGATACATTCAGACTCATTTTATGCCAAGGCTGTATTAGATGTTTTCAAACCTATCATATGACTAAATGGTTCCAGAGAAGCTCATTTTTAGAAATTAGAAATGAACTTGCTAAAAAGGACACAACCAAATGGAGAATATATCTCTGTTGTAAAGTTCTTGAGTTGCAAGCATGAAGGCCTATGTTTACTCTCTAGAGCCCAGGCCAAAAGAAAAAGAAAAAAAGAAAAATAATCCAAGAGAATTTGTAATCTCAGCACTAGGGAAGCAAGGACACTAAGTGCTTGGAGTTTCTGGCCAGCCAGCCTAGCCTACTGTGTGAGTAGCAGGCCTGTAAGAGACACTGAACCAAACTGAACAAAACCAGTATGGCTGGTGCCCCAGTAACTACAAGTGATGTTGTTTTGGCTACATACACAGATGTATCTTCCTCAGATGGATACCCCTACGTATGGTCATATTCTCTCTGCCTTCCTCTCTCTCTCTCTCTCTCTCTCTCTCTCTCTCTCTCTCTCTCTCTCTCTCTCTCTTTCTCTCTCTCTCTCTCTCTCTCTCTCTCTCTCTCTCTCTCTCTCTCTCTTTCTCTCATACACACACGAACACACACAGACACACACACACACACACACACACACACACACACAGAGAGAGAGAGAGAGAGAGAGAGAGAGAGAGAGAGACACACAAATGACCACATTAAACAGTTGTATTTAGAAGACAGGACTTAAATAGTTGAAAACCTTTGATGATCTGCTTGTAAAGTTAATGGCTTTGCTTCTATTCTTCTTTATTAAACACATTGTTTAAGGAAGTAACTTTTACTATAAAACAAACAACTCATGTCTATAACAAGAAGGGTTTCTTTTGTGCAGGAGGATCTTGCTTGTGGCTATGAAGATGCTGTCTGATGACATCTGGGTTCAACTCTAGGATTCAGAACAGGTTTTTGCACCATCTCAAGGGCAGGGAACAAATCTTCAGGCCATAGGACAGTTACTCAATAGACTTAGGAGTGTGTCAGTCTTTAACACTTGAGTTCGGAGCCCATGATCTATCATTTTCACCAGCTAAAGTGACTCATATGGTGCTCAAGGTTCCCAAATTAGGGAGGCACAGCAAGCATGAGGTGTGAACAAAGAGCTGAACTTGTACAACCTCAGTAAAAAGAAACCAATGAACAAAAATATATTCCATAATTACAAAATCATTTCTTCATATTTTTATTGTTGTTTAATAATATATAGAATTTGTAAGAACTGCTATTTCTAGTAATAGAAAACATTTCAAATGAGAGGCCTTGTTTAGCAAATTTTAGATAGCTCAGGTGAATTCAATGTGACATTTCATGTCATTGATGTTAAGAATAAGTCATGCTAAGTGAAGAGCACCAGCGGCCATGGGGGAGGATAATCTTTTCTAATTGGCATTTTCAGTTCTGCAGTTCCCGGTCAGATATATGGTGATCATATACTTCAGTAGAACCTATTGAGTTTGCTTGTGAAAGGCTGGGACTTCCATTAAGGATGGCAATGGCCTGAAGTTTGTTCTGCAAGCCAGGGAATTATAGAAATCAAGGAGCAAGCTTGTGTGAGCCGTGCTACAGATGAACACACATAGCACATGATAGGGGAAGCCTCTGCCAATCCGTTCTTACCCAGTTGTTTACAGAGGAGTTGAGCCCAGGAAGAGTGTTTTTGCATCCTATGTGGAGTTTGAAGAACACAACCCAGTGAAGATGCATCTGGAAACTGTGGGTTTAATGTATGAAGCCATAAATTTTCTTACATGAGTGCTATTCTTCAGTCAAAGGCTTCACTGGGATTACCTCAAATCAGTTTGCAGTAATCTCATTATCATTCCAATGTAGTTTTACTTAGACACAGTTTAATGCAATACTACACATGTTTGTTTTAAGATGCTATGCAAGAATGAGAATAAGGGAAAATGTTTTCTTTCCCTTTGATGTGAAATGCACACTTTTGCCCTGAGGGTTCTGAAAAGGTCGAAGAATATAGATCACAATGAAAAGGTTCAGATTCAATCCCTGGGAACTCTCCCAGAAGTAATTATTCTAGAAACATTTCTCTTCCTCTAGAAATCATGAACCTATGTTTATAATCACTATTGTTTAGGTAATACCTTTTCTATTCTTTCATTTTCCTTTTCATTACTAAAAACAAGGTTTGCACTCACAAAGCCATACATTATTAATTGGAGCAGAGAGTCTGTTTTAGAATGTGACTAATTTTGCTTTTAAATAGATCTTTCCCCTGGTATTATACCCCGACAGTGATGCCTTGGTTTGAAACTGCATATTCTTTCTAAAATGCACATATAAGAAAAGAGAGCAGATCTTTTTTATTCACTCTAACTTGTTGTAAAACATCAAGGCCATAAAAACGAGAAGAGGACAGTTTAGTCATGTTTCTTAATATATAAGAGTCAACAGATATAGCAAATTTTATGTGACATATATGTGCTTTAATCTGCAGTAGTATTGGGTTTGGGGAAGAGACTCAACAACTCTTCAGACTCGAGGTGTCATATTAATCTAAACCACCAAGCAAAGAGTAAAACTGGAGAAAAGCATGGCTCCAGATACTTATGTAGCAGAGGATAACCATATCTGACATCAGTGGGATGGGAGGCCCTTGATCCTGTGCATGTTTGACGCCTCACATATGGAGAATATAGAGCATTGAGGCCGGAGTGCATGAATGCTGGAGGAGCACCCTCAGGAGGCAAAGGGGAAGGGGGAGAGGGGGGATGGGACGGGGAGTTTGTGGAGGGGTAACCCGGAAGTAGGTTGAAATGTAAACAAAAATGATTAATAAAAAATAAAATAAAATAAAGTAAAGCTATTATTTAGAAGAAATAAATGCAATATTAAATGATGTATGCAATTAATTCTTCCATTCACCCATTTTCTTTTTTTATTGGATATTTTATGCATTTACACTTCAAATATTATTCCCTTTCCTGGTTTCCTCTATGGAATCACCTTATCGGTTCCCCCTTCCCCTGCTTCTATGAGGGTGTTCCCCCACCACCCACCCATTCCTGCTTCTCTGCCCTAGCATTACCCTACACTGGAGCATTGAGCCTTCACAGGACCAAGGGCCCCTCCTACTGATGTCAGAAAATGCCATCCTCTGCTACATAAGTGGCTGGAGCCACAGGTTTTTCCATTTGTACTTTTTGGTTGATAGTTTAATCCCTGGGAGCTCTGGGTGGTTGGGTGGGTAGTTGATACTGTTGTTCTTCCTATGGGGTTGCAAACACCTTTAGCTCCTTCAGTCCTTTCTCTAATTCCTCCACTGGGGTCCCCATGTTCAATCCAATGGTTGGCTGTAAGCATCCACAACTGTATTTGTCAGGCTCTGGCAGAGCCTCTCAGGAGACAGCTATATCAGGCTCCTGTCTGCAAGCACTTCTTGGCATTCACAATAGTGTTAGGGTTTGGTGTCTGTATATGGGATGGATCCCCAGGCAAGGCAGTCTCTGGATGGCCTCTCCTTCAGTCTCTGTTCCACATTTTGTTTCTGTATTTCTTTTAGACAGGAGTCATTCTGGGTTAAAACTTTGGAGATGAGTGGGTGGCCCCATCACTTCTTTCTATTATTTAATATAAAACTATTGTATCTCATGAGCAGTATGGACTACATTAGTTATTTGCTAGTGAGCTAGATATGAAACACAAATGGAAAAAGTTTCTTTTCTAGTATTTTATTTCAGGTCTTCTTTCTGTCTCTGTCTCTGTCTCTCTCTCTCTGTGTGTGTGTGTGTGTGTGTACATATGTGTATGTGTGTGTTCTGTAATATCTGTAATACAAAGAGATATTGGGTTGATTGTTGGCATGCTAAGACTAGAAGGAAATCTGTCTTGTATTCCATTTAACAATAATTTAGACTGGGTGTAACTCTATTCATTCTGTGTTTAAAAAAAGTTGTCATTTACTCTAAATCTAAAAACACACATGAAACATCTGTTCACACTGCTGTTTGTTATGTTTTACAATTAGCATCACATCACGGAAACAGAGGGACTGCCATGTGCATTGCTAATATGGTGGCTCTTTCTCTGGTCATATGCCTCATGTCCCAAGTCCAGCCTTGCCTTTGCCAACATTCTGAGTTCACTCACCTTTCCAAGTAAGAATAGAAGCTCTTCCTGTCTATGTGTCACACAGCGATCAGCCTAAGTGTCAGTCCCTACAAAACTTTAAGTTCTTAAGTGTGATTTTAATTAATTGTAATGCAATTACATCACTTTCCCATTCACTGCTTCTTCCATTTCACTCTTTTTTCTTGATATTATTATCACTTACACATACACACACACACACACACACACACACACACACACACATGCTGATGCACAAAAATATGTGTGCTTGTGTATGTGCATAGGTACAAATATTTAAAATACAATTCCATTTATTTCTTCATTGTGATTTTTCTAATGCTTACTTATTAGTTCATTTATTAGTTTGGACATACAATTTTCTACTACCTAACTTGTCCCAACTAATGTGAGCAAGGTTCATGCCTTTTTAATTAATTATTTTCTTTGTATTAAATGCCATTAGTAATCATGGTTGTAATTTAGACCTCAGGAAATTAACAAAACAAACATGTTGGGATCATAAAATATATTGCCTTGAAATTAGTCTTCAAAATTAAAATGACACACGAGTCAGTGAGCTTTCCCTGGGCTGACAGGGAAAACGCAATGGCTGTCATTCTATATGTCCCTAGTGATCTCTCCTTTTATGCCAAACTCTCCCCTTAATGTGATTCACTTATTTCTGAGTCAATGCATTATTTAAAAATACACTTCACTCAGTGTGATTTTCTGAGAACATATGTTGGATCAGAAGACTACTGAATTTCAGTGAAGTTGTGAGTTTTTCTTTTTTCTTTTTCCTTAATGTAGAACTATTTTTACATATTGGTAATATTCTACAAGGCTAAGGAGTTTATACTATTACTCCCCTCCATCTCCATCTCCATCTCCTCCAGTCCATTTTCCCTCAAGTTCACGACCTCTTCTTTACGTACTGTCATTACATAATTAACCACTGTGAATAAAACCGACAAAATATTTTGCAAAACATTGGTAAGACTAGACACAAAACTAGTTCCAGATTTAAGAGAATCTTGAACAGCCTAATAAATAGGACATTATTTTACCCTTGATGCAGATGATGCAGAACGAGTGGAGGAAAGTCACTTTTCCAAAGGCAGCAGATGTTGTTGTGCTTCAAATCCATTTCTGCCTTTTTTCCTTTTCTCTCCATTGGTATTTATGAACTCTGCAAAGCTTTTCAGATGTCCCCCAGGGTAGAGCCTGCTCTGCAGTACTGCAGTTGTTGTTGTTGTTGTTGTTGTTATTGTTGTTGTATTTACACCCAGACAGTTAAGTGGAAGAAGCCTAGAGTGTTCTCCATGGCAGGTTCTTAACCTGCATTAAACTTCCAATGTTTACAGACCAAAGAGAAGTATTGCTACCCATCCTTCTCTGGAGAAGTCTGGGACCATAGAGGAGTATTTACACACAATCAGACCATGAAATTTGAAAACGTGTTAAACACACTTTGGCTTCGGACAGCTTTTCTAGGAATGTTAGTCTGGCAGAGACTGGGCATTTCCTTTAGATTTATTAGGCAGGAGAGGAAAGGGTATTTTAATGTCCACCCTGGCTCTGTAAGCTATTTCTCTTTATCTGCTACAGAGGAAAATGATTAAATTATTGATGTTTGTTGGCTCATATGTGCAGCTGCTATTTCATTTAGATTGTTTATATGCCCAGTGAACATATTCCAGTGTTCAAGGAAAGCAGTGACTCAGCAGTACCAGTGTTTTCTTTCCTTCTGAGGAGAGCAGTACGGACTCATTTTGTCTGCTGCCAACTTAATATTTAAGTGTGTTTCCAGAGTTTAAAAAGTCTCTTTCTAGGATTGCTTTAGAGATTATGCCGATCACTAGTTACTGTCTCTCTGTCAAACTGAAAAATAAACGTTAATTCTCGTGTGTCATGAGAATAATCTCATGTGCTGTCTGAAGAAATGGTCTCCTTTGATAGGAAGGAGCAATGCAAGCTTCTGGTCATCCATGTTCTACAAGTTTGGAAAAGGTCCAACCTACCTATTGCACATTTGAGTTGGGTCTTTCCTATTGCACGGGGAGGTTCCGTCTGACAGTCTCTGGAATCATGGCTATGGTAATACCATGTGGAATATGGTATTTGACACCCTTTTGAAATAATTTCCTTTTAAGAGGTTTTTATTAATAACTGATAGTTTTTAATCCAGTTTATCTTACTAGAGCCTCACACAAACTGAAAGATAATATAACTTAACAAAATTACATAGAAACATGCCCAAATTCGTCATAGATTCAAGATTCTAGTTATATAGGTATTTGTGTGTGTGTATGTGTGTGTGTGTGTGAGAGAGAGAGAGACAGAGAGAAAGAGAGAGAGAGAGAGAGAGAGAGACAGAGACAGAGACAGAGACAGAGACAGATAGACAGAGACAGAGAGAGGTGGGTGGTGCTGAGTGTACTAAAATTTAGTAATTACAACAATTAAATTCTGCTAAGTCCAAACTTTTGCAGATTGTGGGGGGGGCTCTCTTAGGTTCTTTTTCATGCAGTCATTTCCTGCTAAAGATCCCATGCATCCATAATGAGGAGCTCCTCTGACCTTGTAGAGCATCAGAAGCAACTCAAAAGGCAGAAGACGTGGCCGCTCACATTAGTGAATGTCGATCTTGTACAGTAATAGTCACAGTTTCTAGAAACAGGTAAATTTCACTTTTACAAAGCTAAGTGGGGATAGTTTGCTCTTTGTACTTCTGAGGAAGAGCAGCTGGAAGACTGGATGGTTTTTAGCTGAGCCAGCCTCTCCAGTAACAAAGAAAAATAACCATGAAGTGAGTCAGGATATTCTGGATTATTGGGCCACCTACATTTTATTTATTTATATATCTATTTATTTATTTGTTTATTTATTGAACATGAATTATTTTTTCCTTACAACTTTATTAAAAATACAAACAGAGATACATGTACAAATTATTAAAAGCATTTTTAGCATAAAAATGTATGAATATATTGTTGTCAGTACTTGATTTTTTAAGGTTTGATAGTATGCATTAAAATCTTACTATTTACAATGATCATAAAGTATACGTAAAACAAAACATAACATGGAAATAGTCAAAGTTTTCTTGGTGTGTAAAGATTAAACATAATGATTTTTAACTATCAAAAATGGCCACAAGGCTATCTTCTTAGTTTTTGAGTTATTAATGATTTGTGGTATAGGTTTACCCACTCTGAGAGGGTGCTATACACTTATTGTTTTTCTTCTAAGGACTGAGGTTTCCACTTTTTTGCCTTTCTTTTGAGTTGTTACTTGGGTATTCAGAGCTTTCTGGGACTAGTGTCAGTGACTGCATATTATATCTGTTCTTTTGTTAGAAACAATGACCTTATGAAATTCCTAGGGAAATGGATGTATCTAGAGAATGACATTCTGAATGAGGTAACACAGTCACAAAAGAACAAACATGAATTCTTTTACTGTATAGGTCATTGCCACTTAGATTTTAAGCCTTAAGCAGCAAACATAGACTGTAAAGGACTGTAAAAAATAAGTTAAAACTGATACCCTCATCTATTTTACTGTACTGTGCAGTGATCATCAGAGAAGTTATCAAGAATAAAACCATGCATGATTATACAGAGAAATGACTGTTCTGGTAGCACTAGTCTAACTCTGCAAAGACAGGACAGAGGAAGGGACATAGAACTGGGATCTGATTTGGCCAGGTTGCATTGGTTTTCTATTGCTTGGGTTCTTGCTCTTTCTTCTTGCCATCTTATTGTCAGTGATTGTAGGTGATCTTTTTGTTTCTGGTTGGCGCTTGTCCCTCCTGTGGGTCTGTAGGCCCATGGTCTCAGGAGGGAGATTGCTTCTGGGGGTTCAGCTCTTTGTGAGAAAGCAGTGAGTTCTGATGGCAGTGAATTAGTTCTGTTTTTGAGGGCAAAGGTGTGAGAGCTCTTGCAAGGCTGTTCTGTTCTGGGAACTCAGTCCTCTGCCCACAGGTCCTGAGTCCTAATGGCAGAGACCCTGCTCTTTTCTAAAAAGAACACTTTTCCAGAGAGCACCATGCTCCCTGTCCCCCGAGAACTCCCTGCATCCCCTCACCGGACACTCGACAGGCCTGTGTGAGGCTCAGTCCAGGTGGAAAAGCACCTGTGCAGGTGACCTGGACGCTCAGCCTTCCCAGGACAGATCCTGAGTCCTGGTGACAGAGACCTGGCCAGTGAGGGCTGGAAATGACCCTTTTCCCAGTTGGGTGATTCTAGATGACTGCTTCTATTTCTTTAGGGGATATGGAACTGTTTAGATGGTTTAACTGATGCTCATTTAACTTTGTTCTCTGATATCTGTCTAGAAAATCGTCCACTTCTTTCAGATTTTCCAGTTTTGTTGAGGATCAACTTTTGTAGTAGGATCTCATAATTTTTTTTGAATTTCCTCAGTTTCTGTTTTTATGTCTCCCTTTTCCTTTCTGATTTTGTTCATTTGAATACTGTCACTGTGCCCTCCAGTTAGTCTGGCTAAGGGTTGATCTATCTTGTTGATTTTCTCAAAGAAGTAGCTTTTGGTTTTGTTAGTTTTTTGTGTAGTTTCTTTTTGTTTCTACTTGGTTGATTTCGGCTCTGAGTTTGATTATTTCCTGTGTCTATTCCTCCTGGGCATATTTGCTTCTTTTTATTCTAGAGCTTTCAGGTGTGCTTGTCAAGCTGTTAGTGTATGCTTTCTCCAGTTTCTTTTTTGAGCTGTTTTTCTCTTAGCACTGCTTCCATTGTAGCCCATAAGTTGGATTCATTGTGTTTTCATTTTCATTGAATTCTAAAAAAGTCTTTAATTACTTTATTTCTTTCCTGTGTTCTCCTGTATTTCTTTAAGGGAGTTATTTATGTCCTTCTTAAAGCCCTGTATCATCATTGTGAGGTGTGATTTTATGTACAAATCTTGCTTTTCTGGTGTGTTGAGTTATCTACTAGTTGCTGTGCTGGCAGAACTGGGTTCTGATGTTGCCAGGTTGTTTTGGTTGCTGTTGTTTAGGTTCTTGCATTTGCCTCTTGCCATCTTGTTATCAGTGATGTTAGTTGGTCTTTTTGACTCTGAGTGGCATTTATCCCTCCTGTGAGTCTGTGGGCTTAGGAGTGAGAGTGGTCCTGATCCTCAGCTCTCTGTGGGCAGGTTGCGGGTCCTGATGGTGGTGGGATGGCCCTAGCCAAAATAATTTTCACTGTTTATACTCAGATATTTCAACATTAAATTTCACTCATACAAAGGAGAACTGTAGACATGGCTGCTAAAGCAAGATTAGAGAAAGTGAATTCTTGAAACATCCAAGAAAACATTCCTTCACCTGTTCGGTTGTGTTTTCCTATAATTCTTTAAGGGATTTTTTGTGTTTCCTCTTTAAGGGCTTCTACTTGTTTACCTGTTTTCTCCTGTTTTTCTTAATGGAGTATACATGTCTTTCTTAAAGTCTTGTATCTTCATTATGCTAAATGATTTTAAATCCAAACCTTTCTTTTCTGGTGTTTTGGGGTGTCCCGGACTTGCTGTGGTTAGATATCTAGATTCTGGTGATGCCAGTTAGACTTGGTTTCTGTGGCTTAGGTTCTTGTGCTTGCTTCTTGCCATCTGGTTATCTCTGGTGGTAGTTGGTCTCGCTGTCTCTCACTGGAAGTTGTCCCTATGTGGGCCTGTGAACCTGTGATCTTAGGAGTGAGAACACTCCTGGGAGACAAGTTCTCTCCTCTCTCTGGGGGAGGCCTGTTTGGGTAAGGAGGGCTGTGGGACAGCCTTAGCTCTGGGCACATAAGGGGAAGATGGAGTACATTTTCTGGTGTCTCTCTAGATGACAGTGCAGACATGAGTTTTCCTCTCTTGTGACATTGGGTGAGAAAGGCAGTGTATATGATGATTTCATGGGTGACCATTCTTTCCCCTGAGAAGCCACTTATGCAATAACACAGCACAAATTCTTTGTTCTTTCTGTTAGGTCAGTACAAAAACACATTTCTTATACTCTTGCAAATCCACTGAGCAATATTGATCTGTAGTGTACAATCTGCAGATTACATTTAATTTTGACTAGGGAACAACTCGATGCCCCTAGTTATTTTGTTGTTTGTTTGTTTCTTTGTTTGTTTGTTTACCTTTCTGGTTCCACAGGCAGGTAGTTCAAGCACAGGGCATTCAAAACACAAAGTGCTTGCTAGGCCCAAGCGGCACACAGGGTTCTGCTTCCATCATCCAGTCCTTTACATCTTTTAAGTCTACAGTCAGTTAAGAATCAAAGATTAAGAGAAGCCAAGGGAGAAAACTCTGAACAGTGTATAGACCCTGATAAAAATATTCCTGATGCATTAGTAATAACAACCCATGGGTCACATTGTTTCATTACTTTAAAAATGCTTCAGAATATTTGCATCTTTAACCAGACCTCAGTGTGAATGTATTTCAAACCAACACATAGTTTTTTACTATAGTTAACTAGGTTTTGTCAGTTAAAGAAATCAATGTAAATTTTAAATTATTTTAGGATTTCAAATAAAAGACTAAAGATTAAATAGCTAAATAATTCATTTTAAAATTATTATAGAATGTGTATTACCCTATAATTGTTAAACAAATGTCACATCCTTTAGGGAACATAAGGGACACACATGCACACACACACACATGTACACACACACTTGCATGCATCAGGAACATATGTATCTATTAGTTTATGAATCTTGAGTACTTTTTTATATATTGTCATTTTTAACATTACCATGGACAAAGTCAACACCAAGGCAGATTACGAATATTTCAAAAAAGAATCTCAAAACTAATTCTCTGAGTTACAGGAGCCATTGGCTCTTCTTCTAGGTACAGGGTTATGTAGAATTTTAGAATTGAATTTGTTCAGATTGGCATTTTAGCTTGTTCTGGCATTGTCATTTTGTCAGTTTTGAGCGAGAGTTATGGAAATAGGCTTCATAGGCCATTGATACATGCTTGTGTCTGTCTGTCTGTCTATCATCTATCTCTATCTATCTAGTAATTAAAGAAGAGATTATGAATTTGGTTTGTGACACAGGAGGTGTCTGGAGGATGTGGGATAGATAGGTGATATTCATGTAGATGCACTTTTCATGTATGAAATTCTCTATTTGAAAATGAGGATTTAAAAAATGAGGAGTATGGAATTTTGTAGGGATATTGGGGTGTTTGTGAAGATGTTGATTAGAGGAACTTGTGTACCATGAATCACACTTCTTAGGTCTAGTTAGGATTATATTTCCCATCAAAACTAACAGTCCCATTTTAATTTACTTTTATTAGTACCTGATTTGCCATCATCCCTTACTCCCTGACATTCAATTTTAATTCTAGTTTTCATAGTGTAAAGTAGTAAACTCTTTATTGGGACAATATATAGAAAGTTAGATAAATACAGTTTATACTCAGAACAATTTACAGAAAATATATGCATACACACAACTGTGTACTATTTCTAACTTGGTGTACCTGCTTTGTCTTCTTCCCCCCATATCTTACTACTTCTAAACCTATGCATTTATGCCAAAGACAATTTGATAAGGGAAATATTTGGTTTCACTGCACAGTTTTGAAAAGCATTCCAGAAAATAAGTTTAAACAATTTTTGAGAAAATTCCAATAATGGAAATGGCAGATCTCCCTAGTTACACATTATTTTTTCTACCTCTAGCAACTGCAAAGTCCTTAAACCAGAAAGGATGTAAGTGGTTTTTATTAATATCCACATAACATTACTTTCCACTCACAATAAACACATTAAAATTTAACCAGCTGGTTGGCAAATTAACATGCCTAATGTCAGTTCTCCGATCATACTGTGCATATTTGGATCTCCACTCTAATATGTCCTGCTTTGCTTGGAGTCAAAAACAATATCCACATCCAATATTGTGTTGGTGGTTAATTTTCACAGCCCAACTCTTATAGAACATTAGTTAACGCAATCATGATTAAAGTGCTTTAATAATCTTCTTGTGTGTGTTGTGAATGATAATGAATATACAACATGTATTGAAGTAAGTCAACTAGTAAATAACATCAGACATCCAAGCTAATTCCCTTAAATTGAAGGGAAACTTTTGAATAAACACTAGACTGTTGGTGTTGGTGTCAACTTTTATAAGTTATAAGACTTCGGTTCTTACATGGAGGAAAATATGTTCCCTGATCCCAAAGACATTTGATAATGTCTGAAAACATTGTATTTATTTACATATTCATTCACTCATTCATTCATTTATTCATTTATTTTGCTTTCACACTGAGGTTGGCAGAGGTTGACAGTAGAATCTAACTGGACAAAGGACATAGATGTTTCTGTCTATCCACAGAGCAACTGTCCACTGAAAAGATTCAGGGTGTGAATGACATCATGCTTGAGATCCTGTGACCTTGGACAAGAGTTTCTTTACTCTGAAAAGTTAGGCATCTAAAATACCTTATGTGGTTCTATCTCCAAGGACTCCTAAAGGTGCATCTTTTGATTTTCATAATTAAAGATATCATTGATAGCATATGATTTTCAATTTGATAATTGTTTAGGAAGTATAGAAAATGAAAAAAAGGAACAGAAAAATCATAATATTAATTTTTTATGCTAATGGAGCCAACTTGTTTTCAACTACAGTTTCTTCCTAGGAGCCAACTTGTTTTCAACTACAGTTTCTTCCGAGGATCATTTGGTCAGCTTGAGCTTACATTGAAAAGAACAGTAAACCATGCAATGGCTCACTCCACTAACTTGAATTACTTATAGGTGACCAACGGAGCTTACTCACATGAACCAGAATGGAGGCTCTTGAAGGGTGTTTAAGCACTGTAGTATATTTCTTTGGTTTTCTTTGACCATAACTTTTGAAATATTCCTCATTTGTTTATTTTTACTCATCTAAGTACAGTTTAACCAAAAGTAGATAAAAAGATATTAGAACATAGGTGGCTATTTCATCAGAAATGAATGTACAACATCTTTTCTCAAACACTTTTAATGTCCCCATATATATAGTAGCAATCCTCCTGTCCTGAACGCCAGCACACACTCTCTAGGGGCCCCTAATTACATTGACCCTAAACTAAACACACTGATTTCCATCTAAAACTACCTTCCCATCTTATTTTTTTTTCATCAAAATCTATGGATTTCCCTAGTTTCTAAGCACTTTGAAAATGCCTTCAAAACATAAGACAATATTAACTTGCAATTCCATCATGTTTTTCAGATCATTACAACTGTAATCATTCTTGCATAAATAGAAGTGCTTTTTTTTTCAATGGACCTGTGCTGAGTTCTCCTGCTGAGTACTTATACCAGTGGGTTATCTATGCACTACATAAAATAAAAATTAAGAAAAACACCATAATTAAAAAGAAGCCATAGATCCTTAAGCTCCCTAGGAATCTTCCTCATTTGCTCTTACAAAATAAAAAGAAATTTAAATTAAAAACTTGTGGTGAAACTTCCAATTAAATACTAATTCTGGTAAAATACAGTTATTAACAATCTTCGATTCTGGTCCTCAATAGCTTTTCATTATTTGATTTGAAATACACTATGAGATTACAGTAGACATATGCATTTGGTAGGACTTTAAATGTTTGAAAATCAGGCACAATGCCTGTGGTTTGCCTTGACTTACACACCAAATTGCAAAGGAGAATTTAGGGCTTAAGTCTGGGTTTAATACATTCCAGTTCAGTGTGTCTCACCTGCCTAACTATAAGGTCTCCCATCTTTGGAGCAAGCAAGGCAGACTTCATGGGGGTGAATAGTTGTCATCATTAGTAAAGGCACAGTACATCTTTGATCACATGCTCTAGAACCTTGAAGTCTTCAGTCATCTCATTCCTGTGCTTGAAATATTCCCAACACCCTCCACCCTCATTCCCCCTTCTTCCCTTCTGTGAACCCAAAGCCTTTTGTTTTCAGGGCCTATGTCCAACATTTCCTCTTCAGGGATATTTTTTCTTGCTTATTATTTCAGTTCAGCTGTTTGTTATTTGACAAGATCTGTATTTTTTTTAAAAATAAATGACAGTATTGTTTTAAAATTTGCCTTTGCATATCTGTTTGTTTAAGGGCTTTGTTTACCTTAGAAGATGAAAAGGAGACTATGTGGGTGAGGTTTGAGCTGATTTTTGTCTTTTTTTGCACCTTCAGGGAATAAAAACAATACAAATATTGACTCCAAAAAGGCACATAGCAAGAGTATATTCTAAAAAAATAACTGTGTATAAAAAAGAAAAAAATGCTATCACATTGTTATAACAGGCTGAGGTGAACTTCTTAATGTATTGAAATTAAAGAGGAATATCATGAATCTGCTCTTCTGAAATCTCCTTAAATCTACATTTCTCCTGCAATTTTCATACATAACTTAATACCCTGTGTTATAGAATGTCTATTATGGGCATTATACTTACATGCCTTTCTGAAAAATCACGACAGAGTGCTGGGTGCTTCTGAGGTGTAGGGGCTCTAAATGAAGCATTTAACAGAAATTAGAGAAGACATGATCCTTCCCATAAAACCACTCTTTGTGATCACATTTTGTGGTTGAACTGTTTTTTTTTTTTTTTTTTTTTTTTTTTTTAATTAAACATCTGCTTCCCTGGAAATGTACAGGGAAAAAAAGAAAAAGAGAGTGGGGGGGGGGGATCTTAAAAACAATGATGAACTAATTGCTTTGGGTAACCCAACCTGTCACAGTAATGTTTCTATGGTTATCATTTGATTTCTTTCTGCCTGTGTTCACTATGCTAAAATAATTTACCCCAAACTACCTGGACTGCTTAAAAAAATTAAAACAAAAAATTCTCATAGTTCCAAAGATGGCAAGTCTGAGGCCAGAGTGACAGCAGGAGTGTTTCCTGGGAGACTTCCCTGTCTAGACTGCGGGCAGCCGGCCACCTTCTTGCTGTATAACCACACAGTGAAAAGAATTCACACAGAGACTCGAATCAAGTTCTCATCCTTTTCCTGTGAAGACTCCGCACTATCAGCTTGATATTGTGCCATGATTCTGAAATGCCTCCATATTTAAGACTTATTGCCCAACTGGTGGAACTATTTGGAGATACTGAAGACACTTTGGAGACAGGACCAAGCAGGTCAAAGCAGGTTGAACATGAATGGGTTGGATCTGGCTCCACTTCTGCCTTTGCATTCTGCTTTCTTGCCTAAGGCGATGAGACTAACAAATTCCATGGTTTGTTCCCATACCTGAGCTTCTTCTACCATGAACGAACAAAATCTTCAAAATTCATAATCCCAAATAAAAGTCTCTTTACTTAAAATATTTGTGAGTATACTGGTCACAATGATGCAAAAGTAATTAATACACCAAATAATATTACAATTAAAATTTAATTTTTACACATATATGCACACACGTTTATAAAATTATTTGTACAATTTTCTTTAAAAAATATTTCGAGTGGTTTTCTCTCTGTTGAATCAGTTAAGGACTCAGTACTCAGTCTGATGTGTGCCAGACACCAGACTGTCGTTATAGAAAAAATTAGAAAGAAAAACCACAAACAAAAACATCTCTTGCCTTCAATGAGTTGTGCAAAACTTTGATAGTGCTCAACTTTTGAAAGATGTTTTTTTTTGATAGTGCCCAACTTTTGAAAGACTTTTTTTTAAAATAAAATGAGTGTGCCTGAGGAGGGCACAGGAGACCATGGGACTCCGGGTGAGAATTCTGGCTTCTGAAAGGAGGAGTTCTTAAACTCATTCTGAGTAATGAACAAGAATTGACGGTGTCTACTTTATCTCTCTAATCATGGCTGGCAATTGTGCATTAGCGTAATCATTTGAGTAATGTTTATGCCTGCTTCCAGACACTAAGCTTCATGTCATTCAGACAACATATTTTCTTCCTGTCTTATTTCCAAAATTTACTATGCAGTTTGGTACAAGGGGATTCACACATTTTCTTTATGAGAAAATAAATTAATCTGTTTCTTTACTTTGTCCAACTATTTGGCATCATCTATGAAATCCTAATGCACATATCTTATGATGCTATATTTTACTCCCACAAATGTGTCCAATCGAAATGGGCATATATTTTTATCTAAACAGGTCATGTTATTCAGTTTCGGTAATCCTTTTTTTAATATTTAAGTTTCTTAATATTGAGAATAGACCGAATATCTCTTAACCATGGAATTGTTTAATTGTGGCTTCTTTATATAGCATTATCTATAAGGGGGCAAAGTTCATGCAATTTTGTCCATAGATATAGTTTATAAAAATATTAGGCCAAGAAACCAGGCTCAAGAGTTAAGATATAGTTAACTTCAGCACACCATTTGAAGAGGTAAAATTAACAAAGGTTCGTAGAGGTTAGGACAATGGTTACCATAGAAGGGGATATCTGGAGACAGGCAGTTGTGTAGTGGGAATGTTAAGATGCTTTTTGATTTCTGGATATACATGGACATTCACTCTGAAAGAGGATCTTCATGAAAAGTTCTTTATGTACTGTATTTCAACAGAAGAGTTTATGAAACAAATAACAATTTGAAGTTCCTTGATCCTAACCATATGCAGATTGAAAATGGTCAGCATGAGGTGAGAGAGGGAATCTTTGATGAGATGCTTCCCCCCCCCCCCCCCCGGGGTGGTGAGTAGAGGTGAGGTAAACTCTCCTCCTCTGGGACACTAGGAAAGAGAGTGTGCTTCCTGTGAAGGGTTAGCAATCTTTTTATTCAGACAAGACTTCTCTTTTATTTTCAATTCTCAATTCTAAACCATTTTGACTCTTTGGAGCAGTTCAGATTTGCCTCAGACATTTACAAACAATGAAACTCGTTTTATCATATACATTTTCGCAAAAGTTGTGAGTGGTTCTGAAGTGGGCTTTGGGAAGGTTGTCTTCTTGGCCATGCCACAGCTTTTGTGAGTCGTAACAAGACATGGGATGCCTCCCTTTGCCTCCTTTGTGGTACATGCAAGGATAGGGGTCTGATGGAAGTTCTGGCTCTAGTACTTCTAATAGCCCTGAGCATAACATAAGCACCACACCTTCTGCACTGAATCAAACCTCAGTAGTGCTCCGATGCAGACTAGAGGAAATACGTTGTGTTCTGGTGATTTGATTATTTTCTCAGGAGAGAGTGTGTGCCTTTAGTCTTATCCTCTCCTCCCTGCTGGTTCCGGATGGCTTCATCTTGCCATTGCACATTGTCCTCTGGGTTCTTCTATGGCCCTCCTCAAGTTTACCTTAGCTGAAGCTGTAGGGGTTATCTCTCACAGAACTGGATCAAATGAGGCTGACTTCTTTGAAATAATTATAAAATATGCTTCACAGGAAATATAAAGACAAAATTTGCAGAGAAAGTGAAGCCACACTTAGGTGTTTGAGGTATAAAAATCATTGAAAATTATGCAAGATTTTGGTTGGCATCATATCCCTGCAACAGGGTTGGTACATCAATTTCTTTTCTTTAAGGCATTTATATGAAATTTTTTCTGAGTTTCCTCTCTTAACTGGTGAGGTATAAGGATGTACAAATGGCTTCCCAGAGTCTCAAAAGTAAAGTGAATTGAAAATTAAATAATAAAAAATAGTGCAGTTTATCTCCATCATCACAGATATAACATTTGTTAAATAATCATGCTCATTGCGTTCCCATGTCTCCTTCCTTTCATTTTCCCCTTTCTTTCTTCCTTACCTCTTTTCTTCCTTTCTTTTTATCTTGTTCAATTGCTTTCCTTCTTTCATTAGCTAACCTATTTTATAATCCTTTCTATTAAAACACATTATGAAATTCCTAGCAATATATAGACAAACAAGCTGCAGTCCATGCTTAATATCCAATTTAACATCTATGCCTTTAAGAATCTTAATAATCTAAAGTTACTGCCAATCCTAACTTCTTTCTTTAGTGTGCATTAAACAATCTGTACACTCTCTACCATTAATTTATTGTTACACAGTATAACTTGTTTACAATGTTTCTGTCTGACATATGAAAAATATACTTATGCTTCCCAGTAAATACTTCTTCTTTATTCAAGACACATAGGCAGTTCTTACCATGTGAGGAAAAAAATAACAATCTCAAGTCAATTTCAACAAGCTTTAGAAATACACATTTTTTACAGCCAGTCTCTTCTTGGTTGGAGTCTATACATAAGATAGCTTGATAAAGTAGAATTAAATCCCAATTTGTCCAGGAAATCACATATAAAAAGGGATAAAGAAATTATAAGTAACTTGGTCAATTTTAGGTATAGAAGGAACTTTTATTATTTGGAGTTTAACCACCAAAACCTGTATATATGCAAGAATGTGGATGTGTATCATTGGTGGATGATCTGAATTGATTACAAAATTTTGACTGGATACTATTTTATAACCTCTATAATTTATAACCAGATGCTATTGTTAAAAAAATTTTGCCATTTTCCTTTCACTTTCTTTTAAACTAAGGAAAATATAACATCAAGAAACCATAAGCAGAGGCAATTTATTTTAGTGGCATATAAAACTTTTTATAATTATACTATTTCATTACCATGTGAAAACAGAGTCCAGTGTGTGAAACATCTATATTAAAATTTATTACGCATTATTATTATTGTTGTTGTTATTATTACTATTACTGGTGTTACAGTTATTATTCCCATTCTGATCCACCCTCTGAAAGTTTCTCATGCCATTCCTCCTTCTTCATCTCTAAGAGGATGTCTTTCCCCAGCAGACCTCCTCCTCCCTGGGGCCTTAAGTGTCTGGAGGGCTAGGCACTTCTTTCTCACTGTCCTCTGTTCTTTGTGTATCAGAGGCTTCATATCAGCTGGTGTATGCTACCTGGTTGGTTGCTCAGTGTCTGAGAGATCTCAGGGGTCCAGGTTAGTTGAGACTACTGGTCTTCCTATGGGGGTCACCCTCCTCCTCGGCTTCCTCCAGCCTTTCCCTAATTCAACCAGAGTTTTGTACTGTGGAATGGCAACCCCATCCCAGTACTTGATACTCGATGCCCTGTCTTTCTACTGGAGGTAGACTCTACATGTTTTCTCTACCCACTGTCGGGCATGTCATATATGATCCCTCTCTCTGAGTTTTAAGTATGTTTCACCTCTCAGATCTCTGCTACATTCTAGAAGATCCCCATACCTCCTACCTTTGAAGATTGCCTGTTTCTATACTTTCTTCTAGCCCTTAGGCCTTTACTCCTGTTCCCCCAATACCTGATCATGTTTCCCTTTCTTCCCTTTTTAAGAATGGCTTTTACTTTTCAAAGTTCCATTGAATCTCAATATGTATGAAATGATGTTCTTTTTTCAGTTTGACTTTTCTAGGGAAGTCTTGTAACTAGACATATATACATGTACATATATACATATATATTATTTCAATACATATATACAAAATATAATACTATATTTATGTATGCATGCAGCATCATGTATATGTATATATGTTTGATGAACATTTAGGAGGTAATAATTAATCTCATGATCAAAAATTATACTTCTTGTAGAAGCATCATATATGGCCATAATTAAAATCAGAAAAGGAATAATAAAAACCAAGTGCACAAAGGGAATAGATATTTCATTGGCACTTAATAAAATAAAAAAGATAGAGGTGTCGTGACCGATCACCAGCAGGAGAAACTGGAGTGTGATTCAACTGGGACACTGAGACACTGTGCCTCAACTCTTGAACCTCATTTTCTGACAAATCATCTTTTATTGTGTCAGTGCTTTTACACATCCCTGTTTGCAAAGAACCTTCTCTCTATAGACATTTCCAATTTTCTTCATTAAAGTTTTTTATCAGCTGAGGAAACAGCACATAAGAGGAGACAGAAGGGATATAAGAGGCAGAGGATCTGGAGGAATGCTTTAAAATGCAAACTTCTGACATGAATTTGCCTATTGCACCCATGAAGCCACACCATCTGCGAAGTATCAGTACAACTCAAATTCTTGCCTAGGTGCCTTCCAGGCCTGTCTTGTACTGAAGAGCTATTATCAATGAAGTGAAATCAATATCTAGAGGAGGTATGTGTACCACTATCATTGCTTCAACATTATCCACAACAGCTGGGACAAAGAATGAAGATGTTTCCATGAGTAAACAGTTGATGAAAAATAATATGTGTATGCAACAGGGGAAAACATTAATTGTGAGGAGAGGGAGGTAATATAAAAAGGAGAGGGGAGTAGTTAAAAATCACTAAGAAAAATTGAACAAGCCACAGGGAAACTGTAACCATGGACTTTTCCACCTGTGCCACAGCTCTTATTTATGTGACCCCAGAGCTTACTTGTTTATGAATAAATGCTAAGCCAAGCTAGGCTTGTTCTCTGACTAGTTTATAACTTATATTATTCTATGTCTGCCACATGGCTAATTATCTCTCCTCAGTTTCATATGTCTGACTTCCTCAGAGTTCAGGTGGTGAATCTTTCAGCTCTTGATTAGCTCCCAGAGTCTATGTCTTTCTGCCTGATATCTCACCTTCTATTGCTGTCTCAGCTTACTGGCCATCAGATTTGTATTGATGGGTGACACTTCCACACACCACACAAGAGATTATCCTTATAAGAAATACTATTTTATCAGTTTACTTAAAATGGCTGTATGTGTGTTTGTGTGGTTTAAGTGGATTTATGCAATTAGCTGTTATGCCATTTGAGATGATAATGCTTAACAGGCTGTATAACAAAACTCACAAGACCAGTCATGAGGATTCAGTGGGTCCAAAAAACTATCAAAACAATATAGGCTAGTGCCAAAGGCCTCCTTTGGTTACCTCCCAGAACATAAAGTTGAGATTCTGTTGCTGATGAACCTATACACAGAACTTGAAGGAATGATCCTGGAAATGACCTAGAGTCTTGTGCCTAGAGGGTAACTCTCATAATATCTGAAAGTAAAAAGAAAGATGCCTAAGAACAAAAACAAGCAATAGTTTTGTGCAGGATACTTTTATGTCAAGTTGACATTAGCTTCCTAAGGTCATTTGAGAGGAAGAAAGTTTGATTAAAGATTGTCTTTAGAGGGACACGGGCCTGGTGAGACTGCACTGTGAGTAACCAAAGCACAGAAAAGGCAAGTCAGAGCACGCAGAAAATGGTTCCCTCCGGTTGGTTCAGTAGAGCGGAACTCTGAAATAGGGACTTGGCATCCGCCCGGAATGCCCTTGGGCATGTACCAAATGGGCCATTTGGCACCTAGAACAACAGAGATCCAGGGACACAAGCCTGGTGAGACTGTGCTGTGAGTAACCACAGCACAGAGAAGGCTAGGCAGAGCATGCATAAAATGCAGCACTCTGGTTGGTTCAGTAGAGCCGGAACTCTGGCATAGGGACTCGGGATCACTTGAAAAGCCCTGGCTCAAAGTCTAGACACACAGGCCCACAGTAAGGTACAAGCCCTTGTCAGTGGGAGCTGGGGTTTTCCCAAAAAGGCAGTGTTTGAAATTCAACTCTACAGACCCTCTTACAACTGGACCAGAGAGGAACCTGACACATAGGCCCAGGGAGAACAAATAGGGAATCCTCAGAGAGCAGAAAGTACTGTGCCCTTGGGAAAAGGGTCAATTGTGGCCTAGAGAAAGAGCCAGGTCCCTGTCAGTAGTACTCACGTCTTGTAGGCACAGGGATGAGCTTCCTGAACAGCCTCAAAGAGCTCCCACATCTGAGCACACGAAGACAGAGCGGAGTCACTGCTACCAGAACTCACTGCTTGCCCACCAAAAGCCAAACACTCAGAAGCGATTTTGTTCCTGAACCCATGGGCTCTCAGGTCCACAGGAGAGATGGGTATTAATCACTGACAACAAGACCATGTATAATCACAGACAAGATGACAAGAGGAAAATGAAAGAACTTAAGCAATGGAAACCAAGACAACCTGGCAGTATCAGAACCCAACTCTCCCACCACAGTAAGAAGTGGATTGCCCAATACTCCAGAAAAATAAGACGCAGACCTTAAAGCATACCTCAAGATGATGATGGAGATCTTTGAGAAGAGCATGAATAACCCCCTCAAACAAGTACAGGAGGACAACCACAAACAAATAAAAGCTTTTTAAAGAGGAAACACGAAAAACACTCAAAGACATCAAAGACATATATGTAAACAGAAACAAAGAGATGAAAGAATTGAAAATGGAAATAGAAACAATAAAGAAAACACAAAAAGAGAGAACCTTAGGAATTGAACATCTAAAAAAGAAATCAGCAGTCACAGATGCAAGTATCTCCAACAGACAACAATAGATGGAAGAGAGAATATCAGGGGCCGAAGACAACATTGAAAACATAGACAAAACAATCAGAGAAGATGCATAAAGCAAAAAGCAAAAAGCTCCTAACCCAAAATGTCCAGGAGATCCAGGACACAATGAGAAGTCCAAAACTAAGGATAATAGGAATAGAAGAAGGTAAAGAATATCAACTAAAAGGCACAGTAAATATCTTCAACAAAATGGTAGAAGAAAACTTCCCTACCCTTAAGAATGAGATGAACATGAGCCAAAAAGAAACCTACAGAATTCCAAATAGAATGGACCAGAAAAGAAATTATTCCCGATACATAATAGTCAAAATGCCAAGTGTTCAAAACAAAGAAAGAATACTAAAAGCAATAAGGGAAAAAGGTCATGTAACATATAAAGGCAGAGCAATCAGAATTGCAACCAACTTCTCAACAGAGACTATGAAAACTAGAAGATCCTGGACAGATATCATACAGACCCTAAGAGAACACAAATGTCAGTCCAGGCTGATATACCCAGCAAAACACTGAATTACCATAGATGTAGAGACCAAAATATTCCAGAAGAAAACTAAATTTACAGAATATCTGACCACAAATCCAGCCCTACAAAGAATAATGGGTGGAAAACCCAACATTAGGAGGAAAACTACATCCTAGAAAAAAACAAGAAAAGAACTAAGTGAGAAAACCAAAAGGAGAAACATACACAGACAGAATTCTAGCTCTAAAAGCAAAAATAATAGGAAACGGCAACCACTATTCCTTAATATCGGTTAACAAAAATGGACTCAATTCCCCAATAAAGAGACATAGACTGTCAGACTGGATACAAAACAGAATCTAGCATTTTGCTACATATAAGAAACTCATCTCAGAGACAAATACAGACACTATCTCAGAGTAAAAGGTTGGGAAAAAAAACCTTCAAAGCAAATGACGCCAAGAATCAAGCTGGAGTAGCCATTTTAATATTGAATAAAGTAGATTTTCAATCAAAAGTTATCAAAAAAGATAAGGAAGAACACTTTTTACTCATTACAGGGAAAATCTATCAGGAGGAGCTCTCAATCCTTAACATATATGCTCCAAATACAAGAGCACCCATATTCATAAAAGAAATCCTACTAAAACTCAAAAAATACATTGCACCACACACAACAATAGTGGGAGACCTCAACACCCTACTCTCATCAATGGACAGATCATGAGAGCAGAAACTAAACAGAGACACAGTAAAACTAGCAGAGGTTATGAACCAAATGGAATTAATAGACATCTACAGAACATTTCACCATAAAACAAAAGAATACACCTTCCTCTCAGCACCTCAGGGCACCTTCTCTAAAACTGACCATATAGTTGGTCACAAAACAAGCCTCAATAGATATAAGAAGATTGAAATACTCCCATGCATCCTATCAGATCACCATGGTCTAAGGCTGGTCTTTAATAACAACAAAGACAACAAAAAGCCCATATACACATGGAAGCAGAACAATGTTCTACTAAACAATAGCATGGTCAAAGAAGTAATAAAAAAAGAAATTAAGGACATTCTAGAATTTAATGAAAATAAAAACACAACATACCCAAACCTATGGAATTCAATGAAAGCAGTACAAATAGGAAAACCCATACCTCTGAGTGCCTCCAAAAGGAAACTGGAGAGAGCATACACTAGCAACTTGACAGTACTGTTGAAAGCTCTAGAAAAAAAGGAAGCAGATACACACAAGAGGAGTAGACGGCAAGAAATAAGCTCAGAGCAGAAATTGACCAAATAGAAACAAAAAGAACCATTCAAAGAATCAACAAAACCAAGAGCTGCTTCTTGTGAAAATTAAAAAGATTGATAAACAAAGAGAGAGTATCCAAATTAACAAAATCAGAAATGAAACAGTGAGACAGTGGTGAGCCAGCCTGCAGTCCCCCGGTTCCTTCTCCCCGCCTCAGCTTGCTACAGGGAACCAGTAACCCTGTATCAGGCTACTCCCAGCCAGACAACACAGAGTGAGGAACCACACTCAGACCACCCGCCACCAGGAACAGCAGTGAGCCAGCAGTGAGGCAGCGGTGATCCAGGGACACAGGTCTGGAACAGCAGTGAACCAGAGGTGAGCCAGCAGTGAACCAGGGACACAAGACTGACAACAAGATGGCAAGAAAAAAGAGAAAGAACATACTCCAGAGAAACCAAGACATAGAAACAAAAAGAACCACTAAAAGAATCAACAAAACCAAGAGCTGGTTCTTTGAGAAAATCAACAAGATTGATAAACCCTTAGCCAGACTAACTAGAGGGCAAAGAGAGAGTATCCAAATTAACAAAATCAGAAATAAAAGTGAAGAAATAACAACTGAAACTGAGGAAATTCAAGAAATCATCAGATCATACTACAAAAGCCTATACTCAACAAAGCTGGAAAATCAGGAGGAAATGGAGGAATTCCTAGTCAGATACACAGTACTAAAGTTAAATCGGGACCAGGTAAACCATCTAAATAATCCCATAACACCTAAAGAAATAGAGGCAGTCATCACAAGCCTCCCAACCAAAAAAAGCCCAGGTCCAGATGGGTTTAGTGCAGAATTTTATCAGACATTTATTGACGACATAATACCAATACTCTCCAAACTATTCCACAAAATAGAATCAGATGGAAAATTACCTAACTCATTTTTTGAGGCTACAATAACCCTCATTCCTAAACCACACAGAAACCCTACAAGGAAAGTGAACCTCAGACCAATCTCACTTATGAACATTGATGCAAAAATACTCAGCAAAATCCTTGCAAGCCAAATCCAAAAACACATCAAAACGATCATTCACCATGATCAAGTAGGCTTCATCTCTGGCATGCAGGGATGGGTTAACATACGAAAATCCATCAATGTAATCCACCATATAAACAATCTCAAAGAAAAAAACCACATGGTCATCTCACTAGATGCCGAGAAAGCATTTGACAAAATTCAACAACCCTTCATGTTAAAAGTCTTGGAAATAACAGGAATCCAAGGCCCATACCTAAACATAATAAAAGCAATATACAGCAAACCAACAGCCAACATCAAACTTAATGGGAAACTTGAAGCAATCCCACTAAAATTAGGGACTCGACAAGGCTGCCCACTCTCCCCCTACCTATTCAACATAGTACTGGAAGTCCTGGCTGGAGCAATTAGGCAGCAAAAGGGGATCAAGGGGATACAAATCGGAAAGGAAGAGATAAAAACATCACTCTTTGCCGATGACATGATAGTGTACTTGAGTGACCCCAAAAATTCCACCAGAGAACTCCTACAGCTGATAAACAAGTTCAGCAAAGTGGCTGGATACAAAATTAACTCAAACAAATCAGTAGCCTTCCTATACTCAAAGGACAAACATGTGGAGAAAGAAATTAGGGAAAAGGTACACTTCACAATAGTCACAAAAACTATGAAATACCTTGGTGTGACTCTAACTAAGCAAGTGAAGGACCTGTATGACAAGAACTTCAAACCTCTAAAGAAAAATTGAGGAGGATCTCAGAAAATGGAAAGATCTCCCATGCTCATGGATTGGAAAGATCAACACTTTAAAAATGGCCATCCTACCAAAAGCAATCTACAGATTCAATGCAATCCCCATCAAAATTCCAACCCAGTTTTCCATGGAATTGGAAAGATCAATGTGCAATTTCATTTGGAATAACAAAAGACCTAGAATAGCGAAATCCATCTTCAACAACAAGAACACACCTGCAGGAATCACTATCCCTGACCTCAAGCTATATTACAAGGCAATTGTGCTGAAAACTGCATGGTACTGGTACAGAAATAGGCACGTGGATCAATGGAATAGAATAGAAGTTCCAGAAATGAGCCCTCATATATATGGTCAAATGATTTTTGACAAAGGAGCTGTAAACATTCAATGGAAAAAGGACAGCCTATTCAACAAATGGTGTTGGTCCAACTGGCACTCAACATGCAAAAGAATAAAATAGACCCTTTATTATCTTCTTGTACAAAGATCAAGTGCAAGTGGATCAAAGATCTCCACATTAAACCAGGTACACTGAAACTATTAGATGAGAAAGTAGGGAAAACCTTAGAACACATAGGCACAGGAGAAAATTTCCTAAACAGAACACCAATAGCTTGAGCTTTAAGGTCAAATATTGACACTTGGGACTTAATGAGATTTCTAAGTTTCTGTAAGGCTAAAGACACTCTCATGAAAACAAAATGGCAGCCAACAGAGTGGGAAAAGCTATTTACCAACCCCACATCAGATAGAGGCCTAATATCCAAGGTATACAAAGAACTCAAAAAGCGAGATACCAGAGAATCAAACAACTCTATTAAAAAATGGGCTACAGACTTAAACAAAAATTTCTCAATTGAGGAATATCGAATGGCTGAGAAATATCTGAGGAAGTGCTCCACATCCTTAGCCATCCGGGAAATGCAAATCAAAACAACCCTGAGATTCCACCTTACACCAGTCAGATTGGCCAAGATCCAAAACTCAGATGACAAAGATGCTGGCGAGGATGTGGAGAAAGAGGAACACTTCTCCACTGCTGGTGGGGTTGTAAACTGATACAACCACTGTGGAAATCAGTCTGGCCGTTCCTCAGAAAAATGGACATAGTACTACCTGAAGACCCAGTTATTCCACTTCTGGGCATTTACCCCAGAGATGCTCCAACATACAACAAAGATACATGCACCACAATGTTCATTGCAGCTCTGTTTATAATAGCCAGAAGCTGGAAAAAACCCAGATGTCCTTCAGTAGATGAATGGATACAAAAATTGTGTTACATTTACACAATAGAGTACTACTCATCTATCAGAAACAATGCCCTACCGTAATTCTCAAGAAAACGGATGCATCTAGAGAATATCATTTTGGACTTTAAATCATTAACAATCCAAGAGCTTAGAATATAGCCTTGTGGCAATTTTTGGTATTCAAAGATCATTATGTTTAATCTATACTCACCAAGAAATCTGTTTCTATGTTACATTCTGTCCTACATGTACTTTACGCTTATGGTAACTAGTGGTCTTTCAATGCATGCTATCAAACCTCTAAAAGAATTAAGTACTGACAAAAATATTCATATAGTGTTATGCCAAAATGCCTTTAAAATCTGTATATATACCCCTTTTTTTAAAAATAAAGTTGTAAGAGTGATTAAAATAAGATTGCCTTAGCATATTAGGCTATAGGCATGCCTGTAAAACTTTTTTTTTTATAGTGACTGGTGGGGCTATTTCTGAAATGAAATCCAGGGCTCTATAAGATATCAGTCTTAGCAAGTCTTGAAGAGCAATCCAGTAAGCAGCATCCCTTTGGCTTCTGCATCAGCTCTTGACATCAGGTTTCTGCCCTGTTTGAGTTCCTGTCCTGATTTCCCTCAGTAATGGACTACAATGTGGAAGTAGAGGCAAATAAACCCTTTCCTATCCAGCTTTCTCTTTCTCATGATGGTTCATTATAGTAATAAGAATTGGGACAGGTCCTATTCAGTTGTAAAGTCTATAAACCATAATGCTCAGCCTAACAAAATATCCCTAACTGTGCAATAGTGGTTAGTATTTTTAATCTTGCCTGTACCTCACATCTGTCTAATAGAATGTTGCAATGAATAATAAAAGGATGCCTTATCCCTTTATTGGTACCATGGTCTCGCTCTGTAGATGCAACTCTATTATAGATCTGAACACACAGACCCTGTCACTCAGTCCACAAGCTACACTCTCTGCAAGATTTGCTTCCCAGGTGGGTCACTCTGCCCGCTCTGGTGCTCTGTCCCTGGTGGCTATCACCACCACCTGCATGTTTCTTTACCCCACTACCAGTCCAAAGCCCTGCAGCTTTCCATGGTTGTGTTATATATTAAATTCTCAACTCACAATCCCTCTACACCATAAGATTACATCCAATGGACAAAGATACAAACTGCCCTTCTATATGAGATAAAAAGACTTACAAAATCCCTAAAGAATATTATTTCTACCTATTGCCAATTAAGGCCACCAGGATCTAGGTCTGTTTTCTCCAGCTCCATCTTGATTTTTCTCCCCCAATCTCTCTCCTCTTCCGTTTTTCTACTTTTTCCTCTGCCTACCTCTCCAATGTCCAATCATATATCACCTGGACACCAATCCAAATTAACATCCCACTCAGTGAGGGAATAAATGCCCAGGATTTAAAAGTTAGCCAACTACCAGCAGTTAAAGAGGATATAAACCCTAAAGGAGGACCTATGCCTGTTGTTTTCCTAAATACTTTACTTTATAGCTATATTCTAAATCTTTATTCTTGAGCTGTCAGATAAATGTGGCTTCCATCCTCTTCAAGAAACATCTTTTTGCATCAGATAGAGACTCTTTACATAGATCCCTAGCTGGTAAAACCACAAAAAAGTAGAAAGAGACTGGGCTGGGATTCCTACCACCAAATGATACTTTGCAATTGAATCCATATACCTTAGATTCAGGAAAAAAAATCACAGAAGAGTTGGAAAGATTGTTGTATCTTTGAATACCAGAGAAGCTGACTCATGAACTGTCAGTGCTATGACTTCCTTAACAGCACCTGAATGATGACCCCAGCAGTCAGCCTGCCTGCACAAATAGGAGTGCTTCATAAGGCCCCACCCCTAGATAAATAGTAGCAGGCAATCTTGTTTAGACAATAGGTGAATGTCTCCCAAGATGTGATGGCCATCGTTAGGATATGTGGGTGTTGCATCTGGATAGGGCTATTAATTACTTCTCTCTTTTTGTGGCTTGTATATTAATTCCTGGTGTCCAGTGGGTACACCACAGAAAGGAGGATTTCAGGTTATATACAGCTTAAATCATCTGTACTCTGAGCCCTGTATGTGAACTCACAATTTTGTTATGCTTACTGTTGGATTTTTGTTAGTTGGTAGTTCTTGTTAGAAATATTGTTAACCCAAATGACAGAACTTCCTTTAGAATTTGTACACACACACACACGCACACACACTACACTATGTCTTTGTATAACTTTTGGTGAGCATAAATTAATATGATTCTTTGATTTTATCAAAAGACCACTTTTTTATTTCTCACTCATTCCTACGTTCCCTTCTGTATTGGCTCCCTCATTCCTTCCTTCCTCCTCAGTTGGAGCTTTGCCCCATTTATTTATTTCCTACTTAATATTTCTAGTACTCTCATGGTCTCTTTTTGAGTACACCAAATTCCTACTTTATAGGGCTCTAAGTTTTTTAGTAGATTTGATATAAACTTGTGTTCAGAGCATTGTCTATTGTTAATGCATCACAGGTAAATTCAGACTTAGATAACCTAAGTCCCAGATAAAACTAGACTTTCGGGAATTAGTATTTATGGATGCTCTATCTTTGGTTTCATTTAAAAGTATGCTGAGCTTGACAAATGATGTTCAGTCTGTGAAAGAATTGCTTAATTTAATATAGTATAGCATGTAAAACAGTTACATTGTGGCTTGCTATATGATGTAGTTCCTATGGCTAAGACTTACCACATGTGACCATGCACGTATCAGTTGGATAGGTTTAGTCATTCAAAATCTCTACTCTTCAGGATTTCCTGTTGTTCACGCAAATATGTAAGAATAATAAATTTAAAAGCATAGTATTTTTATGGCTGGTAGTTACAGGTTTTCATCTTCGTGATCACTGTATGAGTTTGACACTGTCTCCTCCAAATTCAAACTCCCTTAAACTTGCAAAAATAACTAAATAGTTTCCCAAGTAAAACCTGAAGGAGTCTAAAGATAGAATTACAATAAGCCCTAGACAGAGATGTAATATGAGCTGTATACTAGGTAGTCTTATGTCAAATTGACACAAGCTACTGTTATCTGAAAGGAGGGACCCCAATTGAGAAAATCTCTCATTTTAAGGTGCAGTAGTAAAGTATTTTCCTAATTAGTGACTGAAAGGCAAATTCCCATCCCATTGTAGGTGTTTTCATTCTTAGACTGGTGGTTCTGGGTTTTATTAGAAAGCAGGCTGAGGGAGTCTTGGAGGGCAAGCCAGTAAGAAGCACCTCTGCATGGTCACTGAATCAGTGCCTGCCTCCAAATTCCTGCCCTGAATGTATTTCATTCAGAATAAACTTTTTCCTCAACAATTTGCCTTTTGGTCATGGTGTTTCTTTGCAGCATTAGAAACAGTAAGACATGCTGTATGGTTAGAAAAGAAAGTCAAACTTAAAAATAAAAAGCAGATTTGGAGGTCGGCTTTATAGCCTAAACTTTATCTAAGAGAGAAAAAATTGATTGAAAGGAGAAATGTGAGAGACACACTTACATAGTGGACAGAATGAGTTTCTTCTTCAAATATGTGGAAATAAGCAAGAGACAATAGTTATCGCCAGTAAGACAAATAAATAGTAAGTCAGTAAGTGACATTGTTATTATATAGCTTTAGACAGTTGCTCTTGCTGATTTCAGTCCAGGTGCCCGGTGAGTACACAGGTACTTCAAAGTCCTCACAGTTGATTGTGTCATTCCTTACAAATAAAATAACACCCTTTGTTGTTATTTAATTCCATAATTACTAATTAAACACTTATAGTTTGCAAGATCAATGCCATATATTTGGTATACTGGGGGGGGGGGGAGCAAAAAGAAAAAAGGAAAATAAAGAAAAAAATAGAAAGAAGAAGGAGCAAAGGAAAGGGGGGGTTAAGAATGAAGAAGGCTTGGTCCCTGATCTCAGTGAATGTATCCTTCTATATCCTTAATAAAATAGTAACACGACTTTCCCAACCCAATATAGTGAGAGTGAACTCTGTAGATCACTGCACATATGTGGGCCTATAACTTTTACTCTCTCCCAATTGTGTACATGGCCATGAAATAATTGAAAGATCTCTTTCATCAGCTGCATCATCATCTTATTTTTAGAGAATTAGGCACAATCCCAGGGTTTTCAAATGCACCCACTGGTAAACAGCTGGCTAGTTACTTGCAGTCTGTTTTTTCTGCACCACTAAATAGTGTCTGATGATCAGGCTCGTAAGATGAAAACTATTACACAATACCTATAATTTTGACGAGTTTCCGGTTTAAAATATGCTTGGGACAGAAACGTTGTACAAGTTGAAGGGGAATTGTTGGGTGATGGTGCTGAAGCAGGGGGTTCTGGGACACTCTTAGGCATTTTTGTTTTTTCAAAATTGAAAGCTGAGGCTCTTAGATTTGAACAAGACTCTATTACAGTTTCATAGCTGAGCATGCCTCTGAGTCTTCTACCACTTGCTTTCTCACAACAACCATTCACCAGAAATGCCCTCCATGCTGTGAGGGCATGTTTTTCTTAGTTCATAAAACAGAAAGATAGATGTTAAGCAAGTTTTTGGTGCATTTTGCAATGGATATATTATTTAAGAAGATATGCAGTCTCCTTCATTCAGGGAGTTAAAAATGTGCTTGACTAATTGTTTTTGTCAAGTCAAGAGAAGCAGGAAAGAGAATCTTTCATAAAGATCTAACATGACTGTTAGAGAGAATATGCTGACTACTTTCCAGCAAAATTTCTGATGCATAGCTAAGCTTTCTAAGCTGCTCTGATCACAATGAGTCAGCAGAGAACTGGGAGGGTGGCCTGGCGGTGTCTCTCTTAAGACTAAGTGGTTTGGGGAATGAAGTTCTACTTATTAAGATACAGACATGAGGACTGTGTATAAGAGACTAAGAATTGGTATTGATAAAGCCAATGGTCATGTATCAGGCCACTTTGACATGATGCAAGCACTTGAGAATATTTTAGCAAGTACTTAAGACTGTAATTGCACACCCAATCAGTGATAGTTCATGTTCCTCTTTTCCACGATGGTGTAAAAGATACCTTAAAGGAAAGTAGCCAGAGAAAAAGATCAGCCTGAGTGCCAAAACCTTCTCACCAAATATGTGCTCTCTGAATACATAATAGAACATTTTTAAAGAGTAGAATTAAGTCTTTTAAGAATATAAAACACGTTTAGTTAGTGTATGTTCAGATATAAAGAATTAGAGTAATAAAATGTTCTCACTGCCAAGAAGAAAGAGAAAAACAGTGTAACATAGTTGATGACTGTTATGACGAAAATGAAAATTTTGAATTATGCCTCATGACTTGTGGTTGCTCAGTTTTAGGAACTATAATTTTGCCTTGGGAGCTCAGTGGGAAGTGAATATGTATCCAACTGCTGAAGATTTTTGGAAAATGTATCCTTACCTGGAAGCTTTAATAATTAAGTATAAATAAATAAAATGATATTTAAACCAAGAATTGAACACCACTACAGTTAAAAAAAATACAGTATATGAAAATATGGAATAACAATACACTACTTCACAGTGGCATCTTGAAAGTTTTCTTCTTTCTGCTGTAACTATTAAGTTTTCAAGGCATACTATCATACCTTGAAAAAAATCAAGTACTGACTAAAAAATATATTCACATAGTTTTAGGTAAAAATTATGTTAAAATCTGAAAAAAAAAGTACTGACAAAAAATGTATAATTTTAAGCAAAAAATGTTTAAAATCTGTACATTTATCTTTGTTTTTTAAAATAAAGTTGTTTAAAAAAAAAAAAAAGATCCCCCGAATCAAGAATACTCTAACATATTTTAGGTTGTATTCCTATTATGGTAAAATGTTCTGACAAAAGCTTCTTAAAGGAGAAAGGATCCATTTAAACTCCAAGTTGCAAGTCAGTCCATCACGGATGGAAAGAAAAAGCATCAGAATCATGAAGCAGCTGTCGAAACTACACACTAGATATCCTCAGCAAAGAACTTTGAGGTCACTCAATGGACATCCTCTCTCTAGTCACTTAGTCCAGCATCCTGTGTCCAGACATTGGTTCTGTCCACAGTTCAGGTGATTCCTCCCACATAATCTGATAATCTGCCAGGAATCTAAGCAAGATAATTCTTTAGAGTTGTTCCTGAAGTCTTTCCTTCTATGGGATTCTAGATTCTGTCAGGTTGAAAATCAATCCTAAGAACCACAGTATGCTACTGGATGAATGAACCAAAAGGAAACAAGGAAAAAAAAAAGCGGAAAGAAAGTTACCAAGTAGTTGTCATTCAACTATGACATTATTTTATATATAAAATCTCCTTCCTCTCTTCTATCAGTAGTTTATTATAATAAGAGTCTAAAAGGGTGTCTGATGACCAATTTATACTAAAAGGTTTATGATTTTTCTACATTAGAAATATATGCTAAAATATGTTACTTAAATAAATAGCTTTGACCATGTTACAAAACAATTACAAATATCTATAAGATCATGACAACTCCCCAAAATATGAATTGCTAAAATATTAATATTAAATATTGAAAACAAGTACCTTTCATTGATACCAGTTGCAAACAATATTTCACATATACAGATAAATAATGGTACAACTGTAGGTGAGCAGGTGAGTATCCAAAACCTGAGGACAGTGGGAGTTGTTAATTTAGAATTGAGTTATGTAAGAACTTCAGAAGACAGAGGATAAAGATAAGATAGGGATTCACAGAGATAAAATCACTTTGGAGGAAAGTCTTGCTCAGGGTGGGAGCACAGATAGTGACTCTGAGCCTTAGTATAGCTGAGTATCGGATACTTGGTTTGTATGGTATGAAGGACCCGAAGGTTTAAGGAACTAGACATCACCCTGTAAAGGCACCACTTCTGGGTCCCTGGAGGCAATTTAGAAATTTTCTTTGAAGTCTGATTGATTGGCAAAGGAAAATAAGGAACTATATAAGGTCTAAGAATCAAATTCATTATATAGAAGACAGGGACAGTGAATCTGAGAAATGGAAGTTATCACCAAAGGCATGTTAAAGACACTCAAATTCATTGCACCAATAAATCCCCTCACCCCAGTTCTTCCCATGGGGAAGCACCTGTTATTTATGTTTCAGGAAAATCCAAAACATTTCAAAATGAACAGAACCTGTCAGGTATCACCCACACAGAGCTAAGTCAAGAAGGAAATTAGTTTGAAATCAAAAGGTTGACACATGACAAAATCACTTCACATCTCTTATATAACCAGAAAAACAACAAAAATTCCCATGGATTATTGAAGGACATTTCAATATTTATTAAGCATCATAACCCAAATACAGCTGATAGATGAAGGAGTGGTTTGAGGTAAAAATTAAGAGACAAATAGGGTGGAAATAAGCAATAAAAATACCAAAAACAACAACAACAACAACACACACATATGTAGACGCACATAAAAACACACAAGGTGGGTAGAGGATTTGAGAGCTAATTAAACAAATGGAGGAAACTGGAGAAAGACATGTTTAAGTCAACTTAAATGAAGACAAAGATACAGTGTAAGAAGGAGCAAATATATTAGCTGAAAATATGAACGCAAGGGACTGGGATGGTCCAACCTATGAAAATCAAACGAAAAGATTATCTTTCGTGTTGAAGATAAAGAAACGTAACATGCATCTAACTGTAATACTTACAAAAGAAAAAGAATGGAACAGAACAGTCCTTATTAAAATAAATGTGTATGACTCAGAGAGGCAACTGAACTGTGGGGACACCAGGATGGGTCACCTCAGGATGAAGCAAGTGTGCATCTGCAGAGGCATGGACATTGATCCAGAGAAAGGGGCTTATCATGTCGGATGATCTAAAGTGATTCCTATACAAAGAGTTTCCAAGCATTGAAGGACTCCTTGCAACTGTCCTGTCAGACAGAGACAGGGTGCCTGTTAGTAAAGTGGCCGATGACAGTGCTCCAGAGCATTCCCTGAGGCCTGGCTTCCTTTTTTATTTTCTAAGTGAATTTCGATTTACTTTTTCTTCTTATTAAATATCCTCTGCATTTACATTCCAAATGTTATCCACATTACCCACTCCCATTGCCTCCATAAAAGTGCTCCCTCTCCCAACCACCCTCTTCCACTTCGGTGCCTTGGCATTCCCCTACACTGAGAAAAAAGGCCTCTTCTTCTATTGGTGACAGACAGTGCTGTCCTCTGTTGCATATGCACCTGGAGTCAAACGGACACTGTCAATAAGACAAAACATCAACCAACAGATTTGGAAAAGATCTTTACAAATCCTACATCTGATGAGGGCTAATATGCAATATATATAATGAACTCAAGAAGACAAACTCCAGAAATCCAAATAATCCTATTGAAAAATTGGGTACAGAGCCAAACAAAGAATTCTCAACTGAGGAATACCGAATGGCAGAGGCCTGGTTTCTTCTTCACTTTTGCCCTGGCAACAGACCAAGAGAGCAAACTTGGAGATACAGTTGTAGTGAAATAAATAAAATACTTGAAGAAGAGCAAGAGACCAGCATTTACAAAACAGATTGGTTGCTAACAGCACAGTTGAAAACACAAGCTTCAAGAAAGCAGAAATGTAATCTAATTATTTTGAAGTTTTTCTATTTTATTCTATTTTTACACTCAAGATTTTATTCCCCTTCTGATTCACCCTCTTACTTTTCCACATCCTATACCTCCGCCCCTGCCTCCTGTCTCCAGGGTGATGTCCCCACCCCAGCCACCCTGCCAGATCTCCAAACTCCCTGAAGCCTCCAGTCTCTTGAGGGTTAGGTGCATCTTCTCTGACTGAACACAAACAAACCAGAGAGTCCTCTTCTGTACACATGTGGGGTCTCATACCAGCTTATGTATGCTGCCTGGTTGGTGATCCAGGGTCTGAGAGATCTCAGGGGTCCAGGTTAATTGAGAATGTTGATCCTCTTACTGGGTCACCTTCCTCCTCAGCTTCTTCCAGCTTTTCCCTAATTTAACCACAGGGGTCACCAGCTTCTGTTGGTTGGTTGGGTGCAAATATCTGTATCTAACTCTTTCAGCTGCTTGTGAGATCTTTCGGAGGGCAGTCATGATAGGTCCCTTTTTGTGAGCGCTCTATAGCCTCAGTAATGGTGTCAGGCCTTGGGGCCTCCCCTTGAGCTGGATCCCCCTTCAGGCCTGTCCCTGGACCTTCTTTTTCTCAGGCTCTTCTTATTAAAATTCCTGCAGTTCTTTCAGACAGGAACAGTTTTGGGTCAGAATTTTGACTGTGGGATGGCAACCCCATCCCTCCACTTGATGCCCTGTCTTTCTGCTGGAGGTGGGCTCTACAAGATCCCTCTCCCCACTGTTGGGCATTTCATCTATTCCCCCCCCTTTGTCCTGAGGGGTTCCTCACCTCCCAGGTCCTTGGTGTATTCTTGAGTTTTATTTAAGAATTAAAACTGTAAAAAATAATAATTGTAAGTTGGAAGGATTTGATTTTGAACTCCTGCATCATGTACATTGAGATATGCCTCATCGCTATAAAGAAAAATATAAAAAACTTCTAAAGAGTCAAAGGGGAAGGTTGAGTGTCTAAAATATTATTACGCTGTTGCCATATAATCAAAATACAGAAGAAAAGATATTGCACGAATATTATAATAAAAAATTAATATAGCTAAAACTGGTGAGGCTGACTGTGGAGTGGAAAGTTGCAGAAGCTTGTTAGTTGTCATGAGGGAAGTGGGAATGAAAGGTAGTGTCAGGTTCAGGGTAAGCATGAGAGTCCTGGGGGCCATTGTTAATATTATACTGGTATAAGTTTCATAGCTGGAAGAATCCAAAAAATGTCTAAATCAGTAAACAAATTCATAGAACCTATCAGTAACCTATTCACAGAAATGATTGTGATACAAAGTAACAAATGTTGGAAACACTTATAAACAGTACCATTAAATGTAATTGAATTAGGCTCACAGAAAGAAAGTTCAGAAAAGCTCACACCAATATACTTCGTATATAATAAAAATGGCTTGATTACAAAAATATTCTATTTGACAGATCTGAAAAAAATATGTAGACGATTCCTGTGTACAAACCTGGAGTGGAGTCCAGCGTATTTCTGCAAAGGAAAATTGTAGCAGTATCAACAGAAGAATATAGCATTTTACTACTTTATAGGTATTGTTTTCTGTCACTTCCAAAGAAAAACCTGGTCTTTTGACCTTTGCTAACAAAGCACTTACTGAGAACTTTACCAAGGAAATTCAAATGTAAACCACTAATGATTTTACAAATTGAAATGGGTGTGTTTCACATGAAGGGTAGAAGTCAATGACAATATAACATCTATTCTAGAAAAGTATACTTAGGCAACATTATTTTTACAATACTCATGCAATGACATGGTTCTTTAATTTAAACAGCCATGAGGTTTAGAGATCACTGTGTTAATGGAACAACTAATTATTACATATACTGATTGATCTTAATTTTAGAATAACAAAGGGAGGATGCTGGACTGTGGGCAGCTCAGATGCTGAGACTGCTTCCAAAGATCCTGAGTTTGTTTCCCTGCACCCACACTGAGTGTCTCAAACCACATGTAAATCCAGATCCAAGAAATATTGGACTGTCTTCTGGGTTCCTTAGACACAGAACTGATACGCTCGCTCTTCCACCATAGTTAAAAATGAAAATAAAATATAAAAAAGAAGGACCAACTAGAAAGCCATATGGAAAATGGGCTAAAGATGGGGCTCTTTCTTTCCTTCCCCCACTTTTTTTCTCTCTTCCTTCCTTTCCTTTTCTCATGACCCTGACATCAGTCTTTGCTAGTTCTTTCTATAGTCTTTGTCACAGAGTATGTGTTAGAGCGTCTAAGTTGTCTCTCAGATATGTGTGACCAATTAGCGAAGAGATGGAAGACTGTGACCAGTGCTGTCAAATAGAAGGAGAGGCAATGATGCATTGATACCACAAGTGACATGTGATCAGGAGCTCTGGCAGCGAGGTCTTGTAATCTACATTAGGACACAGCTGGGGTACTGTTACTACCAGCAGTTAGCATCTTGGGGTCCTAACTGAAGTTTCCTAGTTATCTTAGGAAGCATACCACCTGGGGAAATTCCTGGGGATGCTCTGGGAGTCAACAGTAGAGCCTACAAACACTTTGTGCTCAAGCCTTAAGTCTCTTCACCTTTGTGGTAACTAGAGACATCCCTTTGTTTGAAACTACCTCCTTGCTAAGAAAATACCTTAATTTGGATGTGTGTTTTCTTAAAGTTCCAAGCCACTGATTTTATTATAAAATAAACTGAACCATTAAACTCAGCCTTGAGTAATGTTGAGTAAGCTGGTTTTTGTTCATTCATTGTTCTTTCCCATGCCCTTAGAGACGTCTCTACTTCCCCTGTCTTTCTTTCCTCTTCTTGACTCATCATTTTCCCATTTTTGACAGCTGTAGCTACTCCTCTGTAAGTCAAAGCAAGTCACTTCTATTGATTTTGGAACTTGTGTTATAGAGAAATGGTTTTCTAGGAAACCTTGAGTTCAGGTGTAGCCTTGCTGTTCTTCCTTTTGTGCTGCCTGGCTAAAGGTTGGGTTCTCTGTCTCTGTCTCTCTGTCCTCTCTCTCCTTTTTCTCTCTCTCTCTCTCTTTTCTGTCTCCCTCTCCTGCTCCCCTCTCCTCCTACATTCCTTTCTTCTTTTTTCACTGCCTCGTTCCTGTTCCTTCCCCTCTTTCTTCTCCCCCCCCCTCTATCTTTTCTTTCTCTTTCTCTCTCACTCATTTCTTTCCTTTTGTAGTTCTTTCCAGAAAATCTAATCACATAGCCCAAGCTAGCTTGAAAAGCATTGTGTAGGTTATATTGGCATTAAATAGGTGAGTGATCCTCTTTTCTTCAGTATACATGCTAGGATTATAGGTATGAGGGGACATGTCATTGGATTATCTTTCTATGTAGAATGTTTTTGAGCTTTGAGAACTAGCAAAGCAGCTAAAAACTTTATCATCCGTCGGAAAATTTGAGTTATTGGAAAGGCCTTGAAAGAAGGCTTGGGTTGCATTTCTGGTGCCAATAGTTTATCTGGCTAATAATAAAAGAACTATTTGATGATAAAATAATTTTTTCTAGGTTGAAAATAGAAAATAACTGGATAATTTACCTTGTTTCCAGGGCAACAGGAAAGATAAGATATCAGCAAGGGCAGTGACAGCTTGTTTGTCACATTTGGACCAGAACTGAAAGGTTATTTAGAAATGCAAGTTTAATAACATTAAATGGGGACATATCTGCTGGACAGTTGGGACAGATTTATTTTTATTATAGACCTTTGCACTTAATGGAAGAAAAAATTTCTCCAAACAGTGCAGCTGGTCCCTCTGCTTCAGGGACAATATCAAAGGACAATTAAGACATGGGCTCTGGAAACTGTCTATAAATCCTAAATTCTTTTATCAGCACATCTGTAATCTAAGGCATTGTCTTTACAATTATGTTCTGAACACCATGTTCTATTAAAATTATGTTCTGAAACCTGATCCTAATTGAGGTGTTAGGAAATGAGGGCTTTGGAATGTGGCAGGGCACCAGGAAGACCATTCACAAATGAGAAAACAAAAAGCCTAGGTCTTCCTATCTACCATGAGAGAGAAAAAGGAACCATTCGTGAATGAAGAAATAGAACTTTACATGCTCCAGGACCCATGAGTTTCTTTATCTCAGACTTGCTGGCTTCCCAAAACTGTGAATATTTCATTCTATATTAAAAACCACCAAACTGTGGTACCTTTTTATAGTAGTTCAAATATAAGGTCATCCTATGTTTCAGTTTCTACTACGGTAAAATAGGTATAATAATACTAATTTTGTGGGGCCGTGATGACATTTATGTGGGTAATCATGTGTGATGTTTGTGAGAGTACACATCAGGCATGTCACATAGGAAGGTCCTGCTCCTTTCTTAGATGCCCATAATGAAGATCATATCTGATGAGTGCGCATTCTCCAACAGAGTCAAAGGTTACTGTTTTCCTGATATTACTGTAAACATTTACTAGTGTATTTCTTTCCCTGTGACATATACAGAAGCAAATGTTTGAAGTGGAGATCTATTCCAGGATTGGGAATTAAATTTCATATGTTATTTTGAGAAACAAATGAGAATTAGATAGAACCCATTTGCACACATTTAAAAGCTAAAACAATAAATATTGCTTTTGTTTCAATCACCAAAGTATGCATCTCTTGGACACAGAAGCTCATTTGTTTCTTTTTGTTGGGCTATAGTCATTATGTTTGAAAGCAACCACAGTAGAATGATGGCATAGAAAGAAACAAAGCTATTAGTTTGGTTCAAATTCTGTCCAGAACGTTAAGATGCTGCTCTGGGAAGTTGCCTCATCAAGTGAAGTCAAATTCATGTGGGAAATATACAGAGGAGAAGGAAATATATAATTAATAAAAATTTTCATTTAGGTAATATTTGTTGAGGAATGCCAAAATCGGGAATACATTGTGGTTACTAAAAAGTTTTAAAGAGAAAAAAATTCTTTTTTATCCCCTTCACGAATACACATTTTTGGGGGATTTTTAAAATAAGGTATCTATATGCCTAGTACAATTTACAACACATTTATGTTTAATGGTTGATACATGAATGAAAGTAGTATGAGGTAGTATCATTAGTGTAATTCTTCAGTAATTGCTTATATTGCAATGCAAAGGGCTGAAACCTTGGAGCAAATTTAATGTTACATTTCCATGATTATCTTCTGCTGAAATAGCTATTTCTAACTTTTACTTACATGGCTGTTCTCTTGAGATGAGAAGTATAGTGAGGCATAAAAACTGATATTGCATCATATCTTTGAGGCTGCTTATACAGAAATATAAAACTAAACCTAGGATTTTGTAATTTTGCAGAATTAGCACTCTTGGTTGGATAATTCTTGGTTGTGAAACTGGCCTGTCTCCTGGGGAGTTCTGAACACCATTTATGTCTTTTTCTGAGAGATTCCTGGATAATTTGAGCTCCTAGTTGAGGAGCAAAGCTCTTGCATATGCACACACTTATTATGCTGTTACCTTTCCCCCCTGTTTGTTTGCTCAAGGTTTCTTGTTTCTTGGTTTCTGTAACTGTAAGAAAATGACTGACAATACAAATAGACTTCTGTTTATGTTATAAAAAATTCCTGTTTGTACTTTAAAGAGAGAGGAAGAAGTTGCAAGGTTGGATGGATAGGGAAGATCCGGTAGAAGATGAAGGAGGAGAAACCATGATCAGAATATGTCATACAAAATACTTTAATAAGAAAAACAACAGCCCAAAGAACATTACTGTAAACTTGCAGTCATTATAAAATGTTCTTTAGCCCAGGGTTGAGAAACAATATTCTCCTGCATTTAGTCAGCCATATTGGACATTGTATAACCTTTCTTCTAAACATTTAAATGTAAATTCTTACATAAATAGTATTGAGAGGAAGTCTAAGGAAAACGGGTGGAGTTGTTATTATCAGTATAACTTCAGCTTTACTGGTTCTATGGTCATGAGTTCATTTATCAGCAGATATATTCTTTTCTATATTGAGAAGGAAATTAAACATAAGACTGACTCATTGTCTCTCATGATCTAATAGTATACCATTAGAGTTTTGCACATGTAACTATTTAACAGTCTACTGACATTTGGGAACACAAGAATCTTCTCTATCCTTATGCAACTAAGTGTAGTAAGAGCCAGGTAATGAAAAAAAAATAAACAGCAACCAAAAACAAAACAGTAGAACTATAGACCATACCCTCACATACAATATCTCACTGGATGCAAATTTCTCCAAGTCACTGATTGTTCAATGTCCTGAGCTGGACACTAATAGAAGTTATAATTTGCCTTGTACTAATTTATTTATACAAACATAGGTTTTATAGCTTGAAAGAAGTTCTTCTTACTAAAGCTGTGTTCCTGTCTTAGTCATTAAATAAAGTACTAATGTCCATAAAAAATACTAGCCGGAAGAACACACATGTTAAAATGTCATTGAAATTATACAATAACAGTGTATATCTTATGCCAAATTTAACACATTCGGTTAATTTTTTACTAGATGTGGTGTTGTCACAACACATGATTTCTGTCCTCAATAGCATGGATGGGGTAAAGCAAGTGACAGGACCATGAAGCATGTTTCAGACGAATCTTGGAAGCGAATACCTTCCATTTGTCCTAAATCTATGCTGTCATCTAAGATTGGAAAATATGAAGCACCGAGTGTCTAGGGTGAAAATGACATGGCATATTGTACAGAAAATATCATCTTCCAGAAACTATAAAGTAAGATTCAATCTAAGAAAAGTAGAAAAGAGTTTTGTAAAATTCATAATTTCTTCAGTAATGGTAGGCACCTATTAAATTCTTCTACATTTCTAGCATCATGTTTGGCTACTAAGAATCCAGTGACATCTTTGCTAAGATGCTAGGCCAAGAGAGAAACCAAAACCCAGGAAAGGTGTTGTCCTGTGAACTGGGACACCCCAGTGAACCTCATGTTGGACAAAGCACATATTTAAGGTGAGATCAGAGTATGCTGCTACCTAGTCAAAAAGAATAGTAAAGAGTGGAAACTTTAGGAGAGAAAGAACTGAACATTCTCGTGAAGGCTTAGGTACAAGGTCACGTTCCTTATGCAAGACGTTGTAATCGATGAGGTTCTCAGGCATTCCCATTTTCTGAAACTGACTAGAAATGGCACAATAATTCTGGCCTCAATTTCAACATCAAAGTGAAGAAAAAACAGTAGCTCTGTAGTCTTTGAAACCAGAAGGAAAAAGAAATTACATAGTTCTACTTTCTTTCCATGAAGGTATTCTCTTTCAGACTCACCTTGTCTGTTCACTAGTCACTAGTAACTCCACACACTGAACAGGATACAAGAAAAATAGCTGCAATAGGAGTCTTACCCTTACATCAAAAAAAGACAAAAAACTAAAAAACAAAAACAAACAAACAAACAAAAGGCACAGAACTCACTAGATGGATGGATCAAACAGAGAAGTCAAGAGCTACTAAATTCAGAGATACATTTATTTATAGCTATAAAAATAGTTTTGGCTGTTAGAGTGGGTGAAGACAGCTTTATGAATGGCAGTAGAATTCTCAGTTTCCTGGAGGAGACCCAGATAGCAGAAATTAATGAGAATTCTCAGTTCTGGGAGGTTGGTATAGATAATTTCTCCAGTTAAGGGAAGGATGTGGAATTCTTCTGTCATGTAAAACAGAATAGGTGTTTTATTATAGCTGAGGGTAGGATGATCAGATGAGTAGGCCTCCATTTAGGGGCTTCGTACAAGACCATTGTCTCAGATAGCATCTAACTTTATGTTGTAATATATAGCCCAATAACACATGTTAAAAACCAAGAGGTGGTAAGAGCTAGTTTGTGGTTGGAGTTATGGAGATTTGGCACGTATTAGCTAAAAGTGTGGATGGGACATGAGAATGGGATAAAATTCAGGAAAAATGGCTGACACAGATAGAGAACCCTAAAGTAAACAGTGATTAATTGTTATATAATTTTGTTTTGTCACTGTAATTCTGCATTGATAAAGCTTTGAGGTCAGATATCTGAAGCTTTGCCTGTTTGACCTTGCTCCACTGCCTGTGTGCCTGTCTGTAGGCCTCTGTACCTATCGTCATGAAGCCTGTGTGCTGCCCACTGATGTGCAGTTCATGTACATCAATGTGTGCCTGGTTGCCTGGCAGCCTTTACCCCACGTGAATAAAGCATGCTTATCAGTCTGTGACTACTTGAATTCTCTTCAAGTTATTAGCTTTCTGTGACCTTCCCCTGTCCCCTGCATTTGAGCATGGCCCTCACAGCCATATTGGAAAGTAATATTACTCACCCAGTCTAAATGAGCTAGAGGACTCATTGTTCTTTAATTGACAAGCTATATAAGAATCAAAAGTTTCCCGGGTGATTATCATCTGCATCACTAAATCCAATTTTCCACCGGAAGTGAAAGATGTACTTGACCATTAAACAGGTGCTTGCAACAGAGTAGCATGCTTGCAAAAGACATGGGCAGCGGCTGGCAAGCTTTGACTTACAAATCTATGAAAAGATTGATGTAATCTTACTATTTATGGGTTCATCATTGTGGTTGCAGAATATCCTTTCCTGGTGAGGAAAACAGGAAAATAAAGATTATTTTCCCATATATTCTGTTTAAATCAGTTCTCTAGAGTTGTAAATACTTGTAATGATAAGAACCTCATGCCCATGGAGCTGGGGCAACAGCTTAGCTAGTGAACACATGAAGACTCCAACTGCCCAGGGAATTGAATGCCTACTTCTAAGCAACTTGGGGTGGTTATTAATAATAATAAATAAGAAGACATGATGTAGAAAGAAATATTGTGGAGAGGCACAAGTTAGGAGTTGTTAGATTGCTGTGATCAAATACATTGACTGTATAATTGTAATCATGTGATTACATACAATTTTCAAAAATATTTAAAATTAAAAATAAACTCTCATATATTTTTGAGACAGTTGTAGAAATGATTTCTTTCAAGTGCTTGGAAAATTTCTTTTGAACATTCTCTTCTGCTGGTCTTTCCTTTCACCACATCCTGTGCTCTCCTCAAACCGTTCAACACCTCCAGGGGTTCTGTAATATGTGTGATATACAGAATATTCTCTCTCTCTCTCTCTCTCTCTCTCTCTCTCTCTCTCTCTCTACGTGCACACGTGTGTGTATGTGCGTGTGCAAAAAAGAACTATTCTCTGTTATAAAATTTGAGACTTAAAAATAAAACCAAACTAGTGGAACGAAGAGGCATCAATACTACAAAAGGAATGGAAACCTTGCAGACTTAACTATAAGGAAGCATTTCTCAGCCTGAATCCCATCTGATATAAAAAAGCTAGTTCTTTCTTCCACGTTAATATGTCAACTGATGCTGCTGTTTTTCTGGTCTTGTTTTTGCAACCATGTCTGAGAGAGAATGTTTTACCACAGACTTCCTAGGATCCTGGTTCTTAACATTTTTCTGTCAGTTAAGGGGACACCATGGGAGAGATTGGAGGGAAGAAAGGTAACAGGGAAAATGATTCAATACAACTTTAATTGAAAACATGCTTCAAAAAGCCCAGTTCTCAGAAAATAAGGCCTTTAATTTGTCCCTTATAAAACTTAGACTTGTCCTAAGTTTCTATCTCACCACTGAATTCTCAGCTATCTCTTTCTGTTAAATGCTTTCCACCATCCAGAACACACATCTTTGATTCTTCTTCCCCTAAAAGGCTAAATCAAGAAGAATTTAACAAATACACTGCTGTAACCCGCCATTGGAGCCTGGCCTTAATTTTCCTTCCCCCACTTGTTTTGCTAAAAACTCCTTCCTTGTATTCATAGAACATTCCATCTGAGCTATCTTTACCCTGAAAACATCCTGTTTTGTATACTCTTAACTGCACCTGGTCTCCCCAAACTTTGTTGTTCACCCCATATAAAAGGAGTCACAAGTAAAGCCTAGTGGGCATTCACCCATTATTGAGTGACCCATGTGTGTGTCTGTGTGTATTTCTTTTTCAATCCCCCAGGCCTCTGTCCAAGGCTGGATGACAGTGATGGCGCAGGCGTCATCATCTGGAGGTTCCGCAGAGATTGGAAACTGAGGAGACCCTGACAGGATTGTAAGTAAAAGGGGGGGGGGCATATTGGGGCAAAAAATGTTAAAAGGTTACTATTATTTTCTAATCTTAAAGTGAAACTAAAATGGGGACAACGAGTTCCTCCATACTGTTAGCAGTCACCAATGTCTTTCTTTGGAGGTTGGTGAAAGATACTCTCCTAAGTGATAATGCTAAAAGAAGAGAAATTAGGGCTGAAATGGAAAGAACTTTGAGACTGTTCAAGATGAACAGTCAAAGGGGTCTGTTGCTTCGGCAGATACTTCCGATGAGATGGGAGACAGTGAAAGGGAAAGCGAGGAAGAGTCTAAATGTGAAGAAGAAATTAGGAGTCTAGGAAAGAAATTAGAAAAATGTAAAATAAAAAATTAAAAAGTTTTTCTCTAGAGAGGGTCATCGCTCCTTCGGCTCCTCCAGCCTATGCTCAAACAACAGGGAAACAAACAGTCCTCTCCCTTTTCTGGGATGGTATGGCGAAAGAGGAAGAAAAAAGAACGTAAACTGTTCCAGAGTTCTTCAAGTGGAAGCAGAGGGTCAGGAGACATTCTCTAGTTCTCACTGGAGAAATGTCTAGTTCGGGTTCAGGGTCCCTTAGAAAGAATATCAGGGTCCCTTGGATACATGTAGTTCTCTTCTCTTGTGTGTGTTTGTCTCTTGGTGTGCCAAGATGTCTGTCTGTCTACATGTGTCAATTTGTGTCCATGTTTTATTTGTTTGAGTGTTACTCGTGTTTCATGTTCAAAGGACAAGGTGGTTAAAATGTTATGTATTGGTTGTTTGTCTCTTGATTCGGTTTTAACTCGTGTCTAGAAGGGGAAAATTAAAGATAGAAAGCAGGCATTTGGGACCCTACACCTGAAGTTAATAGTTTAGCTCAGCTAGAGACCTGCTGGAAGCTGATTTTTAGGCTGCTGCTAGATAAAGGTGCCGGCAGCTTCTCTGCTTAGAGCATTGCATCTTCCAGAACAATGTTTACTGAGCTCAGAAGGTGACAAGGTGATCATCCAATGACAGCACATAAATGAACTATGACTGAGAAGAATGTCTGAAACTTTTTTCTTGGGCACTATGACAGAAAAATGTTCATGACAGTTCACATACTGTTTTAGAGATCAATTCAAGGAAAGTTTAACGAAAAGCATTTAGGTGTCAGGATTATCCAGAAATTATAAAAAAAAAATGTGTTAAAATTACTTTAAGAAGTTTTGCTTTTGTCTTTTATTCAAAAGTATGATTTAATTTGTGGTATGGGATTCTTTTGAGCAAGATGTTCATTAAATACCATATTGCAAGAGAAAGATCATTGTTTTATTTATTTTGCCCTTTGAACATTGATGTAAATTAAAATTATTTTATAAGGATCACACTAACTATATACCAATGTGTGTGTGTGTGTGTGTTCGTGCATGTGTGTTTGTGTGTGTGTGTGTGTGAGAGAGAGAGAGAGAGAGAGAGAGAGAGAGAGAGAGAGAGAGAGAGAGAGAGAGAGAGGAGAGAAGGAATGCAAGAGAGCACACAGGCATGTGAGAGAGATCTGTTTCTGACAGTAATTAAAAAGTAATTAAAGTATTATAAGGAAAAAATTCATGCATGTATGTCTACAATAAGAGAAAGAAAAACATAGAACACCATTCTCAAATTCTAGGACTGTTGAACAGAACTTCTTGTATCTCTTTTTCTTTAGTTCTGCTTCTGATATATTCTATCACAAGTGACTTCAAGAAGATTGTGCTTCCCAAGTATCCTAGTAAATTTTCTCATTTGTGCATCTTGGGAGACAACCTCTTTGACAGGTATGTATCTCTTTAAAGAACACTTTACTACATTGGGTCCCTGTGCTCAGTCTAATGGTTAGCTGCACACATCCTCATCTCTATCAATAAGGGTCTGGCAGAGCCTCTCAGGAGATATCCATATCAGGCTCCTGTCAGCAAGCACTTCTTGGCATCAGCAATAGTGACTGGGTTTGGTAGCTGCATATGAGATGGATCTCCAGGTAAGGTAGTCTCTGGATGGACTTTCCTTCAATCTCGGCACCCCTCTTTGTCCCTGTATTTTCTCCCCTGAATATTTTGTTCCCCCTTCTAAGGACTGAAGCATCCACATTTTGGTATTACTTCTTTCTGAACATCATATGGTCTAAGAATGGCATTGTCTGATATCAAAAGGAGAAACCCTTGGTCCTGTGAAGGGGAATGCCAAGGTGTTGAAGTAGGAGTGGGAGGGTGGGTGAAGGAGCATCCTCATATAAGCAGGGTGAGGGGGGATGGTAGAGGAGGGAACTAGGAAAGAGGATAATTTTTGAAATGCAAATATATAAACTATCTAATAAAATAAAATAAAATAAATCATGGAAGAGACCCGGATGCCTGGTTGGGCATGGCAGCTGCCCAGGTTGCACACACGGAATCACACTCTGAGTAGTCATGGGTGATTGCTACCTCCTGTTTGGCTTGAGTGTTATGACAACTGTGTGAGGTATCCCATGAATGATTATTTAGGAATATTCTTTAAGAAAATGAGGTTCATGGCAGTGCATAGAGGCAATAGAGTTTTTGTGCTATTGTAGTTCCATTTTTTCCGTGTTGTCTGGTGGAGCCTTGAGATTTATTTTTGGTGGTACGAACAAAGTTACAAGACTGTTGAAGGCAAGTTGCTTTTCCTGACACTCAATTTTAAGTAGAACATGAGCCCTAGAGTATTTTCATTAAGCATGCATTGCTGTGAAAGACTTTTCTTTTACAAATAACAAATTATCATCAGAATTTTCTAAGTCTTGTCATTTATCAGCATGCCTCAATCTCAACTCATAGAAATTGACACTGGGTCCAATTTATGAGACTGGACAGGGTAGGGGTTACACTGAGAAACCTAGGTGCCTGCGGATGGAAGAATTTTCTGTGTTTCTGCTACTGGGACATCGGTTCATAATAATGATGCATCACCCAACCACACTCAGCAACTAAAACCCGGTTCTGCCCTTGTTTACCCTGAGCACCTTCCTGTTTCTCGAATGACTAGAGTACATACTTTAAACTACACTGTCCATGCCAAGTGTTCTGATTATTTGAACACTGTTTGTGAAGTCTTTAAAGGATTTTTCCTATCATGAATGAGAAATTCATCCCAATACCGTTGCCCACGAGCTATTATCCAGATTAGTATGCTCTGGCTGGCTCCTTTACTCATTCAGGAAATTACTCATCATTTGGATCCCACACTGAGGTTTTGCTCACCTGAGTCTTTCCTTCAGATGGATGCTCCTTAAAATTGGAAGATAGAGAAAATATTGAGATTTTTAGATTATTTAGGACTGTACACTCTGAGTAAAGCTTGGGCTGAAGCTGCTGGTCCCAGTGCCCCACTTTGAATAGCAAAACATTTTATCCGATATGTTTCTCTGATCCTTTCCTTCTTTCTTTTGATTCCGTTTTAAAGACTATACACAAGACAGTTCAAGTATTTACTGACCAAAATGAGGTGACAGTTACCAAGTCATAAGATTAAGTCTTCCAATAAACTAGACACTTGCTGTTCTTTTTCCCTTCAGTGTGTCATCTTTACTAAGTTATAACTGAGGCTTATTACACGTTTCCTCTGTATGACATCCTTCTAGATGTATGAATGTCTATACTACTATCAGAACATGCCACTGTGTCCGCAGACACTCATACAGAGCCAAAAATTTAAGTACATTTCAGTGAGTGGACACGTCCTATCAATAGAATCTGAGAAACTATGGCTCCTACACTGTTCTTTTTCCTTTCAGAGATCTATGAAAGAGGAAGAAAGTGCATAGCTAAATTGAAACTATTCTTTCACTATTCTGCTATGACAATGAACTGAACCTCTGAAATGGTAAGTCAGCCCCAATTACATGTTGGCCTTTATTTGAGTTGCTGTGGTTATGGTATCTCTTCACAGAAATAGAAAACCCTACATAAGAGGACATCTCAGTTAGCTATTTATTATTCTCATGAAAACAGCATGCCCATAAGCAGCATGGACAAAGCTTTATTTTGTTTACACTTCCACATTGCAGAGCATCATTGAAGGAAATCAGGGCAGGGACCTGGAGGCAAAAACAGATATGGAAGCCATTGGGGGATGCTGCTTAGTTGGTTGCTGTGCATGGTTTATTCAGCCTGCATTTTTTATTAATTTATTTATTCACTTTATATGCCAGTTACAGTCTCCCCTTCCTCTCTTCCCATTCTAGTCCCCATAAATCCCTTCTTTCTTTTTTTTCAATTTTATTAGATATTTTCTGTATTTACATTTCAAATGTTATACCCTTTTCCTCCCACTGCCCTCTCTCCTCCCCCTCAACTTGCTTCCATGAAGGTGCTCTTTCTTCCAATCACCCTCTCCATCTCAGTGCCTTGACTGGTTAATGATGCTGTTCTTCCCATTAGGTTGCAAACCTTTCACCTCCTTCAGTCCTTTCTGTAGCTCTTTCACTGGGGTCCCTGTGTTGAGTCTGATGGTTAGCTGAAAGCATCCTCATATGTATTTTTATGACTCTGGTAGAGCCTCTGAGGAGACATCCATAACTGGTTCCTTTCAGGAAGTACTTCTTGGCATCAGCAATGGTACTTGGGTTTGGTGGCTGCATATGTGGTGGTTCTCCAGGTGAGGCAGTCTCTGTAGGGAGTACTACTCAGCTATTAAAAATAACGAGTTCATGGAATTCCTAGGGAAATGGATGGAACTTGAATCTATCATCCTGAACCATGTAACCCAGTCACAAAAGAGCACTCATGGTATGTACTCACTTATAAGCAGATACGAGCTAAAAAAATTCTTTCTTTCATAACCCCTCTCCTCTGAGAAGAAGGGGAAGCCATAGGCATCACTCTGCTCTGGGACAAGTGGTAGAAAGGTAAAGGAATCTAATGGCAGGCAACAGAGTCAGAGACAACCACTGCTGGAATTGTTAGGGGACCCACATGAACACCAATCTGCATATCTGTTCCAAATATATTGAGGTGTAGGTTCAGCCCCTGTAGGCTGGTTGGTAGTTCAGTCTTTGTGAGTCCCCATGGGCCCAGAATAGTTGACGCTGCAGGTCTTCTTATTATGACTTTGACCCTTCTGGCTCACTTCATTGTATCCCCTACTCTTTCACAAGCTCCCTTCTGATGTTTGCCTGTGGGCCTCTGACTCTGTTCCTATTTACTTCTTGATGAAAACTCTCAGAAGACAGTTATTCTAGGTTTCTGTGTGCAAGACACATTAATAGTGTCAAAAGCTGGCTTTCTCCAATGAGATGGCTCTCAAGTTGTGCCAGTCATTGTTTGGCCATCCCTTCAGTCTCTTTTCTATCCTTATCCCTCTCTCAGCCTGCTTTCTTTTTTTCTTACAACTTTATTTTTAAAAAAGAGGAATACATATACAATTTTTAAATGCATTCTGGTGTAACACTATATGAATATTTTTGTTAGTACTTAATTCTTTTAGAGGTTTGATAGCATGCATTGAAATCTCACTAGTTACCATAAGCATAAAACACATGCAGGACAGTATGTAACATGGAAACAGTTTTCTTTTTCTTTTTTTTTAAATTTAAACATGTTATTTTATTTTGTCCTTTTGTACTCTTCAATACAGAGATCAAAGAAAAATTATTTGATTTTTTTTTTAAAGATAGAAATCGCTCTTTTGGGAAGAAAACTCCATGCCATGACAGAAAAGCACTGTTTTACAACTCAGAGTAATTGTTAGAAAAGAACTATAAAATTATGAACTTTTACGAAAAAAATGCACTGAAAATGTCTCTAGAAAAACCATGCAAGCGGCGAGGGACCAGATGCCAGGAACCCAGCCGTAGAAAGTCCCAAAGAGAAGTTAGCACCAGAATCATCTCTAACTTCACAATCTCATGAAGGCCTGAGTATAACATATAAAAACTTACATCTAGCCCCACAGTGTTACCAACAACAATAAATATATTATTTTCAGTGTTAAGAACCAGCATCATCACTCCCACAGCAGTGTTCTGGACTACACAGAGACAACTATATCCCCAAATGGGATTTTTCTACGGAGTTGCAGGTAGAACAGCTTTCCAGTTCAAACTTATTCTTAGCTACATTCCTCACTTTCCTTTCACCGTGTTTCCATTGGAACTTCACAAGGACTACACCATTTCCGTGCAACTCCATGCCAGGCTATCTGCCCTGTCACTGTTTTGTGATGTTCAGATTTGGTGTAGGAAGCAGTGTCTAAAGGTAGGTACAGATCACAGGAGTGAAAAAACTTTGAATAGGCTACTATATAGTCAAAAATATATATTCATCCTTGTTATAGCAAAGAGTTGAGTTTGAAAGAACACCCATTTATAATTTAAATTACAAAATAGCCAGGACACAACATGAAATATGTCAAACTATTTTGGCTTTCAAACAGCCAAAGTGTATATATAGCTCTATCAGTTACATACATGGCTCCAAATGTCCAAAGTTTTACTGCTGTACATAAATAATGACAAGGCAAAGAACAGCTACTAGTCCAAGGGCTTGCAGGCCCAGGAACCATAGCATAAGTCAAAAGAAAAGGACTACTACTGGTTCCACAATTCGTTCTCCAAAATACATCCGTGTGAAGCCCATGTTGAGGAGGTTTTTGTTCAGTTCACCAAAAAGTGTGGAAACAGTTTTCTTGTTGAGTATAGATTAAGCACAATGATCTGTGAATACTAAAAATTGCCACAATCGACCTGCTTTCTTATACCACCTAGGACCATCTGCCCAGGAATGATAATACCTACTGCATGTGAGGCCTTTACGCATCAATTATTCAGGGCAGTCTTATAAATAATTTTCTCAATTAAGATTTTTTTTCTTCCAAGATTTGCCAAGACTTATGTAAATTTGACAAGAACAATAATAGGAGCAAGAACAGGAACAACAGCATCATCTTCATCTTCATCATCATCATCAACAACAACAAGAACAATCACCGCAGCAACAAAGCAACCCACACAAAAACACACAGATAAGTGCTGAATGACTTCATCTTTGCATTAAAAGTAGACATTTCATCAGTGCTAAGTTTCCTGTCATACTCTAGTATTTCCACAAGAATTTCAGTCATCTTTTTAATATTTTTCATTTGAATCATCAGCAACAAAAGCTGATCTATATATTCTTGTTACCCTTGCCTTTCTCAATACCATTCAATGTTCACTTTTAAGATTGGCATGGACTTCTGCTGTGTGGTCAAGGGATGTTTCTTTTGTCTGATTTCACAAGTATTTTAGCTAGATTCCACTCCTTGACATTCTAATGAGTGTTTCCAAACAGCCTTAAATGGATTAACTCATTAAAAAGCATGTAGGAGTAGGAAAATAACCATTTAATTAAGAGATAATGCTTAATTCATCTAAAAAAGAGTACTTCTATTAATAGGGTATGAAAAATCTTTAAGTTGGTGTTCACAATACCTTCTGTAGTGAACTTTTTTTTCTACTGCTGCTGTCTGACAGGGTAGGATCTGTTGAAATTACAGAGACACTCAATAAAAATACAATGGTTTAAACAAATAATAAAACAAGAAAAACTTAAAATAAGCAAACAAACCAACAATAAAACAAAACAAAGCTGTAGGCAGCTTCTTAAACTCAGGGCAGGTTTCATTTCTAATTTGTGTTTGTCTTCTTTTTTGAGCCATAGTTTACACATTCATCCAGTTAAAATCTTCTAGGCCTATAACCCACACCGCATCTTACAGGGGCATCTTAGTCTTTTGTCTTAATTTGGCACACAGAAAAACAAATCTAGCATACCTGTCTGTGTGTGAAACTTGGGTTCATTAGATTCCCAAATCACATACACATTAGTAGTAAAAGCTGCAACTGAAAGCTTTCATCCTGATTTCTATCATCCTTGCGGTAGGCATAAATCTAGAATTTCCTGGAGTACAATTTTCTTTTATTAATTATTTTGCTTTTCATTCAGAAGTTTCTAAGAACACCACCATTTGCTTTATTCTTGATTAAATCTTCATCATAGAATTTATCATTAGACAACCATAGGGATGCCCTGACTCCCTCTTGGGGAACATAAAGTCTAGATGGATTGATCCTGTCATTTTCTGAGGTCACATGTGAAGGCACCTCAGTCTACTGTGGAACATTCCATTCCTGTTTAGAGCACTATTTAATAACACTCTATACACAGTTTTAAAGACAAAAAATTTTCATTTTCTCTGTTATTTTAAACAACCCAGGCCTCAATTTGACAAGCCCTGCGGGTAGATTCCACATTTCTCCAGCCTCCGAAAGTCTGATTAGAAACTGGAATGTACTTTGGGGAAATAAGTGTGTGCTCTCAAACTCCATTTGGTGTTTTCTCTCACTTGGAGAACAGATGAGAGTTTTCAATGAACCCCTATAATGATATCCTTCCATCACGGCACGAGCCAAGTCAGCCACCATTCCTGATTTCCCCAGTGGATAAATAGATAACTAATAAGTGTGTGTTGTGTTTCACCCCACCCTGGATATCTAGTCCCAGCAGGACTATGCACATCCTCTCTCACTACAGCCATGCAGTAAAAGTAGGAGAAATGGGACTCAATGGCTGTGAATAAAGACCACGACATCCCCGGCTCCACTTGTTAGGGGTTAGACATGAAGGTCAAGCTGCACATTTGCTACACATACATAGGGGGCTAGGCCCAGACCCTGAATGCCTCCTGGTTGGTGGCCCTGTCTCTGTGAGCCTCGATAGGCTCGGGTTAGTTGACTCTGTAGGTTTTCTTGTGCTGTCCTTGGCATCATCAATGGCTTGCTCCATTCTATCATTCACTCTTTTATAAGATTTCCCCAAGCTCCAAGTGATGTGTGGCTGTGGGTTTCTGCATTTGCCTCTGCTGCTGGATGAAGCCTCTCAGGAGACAGTTTGGCTAGGTTCCTGTTTGCAAGCATAGCAGAGTATCATTAATAGTATCATAGCTTGGCTCTCTCACATGGGATGGGTCTCTATGTGGGAAAGTTGTTGGTTGGCTGTTTCCTCACTGTCTGTTCTAACTACTCCTGCACATCTTTCTATTGTTTTTTTTAAATTAAAAAAAATTAGGGGGCATGTCTTTTAAAATTTTTTCTTCTTTTTCTTTTGTATTGGATATTTTCTTTACTTACATTTCAAATGTTATCCCCTTTCCTGGTTTCCCCTCTGGAATCTCCCTATCCCCTCCCCTGCCTCTATGAGAGTGCTCCCCAACCCACCCACTCATTCCCATCTCCCTGCCCTGGCATTTTCCTACACTGGGGTATTGAGCCTTCACAGGGCCAACGGCCTCCCCTCTCATTGATCTTTTAGACAAGACAAATTTTTGGTTGACGGTTTTGTAGATGGACTGATGTCTCCCTCCCTCATCTGGAAATCTTGCCTGGCTACTGAAGGTAGCCACTTTATTCCCTATATCCCCTTTGGTAGGAGTGTCAGCTAGGGTCCTCCTATAGACTTCCTGTATGGTCTCCTGTCCCATGTCTCCAGCTAGTCTCAGAGATGCCCCTCACCAATTTCCATTCTCAATCCTAGCTCTCTCCTGTACTCCCTTCTCCCCAAACCTGATCAATCATCATCCCAGTTTCTTTCCTCACCCTTTCTCCTACACAGTTCCCTCTTTTTATCTCTCTCTGATGACTTGTTTCCCCTTCCAAGTGAGATTTACACATCCTCCCTTGGGAAGTCTTTATTGCCCATTTTCTTTGGGTCTGTGGATTGTAACATGATTATTCTACATTTTATAGCTAATGTCTACTTATATATGAGTATGTACCATATATTGTTTTGGCTCTGGGTTACCTCAAACAAGATGATATTCTCAAGTTTCTTACTGTGGTGGTTTGAATATGCTTGGCCTAGGAAGTGACACCATTAGGAGCTGTGTATTTAGTATTAAAAATATTAGAGGCCTTTGTTTTTTATACTATTCCATTGTGTAAATATCCCACATTTTACTTTATTCTTCAGTTGATGGGCATATAGGGTGTTTTCGGCTCCTGGCTATTATGAATAAAGCTGCCGCGAACATAGTTGAGCAAGTGTTTTTGTGAAACAGAGGAGCATCTTTTGGGGCCCAGGAGTGGACAGCTGCTTCTTGAGGTAGAATTATTCCCAGTTTTCTGAGATACTGCCATATCGATTTCCAAAGTGGTTGCTCGTGTTTGTATAACCACCAGCAATGGAGGAGTGTTCCTCTTGAGCCACATCCTCACCAGCTTGTGCTGTCACCTGAGTTTTTTATTTTACCCATTCTTTTGAGTTTAATATAGCATCTCAGTGTTGTTTTGATTTGCATTTCCTGATAACTAAGGATTTTGAAGATTTCTTTCAGTGCTCCCCGGGCATCCAAGATTCCTCTGTTAGGAATTCTCATTTAGCTCTGTATCCCAGTTTTAATTGGGTTATTCGGTTTGTTGGTGTAATTTTGTGAGTTCTTTATATAGTTTGGATATTAGCCTTCTGGGAAATATAGGGTTGTTGAGGACATTTTCTCAATTTGTAGGTTGTCATGTTGTCCTACAGATAGAGTTCTTTCCCTTATAAGAGCTTTTTTGGTTTCATGAGGTTCCATTTGTAGTTATTGATCTTAGAAACTGAGCTGTAGTTGTTCTGTTCAGGAAGGCATCTCCTGCACCAATGTGGTCAAGGTTATCCCCCACTTTGTATTCTATTAGATTTAGTGTATCTGGTTTTATGTTGAGGTCTTTGATTCACTTGGACTTATTTTGTGCAAGGTGAAAAATAAGGATCTATTTCCATTTTTCTATATGCTGACATCCAGCTAGCTCAGAATCATTTGTTAAAGATACCTTCTTTTCTTCATTATATGCTTTTGCCTTCATCTTCAAAAAAATCAAATATCCATAGTTATACAGGTTTATTTCAGGATCTTTGATTTGATTCACTGCTCGACCTGTCTTTTTCTATATCAATATCATTCTGTTTTTATTACTAATGCTTTGTTAGAGTTACACTAAGCTATTTTACATTGTTTGTGGCTTTTGTAAAAGGGTGTTGTTTCCCTATTTTCTCAGCCTGTTTATTATGTGTATGAATGAGGGATATTTTAGAGTTAATTTTGTATCCAGCAACTTTGCTGAATGTGTTTTTCAGCGGTAGGTGTTCTCTACTAGAATTTTTGGAATCACTGATATAAATTATCATGCTATCTGCAAATAGCTATACTTTGACTTCTTCCTTTCCAATTTGAATCACCTTGATATTCTTTAGTTGTCTTATGCATCTAGCTAGAACTTCAAGTTCTATGTTGAATACATAGGGAGAGAGTGGGCAGCCTTGGATTACCTCAATTTCAGTGAGATTGTTTTAAATTTCTCTCCATTTAATTTAATGTTGTCTATTGATTTACTGAATTTTGCTTTTATTATTTTGCATCTCTCCAAGACTTTTAACATGAAGAAGTATTTGGTTTTGTTAAAGGCTCTTTTAGCATCTAGTGAGATGATCATGCGATTTTTTTTCTTTCAGTTTTATTAATATGGTGGATGATGTTGATGGATTTTCATATGTTGAACCAAGTCTACTTGATCATGATGTTCTTAGGTTCAGTTTGAGAACTTATCTTACTTTGTTAAGTCTTTGTGTAGTTTAGGTATCAGCATGTTTGCGGCCTCATAGATTGAGTTTGGTAATACTGCTTCTGTATTTTATACTATAATTTGTGAAATAGTTTAGAAGGTATTCGCTATAGGACTGTTTAAATAGTTTAGTTGCTCTTGATTTAACTTTGGTAAGTGTCTATCTTAAAAAAAATCATCTATTTTATTTATATTTTTAAACTTTGGGTGTACAGGTTTTGGAGTAATACCTAATAATTCTTTGGATTTACTCGGTGTCTCTTGTTATGTCTCCCTTTTCATTTCTGATTTTGTTAATTTGGATGCTGTCTCTATGGCTTTCACTTAGTTTGACTAAGGGTTTGTCTATCTTGCTGATTTTCTCAAAGAACCATTTCTTGGATTATTGATTCTTTGTTTTGCTCTCTTTGTTCCTAATTGATTGATTTCAGCCTTGAGTGAAGTGTTCCTGCTGGGTCGTGCCACTCCTGCTAGAATCTCAACACTACTGAGCTGACTCCTGGCATATCTATGAAGTATCTGTGAGTGGCTCGAACTGCTGCTGGTGACCTGTGAATTGACCTGCTGATTCCCTGACAATGCAGATGAAATTTGCTCCAAAGAATCATTTCCAAATAGGTGTCCTTCCACATGTATCCTTTCTTTTCTACTACCTCTGGTGGGTAGTGGGCTAGAAGGAAGGTTGAAGTGTTTAAGAACCATCATTAAAAGTAAGCTTGGAAAACATTAAAGTTATAACTGAGTTTGATTTTTTCCTGCTGCCTACTCCTCTTGCTTGGGTGTATTTACTTCCTCCTCCTCCTCCTCCTCTTCTTTTTCTTGTTATTTTATTTTTGTTTCATTTTTATTTAATATTCTTTGTATTTCTATTTCCCTCTACTCCTATCTCCCTTGCCCTTGCTTCCATAGAGGTACTGCCTCTCCCAACCACCCTCTTCCACCTCAGTGCCTTGCTGTTCCCCAAAACTGGGAAAATGAGCCTTCACTAAACCAAAGAGGCCTTTTCTTCTATTGATGCTGGACAATGCTATCCTCTGCTACACATGCAACTGGAGCCATGATGCTCTCCATGTTTACTCATTGGTTGGTGTTTTAGTCCATGGGAGTTGTGGAGGGTTTGGTTGGTTGATAATGTTGTATTTCCTATGGGATTATAAATTCTTTCAGCTCCTTCAGTCCTTTCTCTGGTTCCTTCATTGGGGTTCCCATGTTCAGTTAGATGGTTAGCTGCAAGAATTCTTATCTATATCAATATGATACAGTGCTATGAAATTTCCTGTTAGCACTGCTTTTATTACGTTTATAATAAAATAATATTTATAAGTTTGTGTTTTGCCTTTGTTTTTATTAAATCCTAGAAAGCTTTTGTTCCTTTCTTCCCCAACTCAGTTTTCAATGAGTAAACAGTTGGTCTGTTTTCATGAGTGTGTAGGTTTTCTTTCCTTTCTATTGTTGTTGAAGTCCAGGTTTAATCCATGGTTGTCTGATAAGATACAAGGAGTTATTTCAGTTTTCTGGTATCTGTTGATGCTTGCTTCATGACTGACTATATAGTCAATTTTTGGAAGGTTCCAGGAGGTATGTTAGGGTAAAATGTTCTATAGACATCTGTTAGGTCCATTTGATCCACAACCATGGTTAGTTTCATTTCTCTACTTAGTTTGTTTCCATGACCTGTCCCTTGGTGAAAGTGGGCATTACAGTCTTCAACTATTAATGTATGTGACTTAAGCTTTAGTAATATTTTTTATGAACATGGGTGCCCTTGAGATTGGGGCATATATGTTCGAAACTGAAATGTCATCTTGGTGTATTTTTTTCTTTGATAATTATGACGTTTACTTCCTCATGTTTTTGGATTAATTTTGGTTGAAAGTCTATTTTGTTAGATATAAGAATTGCTTCTACTCCTTGCTTCTTGGGTCCATTTGCTTGGAAAACTTTTTTCCAACCCCCAATTTTGAGGTTTTGTCTATCTTTGTTACTGATGTCTGTTTCTTATATGTCGCAGAATGATGAATTCTGTTTTCACATCTACTCTGTTTGCTTGTGTCTTCTTATTGATGATTTTAGTTTATTATTGTTGAAGGATATTAATGACCAATAATTTTAATCCCTCCTATTTAGATATTGTTGGTGGTAGTGGTGTTAGTGGGGTTGGTGTTGATGGTGTGTCTGTGTATGTGTGTCTCTCTGTGTGTGTTTGCTTCCTTTATCTTGTTTTTAGTGGTGTGTAATTATTAATTTCCTGTGTTTTGTGTGTAGATAACTTCCTTGGGTTGGAGTTTTCACTCAAGTATTTTCTATAAGGCTGAATTTATGGATAAATATTGTTTAAATTTGGTTTCATCTTGAAATATCTTGTTTTTTCTCATCCATGCTGATTGAGAGGTTTCAGGATATAGTAGTCAAGATCAGCATTTATGGTTTCTTAGATGCTGTAAGAGACTGTCCATGACCTTCTAGATTTTACAGTCTCTGTTGAGAAGTCAGGTTCAATTCTGATAATTCTGCTTTGCATATCACTTGGCCATTTTTCCCTTGTACCATTTAATAATCTTTCTTTGTTCAGCAGAATTGTGTGATTATTGTTGATTTTAAAGCCATTTTCTTGTTCTTCAATTTTCATAGTTTAGGGCTAGCTTTAGTCAGACAGCTTCTCTTTGAAGGTGTCATATTGCCCTAGCTCTTGCTATTTGTGTTATAACATGGGTCTTTAGCCATCTGATTGTTCCTAGATGTGCCTGGTGTGGCAGGTATAGGGAAGGTGGTTCTAATCTAGATTTTACAAATGAAACAGTCCCCCTGTGGGCAGCCTCTGGTTAATTTTTCTTGATGTAGCAAGTTATACTTTAGGAATACTTTCGCTGAATCATTTAGTCAACCCTCCTTTAACCTGGCAGGTGTTTTTATGGTTAACATGTGCCAATCAGTCAACTTGAAGACCAAGACTTAGTTGAACTCTGAGACTCTCTTGACTTAAGAAGGACATAGCTAAAATATGAATCTGGAACCCAAGAAACACTTCTTTTTGAAACCCACTGCAAAGAAACTCCCATTGTTTTGAGTTTCTGAGAACTTTTAACCTTTAATTTGATGTATTTTGGCCTGTGAAATATAAAGAATCTTGTGCAAAACTTCAAATGTACATGAGACATTTGAACTACCTGGAAAGGAGTGTGATTTATGAGTATTAATAAAGCCTGAGCCTTGAAAATATGAGCTTGAATTCATTGAGAATATTATTTTGTTGAAAATCTTTTGCTTGCTTTAAGACTTTATTGTTTAAAATTGAGGTGTGCAATCAGGGAAGGAACTGAGAGGTTATTCCTCTTTTTATGTCTCAGAACTTGAGCAACTGCAAAGGACTCTGTCTCTTTCTTTTATGAGGTAAGCAATATTTCTGTTTTGAATGTGTCTCAAGGAGGATATGAGCAGTTCTACTGACAGACTACCAGATGTTTCTGCTGGCCTCACAGCTGTATCCTACTTCTAGAAAACATCTTATAGAAAACCAAAACTTTAAAATGATTAGGTGGGGATTATCTATTTGTATGTTAAAAGCATCTTTTACTCCATAGAAAGTTCAATGGGGAATTACTTTAAATAGCTAGTACCCTTAATGTGCTTAAAATAAAACTTGATCTATAAACAACATCTCGGAAATAAAACAACTGCAGTAAGGGAAGTGTAATTACAACTTTAAAATGGCAATTATATGATTCTTTATATGGAATATTTATATGGAGATGAATGCTATTCTGCTTCTTTTATACTCTTGTTTTGATGGTTTAAATTCATGAATCAAAGAATATGTTCATATTACCTCATGCTATGAAATTATCCCAATGGGTCATAGTTTGTATTGATTTCAATATATTCCCACTGTGACTGGCAACTCTGCATGTACCCATTCAATCAGTGAGAAGACAACTAAATGTCCATTTAACAGATAGTACAGGTTGAAAAGATTCTCCAGAATGGCTACATACCATTTAGGATACAGCTAGGACAGCATTTTTTCTTTTTAATTATTTTTATTCACAAAATTGTGCCTATGTATAATATATAACATAATGTGTTTATACTTTTGGACACTCTAGAGTGACTAAATCCATCTAGCTAACGTTCTGTGATGAGAACATGTGAATAAACTAGAAGCATAAACCATAGTTAATCACATTGTCACATACAAGCCTTGTGTTTCTAACTGAAATTTTGTATACTTTGGTCAACACCATTTCACATCCCTGCTTCCCACCTCACAAGAGTACTAATTTACATTCCTATGGTGATGGAGCAAGACTGCCCTTTTTCCTAATCCCTTCCTTCACCTACCTTTTATTTTATTTTATTTTTGCTAATTAGGATAAAGTACAAATGCAGACCCTATTACCACAAACCACACAGTAGGGTTTCCAAAATTAGGGGGCTCTCCAGGACTCAGCATACCTTGCATGCAATTGATGAGCTTTACTCTGGGAAACTCACTTTTATGGTCCTTGTACTTTCCATGCTAGGTAAGTAATGTCATTTTGATATTCTGAAATGTTTGTGGAGGTTGGTTATAGTTCATGGCTGTTTTATATTGACACTCCTGATGTTCAGTGATTTTTATAAATTATTTCAGATAATAGCCTTTTTTTCAAATGTATGACTTACATGTGTTTTTGTAATGTTCTAGGTTGGCCCTTTGGTGATCATTTTATTTTAGAAGTTTTATGTATTGATTTATTTTTGCCTGTGCTTTTTGGGTGATATAATCCAGATTCACATTACTATAAAAATTACCAAAGCAATTACCTTATAAGTATAACCAGTCTATTTTGGCACAAATTTCTTGAGATTCTAGCACAAGACCAAGTGGGAATATTTTTCTGGGTATTGGGCCAGGACAGCACTTGATACAGTAAAACACTTACATTAGAAGCCCAGAAGAAGAAAAGAAGGAGGAGGAGGAGGAGGAGGAGGAGGAGGAGGACGAGGTGGAGGTGGAGGTGGAGGAAGGAAGGAAGAAGGAAGAAGAGTATGATAAAGTCTCACGATCCCCCTCAGAGATTTTCTGAATGACCAGTTGGTAAAATAGCTTAAGCTTTTTCATTGGCTTTCATGCAGCAATATAGGAGTATGAATCCTCCAAATTACCTAAAATTTTGAGATATTTATCATACACTTTTTTCTGCTATTGTTTGCATGTTTGTGTCCTTGTCCATGTGTGTGATGTATACACATGAGAGTGATGTATGAAAGTGTGTGCATATGCAGGTTTGATGCCCTTGTATGTATATGTGGAGGGCACATGCTGAGCATTCTGTTTGATCACTCTCTACCTTCCTTCCTAAGATAGGATCTATCTAAAAAAATCATATTCAACACTCCCACAGGCTGAGGTTATAGGGTCACTAGGGCGTGCATAGGTTTCTAATGTGGGTTGTGGTCATGCGGGCCCTCATGTTAATCAGCATGTGCTGTGATCTATGCTCTTATTCATGATTCTTACACTATGAGTTCTATGTCATTCTTGTACTTACAATTGTCCTATAAACATATCAAAAGCCTTTTTCTTTTATGTTTGAGATTGTAACACAATTACATGTTTTCCCTTCCATTTTCCAAGTTCTCCCATATCCTGATCTCTGCTCTCATTCATAATGATGGCCTCTGTTATCACTGGTTGTTGTTATACGCATATTTATATATGTGTATATATATTCCCCTTGTAGTTTAGTTTTTAATGGTTTTCTGAATTTTGAGATTATAATATAATTGCATTTTTACCTACTTTTCCTCACTTTATATGTTCCCATATATTTTTTGCACTTTCTCTAACTTCATGGCTTCTCTTTCATTCATATGTGTGTGTGTGTGTGTGTGTGTGTGTGTGTGTGTTTCTGTCTGGTCTATATAATGTTACTCATTTATATATTTTCAGGGCTAACCATTTGGTGCTGGCCAATAATATTGTGTGTTCTTTCCAAGTCTGCTACCAACATCCCTTGGTGGCTTATAGTTCTTCGTGTGGTTGAAAACTGTGTGGATTCTCCCCTTAAAGTTTTCATGTCTATTGGTCTTATCCATGTTCTCCACACATTTGGGCATCTATTTTGGTAAAACTATATGGATGTAGATAATGTTAGATCCTGAAGACACAGTTTCAGAGCAAATTCCCTGATTTTTTTGTCTTTTACATTCTTGCTGATTCCTCTCCTGCAATGTTCCCCGAGTCGAGTCTTAGGTAAATATATTCATAAGCAGTGTTCTCTACAACTTTGTATTTTGATTGATTGTGGTCATCTGTAATTTTCTTTGTCTGAAGTCCATTTAGAGAGTTGTTGGTTACTGCCAAGGTTTTCATAACCCTACTCAACCCTTAGGATTCTTTTATAATTTCTGTCTTTGGTTTAGTGCATAGGCATTTCAGTTGGGTAAGATTGTTGGTTATCCCCTTGCTTTGAAAGCCTACATGGGCATACGTGGTGCCTTCTGGTACAATAAAATCTAGTTTTCATGGAGGAGGGACACACTTGAGTTTCCTCTCGGAGGCCACAGAGGCTCATGTCTGAAGAGCACAGTATCTTCAGCAATAGGAACTCACCCTTCCCCTCTGGAGCCACCAGGGTCCAGAGCAATAGTTTGTTTGATCTGGGTTAATCAGGAACAAGGTCAGACGGCTTTTCATCTCTGGGTTGGATTCTTTTGTTAGGTAACCTTGTTCTTGGAACACTTGTCATCTCAGCTGAGAAAATGGTATTTAAATAATGTGTGCATATTTGTACACACTTAAATTTATATAAGGAATAGTATGACTCCTTATTACTCTTTCAGATGTCCTTACTGTTACATTATCCTCCTTCTCCATTTTCTGTGTTTATTTCCCTCTCTGCCTTCATAATTAGGACCCGCATTTTCTCATTTCCCGGGTTAGATCTCTTGTGCTCTGATATTCCTTCTCTATTCTTCCTTTGCCCTCACATGCACCAGCAGCCATCCCATTTACTTTCCTGGTTTCTGGGCTTACCCCACGATCTGTACTTATATCTGAGGACTGGAGCTTTACCCTCTGCTGAGAGGGAACACATGACATTTGTCTTTCTGGGTCTGGGTAACTTCACTCAATGGGATCTTTTCTAATTCCATCTAGTTACTTGCAGAGTTCATGCTTTCATTTTTCTTTACAACTAAGAAGTATTTCATATGTGTTGGACCTCATTTTCACTATCCATTCATTAGTTGAAAGACATTTAGCTTGCTTAAATTTCTTATCTACTGTCAACAGAACAGCAATAAATATCACTAAGCATCTATGGAGTGAAATGTCAAGTCCTTTGAATCTGTGCCAGGGAATGCAGCAATGGGGTAAAAATTCTCTTCCATTCAGTGGACTTTTGCTTCTCATGATTGGTGTGTCCTTAGCTACCTTTATTTTCCAAGGTCTCACTTGTCAACAGCTAACCTTGATTATCGGACAAATGGAGTCCTATTCAGTAAGTCTTACCCTATATTAAAATCAAGACTATGTTTTTCTCGTAGCTGCTACAGTGCTTCAGGTTTAGGTTCTTGTTTCATTTCGAGTCGGTTTTGTGCAAGGTAGCAGATACGGGCTAGTGTTGGGTCTAATTTCATTCTCTTTCATGTGGAGAGCTCACATTACTAGCACCATATGATGATCATGCTGTTTTCCTCCAGTTTATCTTTTCCCCTGATTAATTAAAGAAAACACCCCATTCATGCTTTTTGACTTTATAGCTTATCCCTGAACAAAACTCCACCCTTTGATTGTAAATATAGCCCCCAAAAAGAGAACTCAAGGTGAAAGGAAAGTGGGGGAAAATAAAGCTTTATAAGCTTCTTACTCATGAATACACTGGAAGCATTTTTTTTCTGATCTATTTCTAAGAGAACAATGAAGGTAATCAAGACTTTATGACTAGGAACCCTAAGTCTATTTCGTTCACAGATGGCTTCCAGGGGTGATGAGCCTGTAAGAGAAACTTCTTTATGGTCACTGTCAACTGAAGTATGTGTAACCTATTACTCTTTATCTTTCTTGAGCATCTCTTAAGAACAACCGAAGCAAGAAATGATGCATAAATAATTCTGGGCTCCAGCATTGTCAGACACTGAAAGACTCTTTGGAGATTTATTTGGGGCTCTTACCTTCAACTTCATTAAAGCAATATCTTCCAGCATGGAAACTGAGAGCATTCTTTACGATAGCATGCCTCTTAATAACAATCTTTTCTAACTTAAAAATATTATTTTCTTATCTTCTTTCAAAGTGAAACAATAAGGTTTTAAACAGAAAGGTAAACTTATATGAATTTGATGTCATATCTGCTGAATTAATTTATTCAACTGGCTATGTTATTGATGCATATGATTTTGTAGGCCAGAGTTCAAGTTTATCTTATTTTTTTTTAGAAAATGATAGCCCGTGTGATACCATAAGATCTAAATTTTCTGGGGCAGCATAAAAGGGAATACTCAAAATTCTCTTCATCTTCATAAAAGAATCTCTTCACTGCTTCTGAAAAGAGTAGTAAACTTTTAATATTATAAAAAGGACACCTTTCAAAGCTTGTTATAACTTTTGATATGGATAATTATAGCTACCAATGGTTTTGTAACCATTTTGGTGGTCATGTTCCATTTAAATGCATCATATACATATAGTGAAAACATTTTTTCATAAAATACAATGTTGAAAGACGATGACCATATGCCAGATCATTGGGTTCCATTAGGTTTCAATAAAACTAAACGGACTACATCTTCTTTGTACGGTTACTGATTACTACACATGGGATTAAACATATTTGGAATAAAAAAAAAAGAGTCCTAGTTATATACCTTCTACATAAGGAAGTTAGACCAGGAGAAGAGACACACATGCTTCTAGTTACTGTGTTTTCTCTGCTACTTATTTTTTTTCAGGAATTTCAGAAACAAGTGACAAGTGCTTCTTATTCTCCCATTTCTGCTTAAATTGGTTGATTCACAAATCATCTTATCTGACAGAAAGATAATCTCATTTTAATTATCCTGTTGAGGCATTCTTATTAGTGAGTTCTTTAATAGATTTGTATGGAAACATGCCTTTACATATTTAAACGGTTCCAGCTCACCCAAAGCTCATGGTCTTATGTCAGTGAGGAGGAGTCTAACAAATGAAGAGATTATTTCTTTATCTCCTTGAAGCTGAGTGTCGATGATAATAACAGTGCTTCCTCAGTGCTCTATGAGCATGTTTTCTGCTCCTTATTTTCTGGTAGAAAGCCTTAAATGCAAGTAAGAATTTGAGGAATATAAAAGGCTGCAAAAGCAAATTATAATTTGTACATCAAGGGGAAGGCAGAAAAGGGCAATTATATTTTCATTTGTGTGTGTGTATGTGTGTGTGTGAGTGTGAGTGTGTGTATGTATGATGCTTATTGACTATTATATTTGAAAACAAGTTTTATGGACTTCTAAAAGAGAAAAAAATACACATTTCTACATGTGCTTAGCTAGACAAGGGTTTGTCCATATTTCCAAGAATGTATGGTCAGAATGCCACATGTTATACAAGTGTAATGTAATTGTTGTATTGAGAAATTCATCCACTGTATTGAGTATTTGTGACAATAAAATGAATTTTGTTATACATCCAGCAACTATATATGAATCAGAAACATCAGCAGTTTCTCAGAGGTGGTACTCAATGCTGCTGACAGAAGTTAGCATTTCAAAAGGGCTCTTTCCCTGACAAAATGGCTCCAGCATCAGATCTACTGATTGGATAGTAGTAGGCTTTATTTTCTTCAACACAAGGCAGTCAGGAAGTAAGCAGAGTGCTAGATAATATTCCTGTATGTGTGTATACTCAGGTTTGTTTTCATCAGTGTGATTAACTGCCACATGTACAAATATTCAGGGCATGCAGAGGAAGAAACAACTGTTTACCATTTTCCAAACCTTGTTCAGTGCACTCTAAACAGGACATGTTTTCAAACTGAAATTCTGCATTCATTTAACAATGCCTTTCTTTTCCCCAGTGTCACCCATTATTTTTCTTCCTAGCCTATTAATTGATATAGGTATAAGTGGGATTATACAGTTACTTTTTGTAATTTCTGTACTTAATACAGTATCAAGGTTTATGCATTCAGTTGCATGTACCAATTCTAGATTTCTAAGGCTGGAAATATTATATAATTTATTAACTAATATGGCAATTATAACACATGATATATAAAACAATGGATGTTAACAAAATAAAAATGACTGTTATATGTATATTTTATACTTTCTCTGTCTATTCACCAGTCAATGGGCTTTCATACTACATTTGGTTTTTTGATTATTTTCAGCAATACTTCTGAAAATGTCATAGTATTATATTTCATCTCAGTTCATCTATCATTTTTTGTATTATACATATGCTTATAATAAATTTCCATTACGAATTATTTTTCTTAAAGAGAAGATCCTTGCTAATTTTTGTACACAAATCCACAGCATCAAATGATTTTTAGAAATATTTAGGTCTTGAATATGATTCAATGAGTTAACAGCTTACATCTTTATATGACATAAAACATAAACTCTATATTCTATTTTTATAAAGAAACTTTATAAGGAAATTTTTATAAACATACGCTTAACCCTTTAATGTGTGCTATTTAATTGGTATGGTTTTCACCAATGTATTTGTATTTATAACATCCCTAGCAACAAAGTTAATCAAAACCAATGCAAGAAATAAGTTGGAATATAGATAAAAAGCTAATTTTAAATGGTAATATTTGAATTTATTAAGTTTTGCTTCACTTTTCAACCAGTCTAGGGTTGTTACTGTAATTTATTATTTTACATAAGGAAGTCTACTCTTTTACAACTAGTGTTTTTTCTAACAGAATAAAAACCAGCAAGGAGATAATTCTCTATTGTCTATTAATTTGAACAGTATTTAAATTCAAATATATTAATGAAATTTTACATAATTTTTGAAATTATACAAATTTTGAAATGCTCTCGTAGGAAACAAATCATATGCTTTATATTTTTAGGTTTGTTTACTTTTTCTTTTCCAGGTGTAACTTAGGTAAAACTAATATCTAAAAAAAGATCAAATTTCTGATCGAAACATCAGAAAAGGCATCAATTCTTTTTAAATTATTTGTAAGTAACCGTAAACCAATTTAATATGATTTCCCGCAGACTATGAGCTCCAACATTATTAATAACGTTATTAATCCCTGAGGACGAGATGTGCTGATCACTCACCTGTTCTCCTTTTCCAGGAGACTTAGCAACATGTAACTATTCTCTGGACTCTTCATGTGGTGGTTCCCCTTCAGCCGTCTCCTCTATTACCCCCATTACCATACTTAGAGTGCCATCTCCCTGTTGTGATGCCTATGAAAGACTCTGGTTGTGTTTAAACCATAATTATCAAGCCAGGGCATTACTGATCACCACTGAGATTGCTTCATTTTGCTTTGAGTCTTCAAACTGGAAGTTCAATGTATATGTTTGCACTATATGGCTTTTTGCATATGACATATTTCACAGCTAAGATCTATTTCAAGGATAATTCCCTACAAATGAAATTTCTTAAAAAGATTATACATGCCCTCATTATGATAGTCATTAAGATGGATTTTCTTAAATACAGTTTGGGTTGTTTCTTTCTTTTTTGAGACTCAAATTTCTTTATACATCCCATGGATCCAACATCAGAAGTCTGGGAGGAAGCTTCGAAACTAGAATTAAAGTAAAAGCAAGCACAAGAAAAGCAGTGGCAGCACATCCTGCAGCTGGAAAACACTGTTGCTAACCATATTTAGCTATTAGTTTGGGAAAAGTAGAGGGTAGAGGATGGGGGTTTTAAAGAAGAGCAAGAAGCAAGACCACACTTCATGGGCCAGCCCTCCAGTTCTACAGAAGGAACAGAGACAGGGTAGGGTGGGACCCTTTGGCTCTGAGTTTCTGCTGGTCTTGATTCCAGTCCCTGCTTTCCCTTTGTCATCTTTTAGTTCCAACTACAAGGCCTTGAAGAAATGACAGATTCTCATGAACTGGATGGGTAATTAGTTTTAAATATCAAATATTTTAGAAGAACTGGTTCTCAGAATAACTAAGTGGTTTAAATGTTTAGTGCGTCAGTCCATGGACAGATCTAAATAAGTCAAAGGAAAGTTTATGTTGCCAGTTTTGTAAACTCAGTGTGGGAGCTCCTATGTATTTATTTGGGAGGTGATTTCTAGTGTGCCAGATTTCTTGTCCTATTGCTGCAGCAAAGCACTAGATAAAACAAACATAAGTTTTATTTTGCCTCGTGGGTTGAGCATTCTGTTTATCTTGGTGGAAAAGTAATAGCAGTAGGAGCAGGAGGAATCTGGTCATGTTGCATCCATAGTCAGGATAGACACTTGTGATCAGCTTCCTTTCTCTCTCTCTCTCTTTTAATGCTTTTTGGGATCCAGCTCATGAATAGTGTTGCTTACAGTTTGGACCATTCTTCTCACTTCAGTTAGCACAATCAACATAATTACTCTCAGAAACACCTGCAAGCTTATCTCTTCAATGCTCTCAGATCCCAACAATAGTAGCCATCACTCAGAAACACTTCTGATTTCAGGAACTCTGATGGAACACCTTTGAGACCAAGGTCCTAATCTTGCTCTTCACTTTCTTGACAAGGTTGTACTCCATGCCAACTACCTCAAGCTCTGGACTCCTGTGTATGTGCACATGCCTAAGCCTCTTCTAAATACTAACTTGATGTCTTTGTAATTATGAGTGCCTATTTATGAACTCTTCTAACTATCATAAAGGCACTGACTCTAGGTATTGCTACAGATTAGCAATGGGACAGTTGTCTTAGGAAGGGATTTATTCATGCTTTAGTCTAGGGCACAATCAGGCATCCAGGGTAGGTTCTGCAATGGGACCTGTGGCATGGGTGAGAGCTTGGGCTCCTTCTATGGTGGACTGTCTGAGTTACCTTTTATTTAGTCTGACAAAAACACTATGTACAAAAGGAATGTGGGGAGGGAAGGGTTAATTTCAGCTTATAGTTGTCCATTGTAAAGAACAATCAAAACAAGTTAGAGACCTTCACTATTTGATCAAAAATTTGACCTCTGACTTTGATACACTGTCTACAAATTGTTATCTATCTGAACCTATTTTACATACTAAGTTTAAATTATTGTAGGAATAATGTTTTGCGCACTATGTAAAAGCATCACATGTCAATAACAGTCTTATGTTCAATGAGCTGAAGAGGGATTAGAAAGTCAGACATCCAGTAGATCGAGAAGGAAACTCTGGGAAATAGTCAGGCAGGAGGATTTACCACCGAGATGTGAAAGAAGTTGGTTGTGTAATATCAAGAGAGGGAACTACCATGTGGCAGATATAGACTGGTATAAATGAGTTAATTGAATTATGAGCTAGCTGGGTAACAAGCCTAGCATTAATTCATAAATAAATAAGCTTCTGTGTCATTATTGAGGAAGTAGGGTGGACAAAGAAAATCCAAAACACTTACAGATTTTGTTGGCTTTTATTTAAGAAGTCAGGCATAAACATTAAATATTAAATATTATTATAGTCAAATGAGACGACCTACATTTTAGAAAAAAGCTATAATGAAATAAGTCTAGACAGCATTACAAATCATGGTGACAAATGGAATCCAGTTTCCGCTCTCAGGCTTAAGTAGAAGGAAAGTGTCAGGAGTCAGTCAAAAGCATTTCTTTGGATTTTGGGTAAGGTCTTGATTTGTTTCTGGAAAATCCAGGATAGAATGATAACAAAAAGTCCAACAAACTACTTCATGATACACATGTAGATCACAAGGTTACAGATGCTTCTGTCTCAAAACTTACCACTCTCTACCCTCTTTCTCTTTTTGAGGTTAATAGAATTTTTATAAGATTATTTTTGTGCTTTTCTTTTTTTAAAGTAAGTGACTTCAATCAAAAATACTCTTGACACATTTCTTCTTCTTGAGGTTGGTGGTGATGCCAAAGTGAGTTTTGTTCACAAACATCAACCAAGGCTCTTCTTGGTATTATCAGAAATGGAAGATTTTAGCACTATGGAAATGTGTCTTGTGTTATAATTGAATTTCTTCCAAGTCTGACAAGAGATTCCAACTCCCTTTCCCTCTGAAACACCTCTGTAATTCTCTGCTCATTTCCTTGACACAGGAGTTTCCTGCCAGTTTTCAAATTGCAATCCAACTCACATGACTTCACTACTGATCTTTAGCATTTTATAAATTAAACTGTTTCTGTTCTGAAACCAATACAGGTCCATAGAGCACTAAGCAGGAAAACTATGGAGAGCCATTTCTCCTCATGTCTCATGAGAGTAAAAGGAATGGGAGAAAATAGAATCCAACTGACTTTGTTTTTGCCATAGTCTTATATGAATGGTGATATTTTTCTGCCATTGGTGGTTTTCCTAGAGAAGAATTTTAAGAGATGCCATATAAAATAGTCATTTTATCTAGGAAATCTAGCTTACAATATAAATCAGAGCAAAGCTTCAAAGGGAGAAGAACATTGCTCTTCAGAATGATGAAAATGAGCTCAGCTTTATACATAATTGGAAAAAGGAAAGGCTTCTAGGTCCTAGCCTTGAAGAATCTATAATTCTGCTCATGAAAGAAAAAGTCTATCAATTACATGGGATCATTATTTACCCAATGATTACTCCACAGCCTATTGTGTGTGTGTGTGTGTGTGTGTGTGTGTGTGTGTAGGGGTGATGCACTTTTGAACAAGACTATCAAGGCAGAAATTGGAGTTACATGAAATTTTTAAACGAGAAACATGCTATTTAAAATCTATGATGTAACTGTAATGGACAATTTTATAAAAGCCCTCTGATCTATGTTGGTGACTTGGCTATAAATTGTGTTAGTGCAATTGTGACACAAAGAGTATGGGCCTAATAAACAATTTCGATAAGATTTAAAGCCACCTCCAAGACATAGAACCCATCTCATGAACACTTAGTGGACAAGAATTCGATTTTAAATAGCCCAGGGACCAGGGTGAAAACACAATATTATTGCTCTTTCAAAGGCTTGTAGTAGTAAAATGACTCCTAATGACATTCTGCTATACTCATAGATTGCTGTCTTGCTCAGATCATCTGATAAGTTTACTCTTGCTATCGATGGGAGTAAATATGGACCTATAAATGGACAGTGTTCAGAGACTGAAAGACCTTGAGATATTAAGTCCTAAGTGGGATGTTTCCATCAAATCCCTTCTTCAGGACTCATTGAATTCTGAATAAAAGGAAGCAGAAAGAGGGTAAGAGCCAGAGGAGATAGAGGACACCAAAGAGACAAGGCCTTTCAAACGCAGCAGGACCAGCACACATATGAACTCACGGTATCTGTGGAAGCATGTGCATGGCCTCCACCAACCTGGCCTGATGGGGCCGCAGTGCTGAGAGGGAGAGGGGACACAAGGCCACTTTCCTGACCCAGGAGCAATCTTCAATTGATAACTGCTCACAAATTAAAACTTAGTTTTCTCCAACAGAGTCACATTGGATATACAAACAGCTCTTAAGTTCAGGTTACATGCATAAAAGCAGATGACCAACACAAAACAAACTCAATGCAATTTGTGGTAGTTCTTCATCTCATAATGTTTTGTTGGGGGTTTTCCTTCTTTCAATTCTCTCTCTCTCTCTCCCTCTCTCTCTCTCTCTCTCTCTCTCTCTCTCTCTCTCTCTCTCTCTCTCTCTCTCACACACACACACACACACACACACATGTGCACACATAAATGGTTTCTGCTTTTGTCTTTGTATGGAATTTTTTTATGTGTGTGAATGTCTCTGTTTTCCTGGACCTTTTTTGTTCCTAAACTTGTTTCTTCTGTTTGTTTTTATTTTTACCTAATTTCTCCTCCTTCTCCTCCTTCTCCTCCTCCTCCTCCTACTCCTCCTCCTCCTCCTCGTCCTCATCCTCATCCTTCTCCCTTTCTTCCTACCATGTTGGTTTCCCAATGAGATGGAGAAAAAAAAGATATACATTTGTGTGGGTGAAAAATTGGGCAAGACCTATTAGAAGTTTGGGAAAAGGGAAAGTATAACAGAATACACTGTTTCAAAACATCTATTTACAATAAAAAAAACCAAAACAAAACAAACTATCACTGCGTACTATTTTTGGCAGTGAACTAAATTTTGTTAATCCATTAAATAACATCCTATAACATAAAATAAAGCCAAATTACAACTAAATAATAGAGAACTTCTTCTCTATATCAGCATGCAGCTAACCATCAGACTGAACATGAGGGCCCCAGTGAAGGAGCTAGAGAAAGGACTGAAGGAGCAGAAAAGGTCTGCAACCCCATGAGAAGAACAAAATGATCAACTAACCAAACCCACCACAGCTTCAGGGACTAAATCACCAATCAATGAGTCTGCATGGAGAGACCCATGGCTCCAGGTGCACATGCAGCAGAGGACAGCATTGTCTGACATCAATGGGAGGAGAGGCCTTTAGTCCAGTGAAGGCTTGTTTTCCCAGTGTAGGGAAATGCCAAGGTGCTGAGGTCGGAGAGTGTGGTTGGCAGAGAGAGCACCTTCATGGAGGGGGATGAAGATGGGATTGTAGGAAGGGATAACATCTAAAAGGTAAATGGAGATTATATCCAATAAAAAAATTGTGCAGAAAGAATAGAGAAATTCTTATTGCTATTCAAGCCTGAGTAGGAAATATGACAGGGCTCTGCCTCTGGTATGTCACTCACTGGAAAAGGAAGGATGTGAGACAGACAATCAGGCTCCTTGAGAACCGCGCCAGACACAGTAACCATAAAGGTAATTTTTTTCTCTTCATCTTCCTCTTCATCTTGCTCATTTTTGTCAGTCATAATTTTCTAAGTTTTGGGACAAACACTGGGGTATGGAGACAATTTCTCTTGCTGCAACCTGTAGAGTGTCAACTGATGGGTTTGCCTCTCTGATCCAAGAACTTGGCATAGGAGGCATTGTGGTGTAGCTGTGAAATATCCCCCACTGGCTGTGTGTTTTAACAACTAGTCTTCTGTGTTGGTACTGTTCTATAAGGCTGTGGAACATTTAGGAAGTGGTTCTTAGGTGGAGGAAATTTTTTTTTCTGGGAGGAGCCTTGATTGCTTTAATCCACCCCTCCTTCTGGATCAAGTCTTTCTTCTAAGTCCATGTCATGTATCTAGTGGGTGTTGTGAATTCTGCTGCCATGACATCTCTCAACATCATCTCTTCTCATGATGAATGGTATCCCTGCAAACAACAGGCTCCTTCCCTAAGGTGTTTCTTTCAGGTACCCTGTCACTGATTAAAACACAGGAAGGAGCTGGGTACTAACTTCAAGTCTCCATGATTCCTAGGCAGCTGCTGGAAGTGTGTGTCCAATTCACTAGTGACCACATTGAACTTTAGAGTGTTGGTTGCTAGAATGTGCAGAAATTCAGGCTCAGAACAGACAGGAGCTCGTTTTTTATTAGGTTCATGAAGGGCTACAGGTAGAAGGAGTGCAGTAGATAAACAAAATGCTGCCGATACATAGAGTATAGCAGATGCATGGAATGCTTCAGACTCATGGGGTTCAACGGGTACATGGCATGATGCAGATGTGTGGTATCCTGCAGATACATGGAGTGCTGCACAAATGTTGCTTTGAAAAGCTTTAGCTACAACGGCAAAATTGAACTAGGATTTTTAACTCAGGAAACTGAAAACATGCTTTCAGGAAGAACTTGGTTTAGGATTTTTTTTTTTAATTTTTAGTGAATTTTATTTCATCATTATTTTATATATCAGATTTTTTTTCAATTTTATTGGATATTCTCTGTATTTACATTTCAAATGTTATACCCTTCCCCTTGCCACTCTCCTCCTTCCTCCCACTCAACTTGATTCCATAAAGGTGCTCCCTCTCCCGATCACCCTCTCTACCACAGTGCCTTGACTAATGAAGGTGTTGTCTTCCCATAAGGGTGCAGATCTTTCAGCTGTTTCAGTCCTTTCTCTATCTTTTTCATTGGGGTCCCCATGTTCAGTCTGATTTTTAGCTGCAAGCATCCTCATCTGTATCTGTATGACTCTGAGACAGCCTCTGAGGAGACATCCGTATCCGGTTCTTGCCAGTAAACACTTCTTGGCATCAGCACAGTGCTTGAGTTTGGTGGCTGCATATGCGTTGGTTTTGCAATTAGTGTTTCAGGATATAAAAGATTTTGATTTTACATATTTTATCACCTGTACATATTATCAGGTCTCTGGCTTGTCTATATAGCTTGTCCATGTGACTAAGACCAACTGATTTTTAGACATTAGACAGATCAGTAGTTCAAAAAAAATCATAAAATGAAATAATGAATACCTGATTTGATTATCATAGGTTCAAATGTCCCTTGTCTGACTAATTGGTAGAGCAACCTGATTTTATTCAGTTTTAAAGCTTATGTAAGAATGTGGATGTATTCATTGGTTGGTATTTTATTTGTCAGAGAAATCATATTTGTTCTCAACTTGCATGGTGATATGAAGAGTTTCCAGAGGTTCCTCCCCCCCCCCTAAAAGATGTGAACTTCCTTTTGTTAATAAAAGCGCCTGGGGCATATCACTAGTGCATAAAACTGTATTAATGGCACCCAGTATAGACGAAGATACCTATTAGATGCAACCACATGCTTGGCGTTAGTTGAGAGTCTCAGTGTGAGTATAATAATCAAATGGAGGGGATTTTAAATAGCTTTATGGTGTATAATGTCTGTGTAGATTTGTCTGATCAACTTTGTGCTAGCCCAGGTGAGCACACTTACTAATTAGAATTTCAAAACTTTCACAGTTTTCATTTTAGAAAAACAAAAAAAAAAGATCATCCTGAAGAAAATTAAATGGCAGAATATAGTAGATCTCAGTAATTAATTCCATATGCTTTCCTCCAATGCTGCAAATAGCCACAACTCAATCAAGGGTCTTTCAACATTGGCTTCTGTCATTGTTTTTCTCAAGGCTGAACGCTGTCAATGAAAAGTTGTTTTCCAAGGACATGTACATTTTCATTACTTGATAAGATAATTAAAAAGAAATTTTGGCAGAAGAAGCTGAACTGGTTTTCAACCCCAGAGGAAGGACAACAATATCAACCAAACAGACGCCCCCGAAGAGTTCCCAGAGACTAAACCACCAACCAAAGAGTACACATGGAGGTACCAATGGCTCTAGTCGCATAAGTAGCAGAGGATGACTTTATTGGCATCAACAAGAGGAGAGGCCCTTGGCCCTACAAAGGCTCAATGCCCCAGTGTAGGGGAATGCCAGGGCAGGGATATGGGAGGGAGTTGGTGGGTGGGTGAGCACTCTCATAGAGGCAGGTGGAGGGGCAAGGAATAGGGAAATTTCAGAGGGGAAACTTGGAAAGGGTACAGCATTTAAAATGTAAATAAAGAAAATATCCGACACAAATAATTAGATACAGTAAGTACTAAATAAATAAATAAACAAATAAATAAATAAAGTATGCACCCCACTACCTATCTTTGGGACATTTTGGTAAACACTTAACTAGTGCTTTAACAGTTTTGCAGCTTATAATAAAGCATGTCCAGTTAAGAAAAAAAAAAAAGAATTGTAGACATGTTGAACACTCAATTCTAAAATTTCAATAGAATGAATAAATTTACATGATGCATTCTTCACCAACAATGTTCCATTATACATATCTTTATGATAATAAAAGGGATTGTCAATTGGATTACTTCAATCTACCATTTTCTTAATGCCTTAGCTTGTGATTGGCTGAAAGTTTGAGCCAAACTCACTCTTCTATTACATTTCAAAAACTTTGCTCAGCGATGACCTTGACATTCTACATAAAACAGCAAAAATAGCATATTCTGACAGTGTGCTGAAAACTGGGTACCCTTCTGCTACTTAGGATAAGTTGGTCTCCTTTCTGTGTGAGTGATTTTGTTGGGTAAGAACTGAGTTCTTGGTTTTCGGGGGTGGGGGAAGAACTGAGTTCTTTGATGAGGAATGCAATGTTTGCACTATGTGAGAGCCACAGAAAAGAGTAATTACATTTTAAATCAATAACAGCTCAGCAGTTTCAAATTTATCAAAGACTGGTTTCTTATGATTTGTTTATTTATGCTTTGGAAAGAAAAGCTAATATGGAACTAAAAATGATTTATAGATTTGTCCTTTTGTAGAATTATAAAGCAAACAACCAAAACCAACACCTACAAAAACCAGAGCTCAGAAATGATCAGCCTTTGATCAGACATTCTCCTTTTTTATAGATGAAAAATGAAAGCAGAGAAAGATCATGATTGTTTCCATGATATTAGAACAATGGCAACTAATAGAGTTTTCTTCATTTTTAGTGAAAAGTGCTGTAGATTGTTCTTCAGGTTCTCCAAGAAATTACTAGTTGAATTAATAATGGCTTATGTAGCAGGAAAAGCCTTCTCTTCATTTCACTATGTCTGGGAAGGTCGATCTCTTTAAAAATAATTTAACAAATTTCTTGGAGAATTCTAGTGCTAGTTTTTACAATCCCAATGTGGAGAGAGTTGGGACTATGCAAGTTTCCTATATTTCTCAAACACACTTCAACAACAATAGCTCCTGTTACTCATGTTGACATCTTAGGGAACCCTGAGGGATACCTACTTGGTTTCTTCCAGTTGTGATGGGAAGTTATTCTGGTAACTTGTAAATAGATAACTTTCCAAAGGACCAACTGGTAAAGAGTGTCAATGGAAGTACCTTAATTACCCTGAACTTAAATTTAATATGAATTTGAGAGTGTTTGACATTGAATAAACCCATAAAAATTCCTTGCTTTATACTGGCAATGGTGAAAAATAATGTCTTTTGGTATTAGATCTAAGTGTCTGTTGCCGACCTAACTGATGGCCAGGATTCCAATCATAACTGCAGAGTTAAAAGCAGCAAAAATATCTCCGGCGCATATGGGAGATAAAGAGCTTACTGCCTAAAACAATAGTGAAGCCATATAACTCTGTAAGGGATGTAAGTCCACTGCAGTAACTGAAATATTCCAATTGCTTATAGAAAATTGGTGAAGGTGAGGACCTCACTGGAATAGTATGGTACTTTTCCTTCATCTTATCTCATTCTTATCTTGAATGTTTTGGGAAACATTTTTAAGTTTCTGCCTGGAAAGAGGCCAACACCTTATAAAGGAAGTCACTTTACATCCACTCTTCATCCCTATGAACACTGACATTCACTAAGATGCACAAACTCTCCTAAAACTCATCTGGTATTAGGAACTCTGCAGAGTGTACAAAATGATGTTAAGAATGAAGAGCAGTGATAGTGTCTCATACGGCCTCACTTACAAGTCACAAAGGTGGCAGTGAGGAAGATGATGGGCTTATCTCTCACATAAATTCATGGAGGAGCATGATGTAATTTAGAGTTCCAGAAATACACTTTACATCCCCATCCCCCCAACCATGGGCCTTGCTTAACCTCTGCTTATGGTCTCTACAGGTTCTCCCTCCTTTTGGGGGACATTTCATCTAATCCCTGTTGGGTCTGGGAGCTTCTTGCTTTCCTGGAATCTGGGACTTGCTGGTAGCTACCCCTGTTCCACACCCTCCACAGATAACACACCTCTGTTCAAATTCTGACCATCTGTATATCATCCGTGTCTCCTTTTGTCTGTGATCCTGCACCCTTTTCCCCCATCTCCTCGAATTTTCTTCTATTTTAATCTCATCCTCACCCATTTTACTTGGAGAAGATATTTGATATACCATATATACCTTTCAGAGGTCATCTTAGAACCTAAATATATCTTTCCCACAATACATTTAAAATTCCATTTGAAACAATGTTTTTCTTCTCTGCACTGAAGAGTCTTGATTTATTTTTAAATGTGCTTCCAAGTGCCCAGTGATAAATGGGGTTGGATTTTAGATGTGTCTTCTCTGCTAAGTTAGACACAACTTGTTAAAGTTTTCTGTGGAATATCTTATATCACTATTCAAGGAAGCTTAGAAATGTAACTTTTGCAATTTTTAGCGACATAGAAGGGAATACTTTGAGTCAGTCTTCATGTGAACCGACAGTAAAATAATAATAACTTTGAAATTAGAATATGGATAATGTTCAGAAGGAACTGAATGAAAACATCTTACATACAGTAAGAGGATTTTATTTAATATTTCAACATATACCAGAAATGTGATATCTCCAGTGACATTACACAAAATATAGTTGCATAAGATGGTGAATATGTTAATTCCTTTGACTATTTTATCAAACATGCATACACAAATATGTTATAAAGCATAAAGGTATACAGTGGTTTGTAAAGCAACTGATTTCATTCAAAATGACCCATTTTACTACTAATCACTGAAATGAAAAGATAAGTATTTGGACCTACTATTGTGATAGACATAGACATATACACATACGCACACATATACATCATATACATATACATATAGATAATGTACATACACACATATATGTATATACATGTACACACATGCATGTATACACACACACACACACACATATATATATATATATACATATATATATATATATATATATATATATATATATATATATATATATATACATGATTTTTTAGGGAAATGGGAGCAATGTGCATGTTCAATGTGACAGGTTGGAAGCACCTAAATACAGCTTTAGAAAAAAAAACAACATTAGACAAGTTACTTCCACAAATTTAGTCCTAATGAAACCTAAAAAAAATTCTGATTTAAGAATTTTCACCATTTCTTTAAATTATAAGAAAGACAAATATAAGCTACCTCTTATCCTATGGTAGAAGCTGGCCTGATATTGCCTGATACAGTACATATAACACACAAACTCAACTTATATCAAACACATTAAAATAGTGGAGAAGCTCGCATAGACATAGAAAGATGTTTACACAGTATCAGTTATAGAAGAAGCACGTTACAAAGTAGTGTGGACACAACAGACCAGCTAACATGGGAGGGAAAACTCATGCGGTCCCAGAAGAAAGCAAAGAACTACAGGCAACCATGGGATGCTGAAAATGGGCCAATCTATTGTTCCCCAGGAAGAGACCCTGATTTCTTTTCTTTTTTTATATTTGAGTGCTTTGTTGCATGTCTCGATCGAGGATGACCTATCAACCCTAATAGAACAGATCACTTTATTGTATAATGATATTAAAGCAAGTTCAGGTATACTCCTACAATTTTCTTTTCTCTTTTTGTTTGTTTGTTTTTTTTCTTACAACTTTATTTTAAAAATAGAGATACAGGTACAGATTTTTAAAGGCATTTTGGCACAACACTATATTTATACATTTTGTCAGTAGTTAACTCTTTTAGAGGTTTGATAGCATGCATTGAAATCCCACTACTTACCATAAGCATAAAGTACATGTACAACAGAATGTAATATGGAAACAGTCAGAGTTTTCTTGGTGTGTATAGATTAAACGTAATGATCTTTGAATACCAAAAATTGCCACAAGGCTATATTCTTAGCTCTTGGATTATCAATGATTTAAGGTCTAGGTGTACCACACTCTAAGAGGGTGCTATACACTTATATTTTTTTCCTAAGAAGGACTGAGGTTTTCACTTTTTGGCTTTTGATTTTCTTGAGCTTCATATGGCCTGTGAATTGTTTATGGGGTATTTGGAGCTTTCTGGGAGGCCCCAATTTCTTATCCAACACCAAAAGATTGTCTCTGAAATCATATACATAAAGGTAATAGCCTATAGACTCCAGAGATAATATCTAATATTTAGAAATAAACCAAAATGGTATTACAATTCTAGACATACATGTACCTACTTGAGGTGGACTTAATTTCATAAAAGGAATTCTTTTTTTTTTAAGAAGGGCTGAGGCTTCCACTTTTTGGTCTTTATTTTTTTGAGCTTTATACAGTAAGATTTCAATTCATACTATCAAACCTTTAAAAAAATCAAGTACTGACAAACGTATATTCACATAGTTTAATGCCAAGATGCCTTTAAAAATCTGTACATGTATCTCTGTTTTTTTAAAATAAAGTTGAAAGAAAAAAATAAAAATGCACAAATGTTATGTTATATAAAAAAAGGAATACTGTTACATCTAAAACTACAAAAATCCAAACACTGATAGACAGTGACTTCACGTTACTGTCTGAATTTAACCTTTCTCACTTGTGTATGTCTTCTTCTAAACACATCTAAGACACTCATGTAGGTACTATATGTTTGTAGACTCTTCTAACTACTAGCTTTCTATTATCCTTTATATCATGACCTTTAGACTTGGTTTCCGAAAGGGGTCAGGTGTTTGATTGTGTAAATTGGAGTTTGTCTAATGTTCTCCTTATTAGGTATTGGAATTGGGGATCTAGACAAAGAATATTTCAGAGTCTAAGTGGGTATTATGTCTCATCATATCAGGAGTTTGTTGGGAGTATCATGGTCTATTGTTGGTGGTATTAGCAAGTTACAGTGGTAGAGGACTGGTTAGGGTTCCTCAGCCTGTACTTTTAAATGACTTCTCTAATATACAGATCCCAAGTTCTCACCTAGGAAGCATTCTTTCATGACTAAGAATGGAGATATGTATATGTATATATATATATATATATATATATTTCTATGCAACATTTTTATGGAGGCAGGACAGAATTGGTCACATTCCTTGCAAATATGATTTCCTGGAAATGTGACCAGTTGACTAATTTCTGGCATCTTCCACATTCTTCCTGTACTTAGCACTTCAGTTCATTCTAAAAAAAATAAGACAATCTGCTTTTACCATTACCTCTTCCAGTTCTAAAAATACTATGTGAAGGAGATATTTGAATTTGAAAATCTTTCATACACAAAATATGTTAATTTTCTTAGTTTGTATAGATTTTTTTGTGAATATTTACTCCCCAGATGGACAAATACTAAGCTCAGAAAACCAATACTGCAGAAAAGTTTAAAGTTTTTTAAATTGTTTGTAATATTTTTCATTAATATCTTAATGAGATATTGTATATTGAAGTTATAATGTGATAACATTTTATAACTATGAAATTAACAAAAATTGAAAATATTCAGTTACAAACCACTTATTTTGATTATGGCTTGAGAAAAGAGACACTTGTCATTGTTTATGAGGGAAAAAATTTAAAGAATCTCTACTGAGTGCAGTTTGATACTATCTTTTAACAAAGAAATAGTATGTCCATGACAGATATTTAACATCTGCCGTCTGCATGAAAAATACTGAAAATAAGCCAGTGTACTCATAAAGTAGCTTATATATTAGAATATTTGGTATAGCAAGAGCTTGGATAAGTAAAAATTTTCATCAATACTTAGAGAAAAACTAAGGATCTTATGTGTACCAGTAAGGGTGAAGTCACTAAAACAAAACAAACCAAAAAACAGTAGAATGGTCTGAAAAGATTTTGTTGATTATTAGGAATACTTCTGGCCTGATGGTCGGATTTTATGATGTCAGAATCTGCTATGTAGACTGTGGGAGACATCTTTAGTTTTATCAATACTGGACTTTGTATGCTGCAATAATAACCTACTAGGTAAAATGTGCCTACAATAGTGGCATGACTGTCATAGCATATCTAAGCACATTTTGGTGGGATTTTCATGACTGATACTGTAATCCTGGTCAGAAGCTCACAATTATTGACATCATAAGCTCTAGGGTAGAACATGCTAACTTTAGTTTGCTAAATGGCTATGCTGTCAAATTACCTTCTAAACAGTTATATTTATCTGGACTGCTCTCAATGATACTCAGAGAAGCTTTTTACAGTGGCGACAGTCAGTGCAGGGACTTAGACTGATCAGTGTCCTGAGAATAAGAAATGAAGTGCTCACACCTTAATGGTACTGACTTCTGTATTATCACCTCCCATCTCTGCCACCCTCAGTGCTTAGAGAACTCTGAGGAAGAAGAAGTGGAGATGAAGTAAGATCTAGAGGGTAGAAGGTAAGCTATGAAATGCTGTTATCTAGACTTGATATAGCTTTAATAATCATAATCTTACTGGAGTTACAGTGACCTGCACATGACCTACACAAAAAAAGCAAGCCATACAAAATCCAGTTGCAATAGAGTAGACAATTTCTACATCTCCTCCTCTACCCAGAAATCAATGAGCAGCATAGATAGTTTCTGGATGAGGGAGAATCATTGTATCTTGAGAATGTTTTTAAAATATGTTTTGGTATGTTCCCTATGATCTCATGGATGTTCCTGTACCCGGGGCACCTGGCTAGTCCTAATTTGATTTACTGCATTATTAAAAACAAAGACATAAAATTGTGAAATGGTGCTATTAGAGAAGACAAGAAAAGGGTTAAAAAGGAGAAGAGGAAGGTAGATGTGATTATATTTCATTATATGTGTGTATATGATTCTCCACATTGCTGTCTGGCTGATTAAGGTCCTCATGCTTGAGAATCAGTAGATAAGAACCATGGTACTATTTTGTTGAGTGATTGTGACTCAGAGGAAAAGTGCATTACGATTCCCAACAGAGGTAAGAGGTAATGGAGTCTGTGTTTGGAACAGGACACATCCTTTGCATATTTGATAGTTTCATCAATCCTTGTCATATATGTTAATGGGAAATTGCCAGGGCCTAAGACAAAACCACTAATGATCTACATTCCTCTCAACTGGACTTTTGATGTTTGTCAATGGGTTCTATTCTGAACATTGCACACTACATCAATCACATAACAAAATTTTAAATTATCGTATCAGGTAAAGAGCTTTTGCCATCTGAAATCTTGCTAAAGATCAAAAACATAGAGAATAGACAGTGTAAGATGGTAGATAATATCACTTTACAATTTCCAGAAGTCAATTTTGTCATGAGGTTCTATTTTGTTGAATTTTTTCTAAGAAAACTTGTATATATACAGATGATAATTTATATATATTTGTAGAAATGTAAATAATAATTACATTTTACTCCCTTAAAATTCTTCTAATTCTCAAGAGATTTCACTTCATCCTGGCTTTTTATTGTATTTACTTCCCTGTGCATTTATGCCTGTAGCTGAAAGTCACATTATGCATTAATTTGATCTAAGAATCAAGAGGGTACTAAATACTCTGTCCCTGGTTTACTGTGAGAAAAAACTCACAGGAAGTGCAAGAGTGGAGTTTAATGCCAAAACTACACTAAAACAATCATTGTCTTCTATGTAAACGGGAGAGTAATTTATCTATGTGAAAATTTTATGTAGGAAACCGGTGTGATTATACTGACAGTGTCAGTGCTAATTTTGAGGATCAGGAAATTTATCCATGCAGGAGATAAAGACCCCATGGTTATAGTATTCAGAAAGCTTCCATATTAAATTTATACTTGTTGATGTATAAGGGCAGGCATCTTAGTTCTTCTCCCCCTTCCTGGATCTTCCACCTTTTTTGAACTAGGTCAGTGTCATTTCATGGGATGAATAGAAAGCAGAAAATGACACAGTTTAGTATAGCCGTTTTCTGGGTCAACTTTGCTGCTTCATTCCCAATTTAAAAAGACAAAGAGAAATATAATTACATAGATATTGGAAGGACGGAGAAAAATGAAGAGTCATAATAGGCAGAAAAATCTACAGGCTGAAAAGAAAAGCTGCAGGTAGGCAATATATGTAAAAATTTCATAAATGAACTACAGATCTACATAAAAAGCCTAAAATTAGAAGTAACAAAAAACATATAAAAGATATTATGCTAGGTTAGAAAACAATTCCTCACATGCAACACCAAATGTGTAAAGCATAACATATAAAGTTGACAAATTAGGTGTTCATCGTTATCTTATGTCTGTAAAGGGTTGAAAAGTAAGTTAAGGACTTAAAGAATACACTTGAAGTGGCATAGGCCACAGAGAAGTGGTACATGAAACATAAATTGATCACAAATCTATTAATGAGAGAACAAATAAGTTGTAAAAGTGGTTAGCCCAGTGAGATTCTAGCAATGGTTGTCCAAAAAATCCACAGGAAAAATAACAGTATCATTAAGCATTAGGGACATGTTGGCTAAAGACAAACAGAGTATGACTATACACATGCTTGAATATTTGTGACAGAAAAATTCAAATCATCACTTACAAACATATAGGATAATACCAAGTATTGTTAAGGATCTGAAGGAATTTGAAGCCTCATAATCTACTAGTGTGCATACTCACAAATAATCTTTCAACATAGTTTTTTAAATTTGTTGAGAACATTAGTATATACTTATTGTGCTGACAAGATATTATAATGCTTGATATGTTGCCAGGAGAGAAAAAGGAAAGCATGTAGTTGTGAAATACTTGTATATGATGAGCAATGTAGAGATAAATAATTTTCTCACAGATAAATGGATAAGTATCCTCTAACGTACTTACACCATTCATTAGCTGAGACATTTTAGAGCCGAAAACATTTTATACTACATGTTTACTGGATTCTCTCCATTAGTATAATGATTTAAAATAATATTTTCCAGTTTGGATTCACCAGGGTAGGATTTTCACCACTGGAATGACTCCGGAGGCCTTGATAATATCTGTAGTACTGGCATAATAGCCTTTTCAGAATTATTTGTTTAATTTGTGCTAATAAATTTAAGGAAGAACAACATGTATAATTTTCTTTTATTATAATTCCAAAACTACCCTTTAAATTTATGCTTTATGAAATAAAAGTTGTGTGGTCTCTCATTCAACATTTAGCAAATTCTATATGATGTTTACACTACATCATATATAGAAACAAAAGTTGTTTCTTTTTTTTTTTTTTCTTTTTTTTTTTTGGTGGGTGTTGGGTGATAATCAAATCCAGGGTGTTAACTACAGTAGAGAAGATCTGTATCCCTGCAATATATCTTAAGACTTATTTTAATTAAAATTTACACCTTCCATACAAAGTAAGTTTCATCATATATTCATGAGCGTGTGTGTGTGTGTGTGTGTGTGTGAGTGTGTGTGTATGTATGTGAATGTGTGTGTGGTTTGTTCTTATTCATTTTCCAGCTATAGTTTCCTCCCCTATTTTCTACAATTTTGAAATAGATATGAGCCTTATGATTAGACCACATATATGATGTTATAGTCACACATTTCCTAGATATTCCATGGATTTGGGGTATGTATGAAGAATTACTGTTTTGGGTAGAGAGGCCACCTATAAATTTGTACTTGAATCTCATTCTGTGTCTTCCAATAGAGAGCTGTCTTATATGGACGGTAGCAGTCAGACTTTTAGAGTATTGGTTGTAATCATTCCGTCTTAACTAAATACACAACTTTCTTCACTGGATTTTGCTACTCCAAGTTACATGGAAATGCTTACTAAACTGGGGTATCTGGCTTCCCAGTGTATCTTTCACGATAAGGAGGAATACAACAAATCAGCAAATTGAATGTTGAGAAGTATTATGAATTGCTAATGAATCAAAATCTTCCACTCCCTTAAATTTTGCTGATCACAGGGCTTCATTTTCAGAAACAAAGTGACTAGCTGCTATTAGCTGTGAAGTACAGTTCTTAATTTTCATGGCTGCTTTCCAGGTGACCTCTGCAGGAATGAAAAATTCCTGTTGACTTCCAAGCTAATTTAAACTGAGAAATGTACTTGGAGTTTTAATCAGTTCAGAAACTGGGAGTGAGGGAGGTAAATGGAACATAAAGAGACCATATCAAAAATCTCCTTCTAGGGACACATACTGTGTCCAATTTACTTAAAATAATTATCTTCCTAGACCTTGTTTCCAATTGATTTTGTTTAAATATGGCAGGGTACAAAATTACCAAATTACCTAGTGTCTAATTACAATTCAGTGTGTTGAATTGTATAAACTCTGTAATCGTTTAATCAGTATTCATCTTAGTTCTCAACTTGATTACATACTTTTTGAGTGCCATGTTGGATGATAACTTGTTTTCTGTACATAATAGAATGTTGGAATTTGAATTACATTAGAAGCCATTTACCATTCTGCCTAAGAAACAGCCAAAGAATTTGTTTGGTTTTTAAAATATCGTGTTGAAATATGAGGCTGATAATTGAGTAGAGACTGCTACCCTCTTCTTCAAAATTTGCAAAAGAGGAGAAAAGAAAGTTTGGATGGAAAATAATTAAGTTTGCTTCATTTCGTGTTGTCAGAATGCAAGAAGGAGACTAATATTCTCATTAGTTTTCTTGCAATTGCCAAGCTTCTGCTATGTGTCTGGCATTTAACCAATTCCACAGGATAGAGAGAGATTAATAGCAAAACAAATGAAGTATTGTGAGGACTTTGGAGGAGGTGACAGAAAACTGAGTTCTCTATTATAAAAAGACTTTGGGGCAGGAAACAATGGCAATGAAAAGTCCCGTCCTGATTTTCTTTGACTCATCTGTCACTCATAGTAATGGTCCTTCAGACAGTGGCCAACATGAACATGGACATGGAAATTGACATAAATCTCCTGGAAAATTGAGTTCTCAGCAAGCTTTAGTGATCTGAGTTCTGCTTTCCTTTCCATGGTATCATTTATTTCTAACCTCAAATTTCCCGCAATATTCAGCATACACAATAACAAATCCCAGCCTTCCTCCCTGTTGTTTGGTGGGAGGCTTCTCCAGCCTCTTCCACTGTGAGGTAATGGGAGATGTGGGATAACCTGATTCCCCTGGTCCAGATACGTTGACGCGCCGGACACCCTAAGAGACTGCAGGCAGATTCCTAGTCTCCCGGAAGGTCAGGCCCTTCTCATGTAGCTACAGCTACACACAGCCTCCTGTAGAAAGAATTTAATCTCATAGTTCATGACCCAAGTCTCTCCTCCAGGTAGGCTCAAGACAGATCAGCCACACCCTCTCTACAGGTGAGGATGTGATGTAGGCTCAGGAAAGAACAGTCATGCCCCAAGACCCTCCCCCACAGGTGAGGATGTGACTGCATGTCACATAGGCTCAAGACAAAAGCAGGACCACACCCTAAACATGTAAATGAGGTATTCCCAAACTCTCAGGCCAAGCCAATAAGTACCTGTGGTCAGACCCCGAACCATCCCAAAACTACATATAAGAGTCCTGTAGGGATTAAAGATGTGCAGGAACTATTCCATTGTCTGAGAGCTTCTGTCATAAGAGTTGTAACACCTCCTCTTGGGAAGAGATCTTCTCTCCCCAAATGGCCCCTCATCAGCTAGCCAGACTCCTGCTGGCTGAGCCTGGCCTGACATCCTGTGACAGCTGCAGAGATGGAGGTGGAACAGCACCAGCAATGGAGGTGGCAGAACTGGTTTCCCCTCCCTGCTAGAGTCCCTATCCCCATTACTTGAATCCACACACCTAGCTGACCAGAGATCTCCATGTGAGGCCTCTGGAATGAGGGCCAACACTTGACAATTAGATTAGAGACCTGTCAATATCCAGATTATGATCTGTACATTGTAGATGAGTGAGTGTGGTAAGTGGAGAGAGGGTGGAGTAAGGATCTGGAGAATAGAAGTGGCTTATCTTTACTAGAATATGCTCTCTTGTGAGAAGCTAACAGGCCCAGTGCTTCTTGCCAGAATCTTTCCTGCTGCTAGAATGAAAGTAAATATCTAGCCTTAGCAGCATAGATCAAGCAGATGATCTTTTTGGGAAAGGAGAGATTTTATATTTGGATGTCAGCAGAGGGGAATGACTGCTATAAAGTTTCTACATGCCATTAGTGTCACGTTTCTGGCAGACTTTGGTGATGTGATGGAGTCTGTCTCCTGGGGAGATTTGAGGTCTTGCTTGCTGTGAGATGCTGCAGTTAAATGCTCCTTTAAAAAATGCTTGCTGCTCCAATAGCAAGGTCTGTGGGATGTGAGATGGGAGCACAGCGGACCAAGGGATCCTTACAACTACTGTGAAGTGAGCGTATTATATCTGCATGGCCACAGGATGCAGAGCTGTTTGAAGCATCTCGGCTATTTCTTAGACACGAAGCCCATTTCTGATGCTGAAGGCAGCTACTTGAGATAGCCTGAACCACATATAAGGCCAAGACTGTAAAAATCAATATCCAGTCTAAAGTCAATTAGCCGTGCTCACTCAAGAAAGTTCCTTAACTCTTCTAGGCCTTTTTGTTGCCCTTAACTGGAACTAGGATGTCCATTTGTGTAAGGACATGCAATATACTGTGTGCTAATACCTTCTTTATCCAAACAGTAACTCTCAATGCTGTATGTGAGAGACAGGCAGTGAGAGGGAGAGGTTTCAATTCTGCATGTTAAATGACAAAAGAGTGGGCTGAGTGTTAAGAACAGGAGATCTAGGTATGTCTGCCTTCCAGGACAAACCACCCAGTCAGTCATCTAATCACTTGATATTTTATGTTGTTTTTCCATCCAATGAGATTCGCGTATTTTGTAGAATATTCAATGCTTAATTTTTCAAATCTGTAAATGGGAAATGGTCTTAGTTCTAGAAACTTCTTAAAAGAATCAGATGAGTATAGTCCTACTGAACAGAGGAACTTTATCTCAAATATCAATTTTGACAGCAATTATAGACAAGCTAATTTGAGACTGTCAAAGTAATTGAAAAGCAGAGAGATGAATGGATAGATTGAAAACCAAGAGAGACTTAGACTTTTAGGAGTGGAATCCTGAGACCCTGGAGTTCAGAGAGAGGAGAGTGGCAGCCTCAGGAAGCCAAAAAGAATCGGCTGTGGTTAGTAGCCATGCTTCGGCCTCTGGAAGACAGTTCCTCTATCAATTCATGTAAAGAACCATTCTCCAGCTCAGGTTGCAAGGCCCGACATGTGACTCATTTTTCTTGCTCCCTTACTTGCCAAACAGTGCTGTTGACAGGTGGTAAGCAGCCCCTTGCTTGGTAAAATACTACACAGATGACTCCATCACTGTACTTACAGAAGGTTAGTAGCTGCTGCTGAATTATTAACTGGCAGCTGAAAAAGGAATTCTGATGGGGGCTAAAGTCCCATTATTCTAAACGAAAGGAACTGAGCTTTGGTGTTGAGCAATCGTTCCCATCTGGTCTGTTCTTTGCATTGCTCACAGAAGTATAAATCTAACACACATGAAATAAATATTGTATCCAGTTAGGACTCGGATATTGATAAATGATTTCTTGAAAGCTAACATCTTATTTTTTCCAGCTTCTTGGACTTTACCTCATCTACCCCCTTACTCTCCCTCCCCTTTCCTGTTCCTCTCCCTCACTCTCTACCTTCTCCTTGGTTACTAAATTCCATGGAGGCTGATATCAAACAAGATCTCTCTTCATCCACCCTTGAAATACAGTGAAAACAAGACAGATGAATGAGGGAGATTAGGTATTAGTGGTAAGAGCAAGAACATATTAACAACAGCAACTTACACCATTTGAACAGGATGTCATGGTCAATAACCTTGCCCTCACCCATGGAATAGCTAGTCAGGGCAGTGTCATATTTACTAATGCTGCCCTATACAATCTTTTAAAGATGGGGTAAGTATTTGGGAACACTCATGGGTCCTCACAGATTCCACTGACTTTGTCTCTTGGGATACCAACCAGAGACTGGTTCTGTAAGGAGGACATTTCTCTTCTTCCCCAGTTCCAAAACCATGTTTCTCTTGTAAAACAATGTTTTATGATGTTCAGGGGCTTTAGGGAACTGAATTTTAGAAACACACAAAATGGTAGGACTAATCTGAACACCAGTTGTAATGTGCCAGGCTGAGGGGAAAAGACATTTCTGTCTCATGTGTTCATTTATTCCCAGATGGAGTTGACTGGAGGGGTTTATGTTCTATGGATGGTGTTAGGCTGTGAAAGTCTGTATCTTAACAATACAATATTTTAGCACTTGTACTTCTTATTTTTTGTGTGTTAGTGTACTGTATGTGTGTGTATACTCTATGTGTACATACTATATAAGTGTGTGTGTGTACTGTATGTGTATACTGTAAGTGTGTGTGTACTGTGTGTATGTATCTGTGTACTATATGTGAGTGTACCATATGTGTTTGTACTGTATGTGTACTGTGTGTGTGTGTGTGTGTGTGTGTGTGTGTGTGTGTGTGTGTGATGTGTTTGTGCATATGTACATGTGGTGGGCTGAGGCAACTGTCTGATATCTTCCTCTATTGCTCCCCACCTTATGTATTTTTTTGACTTGAAGAAGTCTTTCAATGAGCTAGGGATTACAGAAGGGCAAGGTAAAGCATTCAGGTGTTCTAGAAATCTGCATTCAGGTGTTCACACTTGCTGAACAAGAACTTTATCCACTAAGAAATCTCCCTAGCCGGAATTAAGGTCCTTTTCTGTGGAAATAATTTATATTCCGTCCCCTATTTTTCAAATAAACACTACATCTCACCCTTCAGGGTTTATAAAAAGATTTTAAAAAAGAAGGAAGAAACAGTGTAAGGCCTAGAGGATCATGCTTACAGAGAGCATCTTCTCAACATTGAATGAAAACTACACTCATAACAACAAAAAGAGTTGCCTAAATATGAACTGTGTGTATGTGTGCATATATGTGCAATAATAATAATTAAAAAACAAAAGGAGTGAAAGAAACAGGGAGGAGCTGGTGGGTCCAAAGAAGGAGTGCAAATGATATAAATGCTGCACTCAGATATAAAATCATTAGAAAATAAAAGTTAAATTTAACAAAAATAATTTGTGAACACTTTTCACATTTTTCTTTTAAAGATAAATGATTACTTTGAATGTCAACATCTTTCCAACATTTCTTTCAACTAAGTTTAGTTACATTGCCAAGTTATATTATAAAGCTCTAGATTTCTGAAGAAAGAATCAGAGGTTGTCAAAGAATAAAATTTTATAGGTCTAATGTTACATAATACCTGTATGTTTATAAAGCTCTTCATGGAGAAACCAGACTAAAGTATTTTTGAGAATGTACATAATAAAATTAGACACTTCTTCTCTTCAACACTTGTAATGAAACTCTCTCATTCGAGCTGTATGATGCGGGCATAAGACAGAGACCCAGGCCAATGTGAATGAGTAGAAATCTTATAAAAAAATCTTGACATCTTCAGTCAAATTATTTTTCACAGAAAAAAAAACTTTTAGGATACTGAAAATATTAATTAAACCCAAATTAAGAACTGAAATATAAAGCATGCAATTCTAAACTCTGAGGAGAAAACAACGGGAAGAAACCATCATTATGTTGGAGTTGATAATGATTATTTTGACGTCACATCACAGGCTACAAACCCTAGATAACTTTGATTAAAATACAATGCGAACTTTCTATTCAGTAAAACTTCCCAACATCTTAAAAGGCACTGGATGGAAAAAAAAGAAAATATCAGCAAGTCATATAACTGATAAAGGATTAATATCTGGGGTCTAGAAATTTTTATTTTAACTTCACATTAATATAATACAAATAATGCCCAGGAATAACTATTTATTCAAAGAGAATGAACACATAGTCCACCTTGCATTTGAAGTGCATATCATCAAAACCCCGATTAAATAACATCTCCTATCTTAAGGATGGTTACTATCAAAATACACCAACCTGAAAGACAAACCAAACCAGAATCAGTAAATAGCAGATGCTGACAAAGATGGAGAAGATTTGGGCTCTAGCATATTGCTGATAAAATCATCAAATTGTGTTGTCACCACAGAAAATAATGTGAAGGTTCTGTTCAAACTTAAAATCAGAAATAGAATCATAGCATTTGTCAATCCCATGTCTTGTTAACTATATACAAAAGAATTAAGGGTAGGATTCAAAGAGATATTTGTTAATCCTATTTTATAGTAGCATTACTTGCAGGAGCCTATCAGTAGAAATTTAGTTGCAGAAAACAGGAACAGAATCACTATTAATGAAAAGACTCTTAAAGGTAGGCTAATATTTAGAGTCATTTTACTGGTATTCTCCTTTAGCAGAATAACAGTGTTAGGTTGTCCCCTAGAGTTCATGTCCTATCTCCTCTCATGTGTATTACTTCATCAACAGTGTCAGTGGTAGGTTGCAGCGTATGGAGTGGGCCTTACATTGTGCTGAAAGTGGTGGGTTTCTTTCATTACATGTGTGCCACTGTTGCGCCAGGATGTTTGAAAGAGAGAAAAGGTAAAGCAGCATGATGTAGGAAGTAGGGAGGATCTGGGAGGAGTTGGGGAGAAGAAAGACTACAATAAAAATATTAAATTGAAAGATATATATTGACATGTAACATATTTATAAATATGTAACATGTAACATAAGTGTTCTAATATGTATATTTCACTACAGTAAAATGTAAAAAAATTAAAAAGAAAGCTGAACAGAACTAGGTTTTAAAATTGTATAGCACCCTCTCAGAGTGTGGTACACCTGGAACTTAAATCACTAATAATCCAAGAGCTAAGATAATAACCTTGTGGCAATTTTTGGTATTCACAGATCTTTATGCTTAATCTATACACACCAAGAAAACTGTTTCCATGTCACGTTCTGTCCTACATGTACTTTATGCTTATGGTAACTAGTGAGATTCCAATGCATGCTATCAAACCTCTAAAAGAATTAAGTACTGACAAAAATATTCATATAGTGTTATGCCAAAATGACTTTAAAAATCTGTATATGTATTCCTCTTTTTAAAAAAAATAAAGTTGTAAGAGATTAAAAAACTTAATCTACAATGATGAAATATATTTAGTTCCCACTTAACAATATCAAAAGATTTATTAAACACAAATAAATTATCAGATAATAAAATTGATTGTCCTCTCTAATTCGTGTCTTGTCCTATTCACAATTCGTGGATACTGAAATCCTTCTCTATTTGTTGTCTAGAGAAAAAAATATGTACAAAAATGCATTTTCCCAGAGTAAATGGTCAGAAAACAATGTAGAAAAGATGCATCTGAACAGGGTCACATGTTATCAGGCAGCTGAGTCTTGGTGATACCCAGTAGATTCCAACTAGAAGCCAATCATGTAGGTCAGCCTGAGACTATTGCTGGGCTGTTTTTGGAGGGGCTTGAGGAAGGATCTGCACTCAGCTGCTATGACATACATCTGTCAACAGAATTCGCTTTACACCTTGATCTTGATAGTGTAGTAAATAGCAAGTGACAACTCTAAAATCAGCACAGATAGAAGAATTAGGTGACCGTATCTTAGAATCTTACAAAATGTAAAATATATGCCAAATATGAGGTTATACTTTAACAACAGTCTTACGTTCTCATTGCCAGCCCAGGCCTATTCCTTCTTTCTTCTAGAGTGAAATTAAGCTTTGGAAATAGTGCAATTCGCTTAGTTTAACTATACATATAAAGAAATGACAGATGTTTTAGTCTTATGTGCATGCTTCACGTTAATATTTCAAGATAGCTGTAAGAGTCCACAATTCTCACATCCTTCAAGTAGCCTGTGTGATGTGTTTTCACTTTGCTTTAGCTCTCAATGCATACATTCAAGCCCTAGGCAAGATTTTATCACCCATATGAGGAATTATGTACTTGTGAAGTTAATTTGAATAGTTGTTTTTCTTTAATGAAGAAAAACACATATCCTTTGAGAAATGTCATATTGGCCTGAAACTACCAGCTGAGAAATTACTAGCTTCAGAAAAATCTGCTTTCAGAGAGTACTGCAGAATTCACTGGGGCATGTCTCTTAAATTACTTCTGAGGTGGATTTTAGATGATGATATGAACACACAACCACAGAAGGGATGTAATTGGGTAAATCTTGTGCTGCTTTGAACATCAAAGTTCCTATGTCTGATGAATCAATAAACATGATAATATTGAAACAGATCTATGGTATACTGAGTGATAATATAACCTGACAGAGTAAAAATTATAATATCATATGTTTTTACATTTCATAAATCTCTGTGTATAAATGAGTCTAAATGATTTCAGAAATGTTCATATTGCCAAATAAATATAATAGTTAGCTTTAGTAAGATGGTGAAGAGAGAAAGAAATGAAGTAGGGCAAAGGTTTTGATTGTATACATTTTTATGGTTTGAAATATAGAACACATTGGTCAACCATGTGATTTTGAAGCTAATGGAAAGAAAGGCCATAAAGTTGAAAGAGGGAAAGGAAGGGTATATGGGAGAGTTTGGAGAGCAGGGAAAAAAAAAAAGAGCAAATAAAGTTAATCTGTCACAATCTCAAATATAAAAGAAAAATTTCAAAAACTTAAGGAGTGACGTGTGAGAACACACAAATCTGGAAGAAAATACAATTTTAAATGAGTTCTTTGGGAATTTCATGAATTGCATTTTTATTCTAACTTTTTACAGTCCAGTCATTACCCACTCCTGGTCTGCACTCCTACATTTATCCATCCCATTCCTTCTCCTTTTTGTCTGCAAGAGGATATCTTCTACCCTGCCAGGCTTCCTCTCTTCTTGTGGCCTCAAGTCTCTGGAAGCTTAGGCACATCTTCTCCCACTGAGGCCAGACCAGGCAGCGCTCTACTGCATATGTATCAGGGACCTCAGTTCAGCTCGTGTGGGCTACCTGGTTGGTGGCTCAGTGTCTGAGAGATCACAGGGGTCCAGGTTAGTTGAGACTGCTGGTCTTTTTATGGGGTTGCCCTTTTCCTTAGCTTCTTCCAGCCTTTCTTTAATTCAACCACAGGGGTCCCCAACCTCAGTCCAATGGTTGTATGTAAGTATCTACATCTGTACCAGTCAGCTGCTTCTTAGGCCTCTCAGACAACAGTCATGCTAGGCTCTTGTCTTTAAGCACATCACAGAATCAGTAATAGTGTCTGGCCTTGAAGCTTCTCCTTAAGATGAATCCCATGTTGGGCTGGTCACTGGATTGCATTTTCCTCAGTCTCTTCTTTGTTTTTGTCTCTGCAGTTCTTTCAGACAGGACAATTCTGGGTCAGAGTTTTTGACTGTGGGATGGAAATCCCATCCCTACAATTGATGCCCTGTATTTCTACTGGAGGTGGAATCTGGGAGTCCCCTCTCCCCACCCTAGGGCATTTCATCATCTAAGGCTCCTCCCGTTAAGTCCTGGGAGTCTCTCACTTTCCACATCTCTGATACTTTCTAGAGGTCTCTCCCCCCCACCTCTCACCCCTCAAGGTTGGTACTGGGGAAAATTTCACAAACAACTAATGGCTCAGGCTTTAAGATCAAGAATTAATAAATAGGACCCCATGAAACGGAAATGGTTCTGTAAGGCAATGGACATAGTCAATAGGACAAAAAGGCAACCTACAGATTGGGAAAATAATCTTCACTAACCACACATCTGATAGAGGGCTAATATCTAAAATATATAAATAACTCAAGAACCCAACCTCCAAAAATATCAAACCAAATCAACAAGTGAGGTTTAGAGCTAAACAGAGAATTCACAATAGAGGAATCTTGAATGTCTAGGAAACACGTTAAAAAATGTTCAAAGTCTATAGTGATCAGGGAAATCAAAAAGACACTGAGATTCCACCTTACAGCAATCAGAATGGCTAAGATCAAAAACTCAGGTAACAGCATACCTTGGCGAGGATATGTAAGAGGAACACTTTAACTACTTTTAGGTTTCTGTGCCAATTACCATACATACCATCAGAGAAGCCCTTCTGATCTTTGAATGATGAACTAATCTATGTAATTTTTTTAAAAAAAACAAAGAATAGAGCAAAAGTATTTAGTGATTGATGACACTCAGTTGGGGAAGAAAAGTAGGTGAATTAATATGCTCAAAATATGCACTGGGAAGAAAGTACATCATTTGGAATGTGTGTCTATAATTCAATAATTTATTATACTAGCCACAATTAAATATTGTGTCAATATTTAATACTCTACATGCTATCATAGCCCACAAACCACAATGGAATTTTTAATTCCTTTTATGCAAATAGGTTAAAATGCGTCTTTGACAAACAAGGAGCACTCTCATTAAATAAATGAACGTTTCCAACTTTCTGCTCGCTAGTCTTTGTCATAATTTTAAATACTCAAGGAATTGCTATATTTTATACATGGAGACTCACGAAAGAAAAGTAATCTAACCTTCTGGGAGGAGAACCTGTAACCTACTACTTAAAGCTTCTTACAGTTCTTTAGTCTTTCTTAGAACTAACATAGAGGCAAACCAAGGAAACTCAGATAGACATTTGGGCTGCTGAAGGGAGCATTATAGGTTTCCAGTGACAGGTTCTTCCCAATGAGCACTGGGATTAGTGGCAATAAGCCTTATCATGTGCAAAAGAAACAGTAAAGAGGAAGGATGTGGCCTGAGATGGTCTCAGATGGCCTGTTTGTATCTCAGTATTTTTCAATTTGGAGAAGTTGGGCAGGTTGATTGTTGAAATGTGATGCTAAAGCAGTTTCTTGCCTTTTTTATGTATAATAATACCTTTGTCCATTTTCCTTTCAGATCTGAATGTTCCTCTCCTTGACATCTTATTAATTCATCGTTCTGGGGAGTCTTTCAGAGAAGGAAACTCACATAAAGGAAAAAAATAAATTTAAGCCAAGTCTAACAGACAAAACTTTCCTCAACTTTGGCTTATGACTGAGAAAGAGACCTTTGAAATGTCTGCCAGTTGGCAGGATTTTAATGACAGGCTTTCAGGATCAAAGCACACCCTTTAACTTTTCTTACCAGTAAACTCATCGGTGACCACTGGCATGTGAAATGCTTCCATGGAAGAAGTAGAAATCTGACATTCATTGAGTTTTACCAAGTGTTCTAAGTGGAGGACACATTAGTATATCTCCTTTTTCTTATAAAGAAGTCATCCATTGAAAAGAAGAACTTTTGCAAGTATTTAACCATGGAATCTTCATTCATAAGCCCTTTCCATTCTCTTCAATTGTATGGAAATATTATTAAGAATTAGCAGTAAGAAGATCCACTGTGCAGATAAAACCAGCCTCAGTAAACTGTATTTACTTCCAGAAGTCATGGTTGTCTTTTGGTTCTAAAATAGATGGCTTAGAACATGGATAGAAGACATGACAATAGAAAGTCCAGTATCCATTGCCTAGTTTCCCCAGTTCTTGTCCATTAGGCTATTAGGACAGAGAATTAACCACCTAGTCCTGCTGGACTTTTGTTGAGTGTGAGACAGCAGAAATCATAGTTCTAAAAATTAAAGTATTGATTTTCTGGTAGAGTCTATTGTTTCTATATTAGTATAAAACAAAAGTCAAGATGTCTCTTGCTACATGACAGGGTTTGACACATTTTACAATGTAGATGAAGACACAGAGGCACTTTTGTCTGGCATCTAAGAGTTGCTTATTACGTTGGAATAAGGTTGATTGACCAGTGATTTAACAATGCATGTGAATCCTTGACTCACAATTAGGATGCTTTAGACCACCTTCTTCTCCATTTCATAGGCAGTGCAGTGTCTTCAGAGACACTTTCATACATAGAGAGAGCAGTTACATTTTCATGGCAAAACAAAACAAAACAAACCAGATGGCTTCTGTGAAAGAGAAAACACGAAGCTTAGCATGTCTCTATCATAGTTTTAGGAGCTAGTTGAAGTCTGTGGATTCTCTTAGAACCCTACAATTTTGCTATTTCTTCGAAGCCAAAACATTGGGGCAGAGAGGGGGAAAGACACAGATCTTGAAAACATTAATATCTTTCAGCGAGACTTCTGTCATTGTAGTGGTCACTTACTTCTATCTTTAATGTCTTCAAGTAGTGTTCTGAGAGCTCAGATCATAGCAATCTGATTCTTTCTCTTATATCTCCTACCTTAGTGCACTTTTAAAATAAAGCATTGGACAATTCACATAATTCAGGATTATCTCTTTTAATACTAGCTGTTAGCAATCTCAGACTGAAAACCTAAATTCCTTTGTAGTGTTGTCTAAGATATCCACATATTCTTAGGGATAAAAAACAAGTATTTGGTGGAGGGTTTCTGTTTGCCATAAAAAATGAGTCCTCTAAAGAGCCTACTTTAATTGCCATATTTAATTATTAATAGATGAAGCAGATCTTTCTGGGTATGTCATGTGATACAGACTCATGTGGTATTTTTCTAAGGCAAAACCTATGAGAGGACATATGATGTTTGGAAAGAGTATAAATAGAACCAAGTGGAAGGTTTGGGGATGCTTGCATAGCTAGCTCTGCAATGCTTTGTTGGTCTTGCACCTTTGTTGGTCTTGATCTTCGCTTCATTGAGAGAGGCACTACAGAGAACTTCTGGCATTGGTGAGGATAAATGAAGAAAGATGTAGCTTAGACTTTCATGAGCTCCTGGTAGTGGTGTTGACTAAGTCTTTTATGACTCAGCACCAAGCCATTTTTAGGGGCAGTCATGTTATAGAGCAGAAATAGCTATCTTAAAGAAAAGTACATTTATCATATTTCTGGAAATACAGCCTTCAGCTTGCTTTATTTTGCCATTAATTCATAATTTTATAGGCTTTCAAAGAACAATTTATAAGGTAAAAAGTAAATTCCTCTTTTTGTCATTAGCTTTCAAGTATGGCATGGTTTGTCTTTTCTTATGCTTATAATCACCATCATAAAATATACAGAAGCTGAAAATCATGTAATATATATATATATATATATACATCAAATTAAGTGCGTAATATATATTAAATATATATAGTACATAATATATTTGAAATATATATTTATATATAAAACACACAATGCTTACACAATTGTATATATTTCCAGTGAAATACAGAACACTAAGGTAAACAGTTCTATATTTTCACTTCCAATATTTGTAGCACAGTAGTCTGAATTTAGTAAAAAACTTCTTCAAACAGGCTTTGTTTTACTGGCTCTCTCATTAATTAGTACATCCCTTAACACTCACAGTCATATACAGTTGCTGTTTTACTTTTTTCAACAATGTACTCTGGTTGCTTCCTAAGTAAATTTATAGCTTTCCTAGTACTGATATGCAAAAGATGTTTTTAGCAAAAAAATGGACCATGTTTGTTATATATGTGTGATGAAGATTTCCCAAACACATGGGATGTCTTATTGATTTAAAATATACACAATTACTTCTAGAGATGTGTGTGAGATGGAAGAGTTGATGTGCATAAATAAGGGATATATTTGCTCTGTATATTAATCATATTTTTATTGCTCTGACAGACACCTGACACAAGGAAAATATTATTTTAGCTCATGGTTTTAAGATGATTCACTCCTTTGTTGCTTTAGGACTAAGTTAGAATAGAAAATTAGGACAGAAATGGTAGCAGAGGTCTGTTTGTTTAATTGTCTCAGATAATCAAAACAACAAAGGGGCAGGCTGCTTCTTATTTTTCCCTTCACAAGCAAGCAAGCCTCAAGACCCAGTTTCTTCAACTAGGCCCTACTGTGTAAAGATTTTGTCCTCTCCCAGTAGTGACATATGCTAGGGTCAAAGCCTTTATCATATGAATATTTGGAGGAGAATAATATAACATATATAATATGTTATATCGCATATTTTTTAGGAATTGACTTTGGAATTCTCTTCTCTAAAGAGAAAGTACTTTAACCATTCTAAGCAAAACCCAAACAGTTTGCAACTTGGAAAAAAGAAAAGGACTAAAACCAAGCAATTATGAAGAAAGTCTAGAACACAAAGGGTTACAAATACCTGGTGCCATAAAATAAGAAATCATCTTTAAGGAACAAAGCACAAATTTCCAGGAATTCCAGTGTTCTTGAGAACTGGAGAATTTTTACAAGTCATTCAAACCATAAAGCAGAGAGCACTTGCAGCTCAGCAGAGGCAAACAGAGGGTTTCAGAAGGGAATGTTCTTTTCTGATCTATTCTGCCTCCACATTTATCTCCACTGAAAGTACTTTGTCTCCTTCAGAAATATATTTTCACTCTCCTTGACTGCTTCCTACAGTTTTAGCCTTGTAGGTATTTGGACATGGATAAATCAAAGAGAGCATAGAATTTAAGTGTGCATCTAGCAATCTGAGTGCCATAAGTTGAAGTCCATTATGAAACTACTTTAAGACATGTTATAAATGAGTGTTGTTTCTTTTGTTTACTATCACAGTCAGAATCCCAGCTTTTGTCTAAATTGAGGATTTCTGTCACTAGTAGAGTTTGTTTGGAAGTATTTTCTTGTGAGCAGATGCAAAACTGGACAACAAAGTCCTACAGCATTTGAAAAACATTAATTTGTGGTCTTGGGGTCTTCGGTTCTCCCCTGTGAATAGGATTTCTGGAAGCAGATTTTCTGCATTCCAAGTCATGTGCTGACCTTACATTACAAACAAGAAAAACTCGAAAAACACTTGTTTAATAGTTATCTCAACCTCCAGATTGCAGAAATTTAATCAGAATTATATTTCATCTAGATAATCCTAATAGTACTAAGTTTCTAAATGTAATTCAACAGTAATATAGACTTCCATTATATTTGGAAAATATATTTTATATAAAATATAAAACATGCTTATTGGAGCCTTGGTCATACTAGGAATAAAAGAAACCCACTAAAGAAGTTCACAAAGAAAAGTTCTCAGGACTGCACCATTTGCAGAGTGTTTGCTGTGCATCTGTCTCCACAGGCTTCTAGTCCCAGAACTTGGAGGATGTTTGATAGGGTGTATTTTGGCTTGATTTTCCTCCATTGTAATTAAAAGTGAAGACAAAGTGCTGTTTTTCAAAACAAGAGTGGGGGGGGCATATAGCCATGGAGGTGCTGCAAGGCCTGGGGGGCAAGGGGATGCCTCTGGGGGACCCCTGTTGGGAATCCCTTTTGCCTGAGGGACCAGCCACAGGACAGTATAGTACAGAATAGAGTTTATTCAGGGCGTGGGGGTAGTTAAGAGGGCAGGAGGGGCAGAGAGAGTGAAGAGGAGAGTAGAGAAGTAGACAAGCAGAGGTCTACCATGAGCACGTGGAGAAGAAGGGGGGAAGAGGGAGAGGAAGGGAAAGGGGAGGGGCAAGAGGGCAAGAGAGCTAGAGGGAACAAGAGGGAGCAAGAGGGCAAGAGAGGGTGTAAGCAGTCCTTTTCATAGTGCCAGGTAACTGGGGAAGAGCATACCTGGCTATTGCCAGGTAACTGTGGAGTGGGGTATGCCTGGCTGTTGACAGGTAACTGAGGGGTGGGGTTTGCAGAATCTCAACAGTTATCAAAATACTTGTTGAAGGATTAGCTCAAAATATAATTATTGTATAAAATACAACCTGAACTACCAGAAAAAGAGCTGATTTTTTTCACTTTCATGAAATCCAAGCATTAAAGATCTCAAAAGTTTTAAGAGTATTTTTTTTTGTATTCCTCTATGAAATAATGAGTGTTCATGTACATGATAAAAACATTTTTTCTCAATTCTTTTTCAACAATATTGTATATTACTACTTAAAGGCTCTACTTCATTTGAAACTTTTTACTTTCATAAAATCAGCAGATTATTTGCAGCATTTAAGTTTTACCTGTGTGTGGCCTTAAATCATTTGCTGTGATTCCTGTGTAGACATGCTTTAGTTGATGAATCTATTGAAGGGTCAGGCTTTGGTCTGTGAGCCTTCCACAGGATTTTCTTTTAATTCCCATTAAATTTCTTACTCTTCTCATGTTTATTTATGCTCTGGAAAACCTTATTATCTTTAAGTAGTTCATAACAAACAGTAGATTATGACCTATATGGCATTTAGTACATAATAAAATATATTCTGTGTTTTCTCTTTTACACTAACTCTAGAAAACATTCTAAACTGAATCGTACAGATAATATTGGCAACTTTATTTAAATATGTAAATTACCCCCATTTAATTTTCTCTTAATATCCATTTATTGTAATCATAGCCCTTATTTACTCTGGGTTTTCTAATTATATTTAAATTATGAACATTTAATCTGCTTTTTTATTAATTAATTTATTTATTCACTTTATATCTTATTCAATTTTAATGTAACACAAAAAGAAAGTGTTTTATCAGCAGCATTTAGTCTTTTGTCTTAATGTGAATGCTTAAAATACATCTTAAAATAAGTTTGGCAAAGTCTTGAATGCTCACATGATATTAAACAGTAGAATTTTTTCCTGTGTGATGGCCTTTTGTAATTCAGGTTCGCCACCCACTTGCTAAGTAGCCCAGGATGCGTTTGAACTGCTGATCCTACACAGCTTCTTCCTCCAAGTTCTGGGACTAGAAGCCTGTGGAGACAGATGCACAGCAAACACTCTGCAAATGGTGCAGTCCTGGGAACTTTTCTTTGTGAACTTCTTTAGTGGGTTTCTTTTATTCCTAGTATGACCAAGGCTCCAATAAGCATGTTTTATATTTTATATAAAATGTACTTTCCAAATATAATGGAAGTCTATATTACTGTTGAATTACATTTAGAAACTTAGTACTATTAGGATTATCTAGATGAAATATAATTCTGCATTTTCATGATATAACTTAATCTGAAGGATCTAAAGATTAAAGATAGTAAGCAAACATTCAACTTTATTTGAGGGAAGATGTTTTTCCTAAGATTAGGAATGACAGTGCTGTCAAGGATACATGTCTTTTGCTTGGTGAAACTGTGACTACTGAGGATTTAGAGACTCTGAGAGATAGTCAAGATAGACGATAGATGCCTTGTTATCTGAAGAGAAGACTAACTTTGGGTGTAAATAAAGAAATCCATAACATAAATTGAAGGAAAAGAAAATTAGAGTTGTACTAGACATATACATTTTTCATTCAATACAATTAAACTAAACTCTTTAACTGTGTGGGTACATGTATATGTGTGTGTGCTTGCAGGCACCATTGTATAAAAGAAAGGCTTAGTCTTCTTTTTAATTTTAAATACATGTTAATTAAAATATAATTACATAACTTTCTTTCTTTTATTTCCAAGTCCTTTCCTTCCAAACCTTTCTATGTACACCTTCTCTCAAGTCTCCCAAGGTGATAGTTTCTTCTGCCCCAATTATTATTGTTACACACACATATATATATACACACACATGCACACACATGCATATGTATGAACAAATATATAAATGCAACTCATTGAACTCCTTTTGATGTTTGTGTGGATAGCATTTTAGGTTGCACAATTTTTTGGATAACCAGTAAGGAAGCTCATTCCTTGGAGAGGACAAATCTCTCTCTTTGTGATCATTAGGTAGATAGATGTAGTTCTTAATCTAGGGGTGTGATCCTGATATATTTTTCTCTTCCAAGTCTGTTGATATTGCCATTATTCTGGTCTTGTTTACATAGCCATTTCTAGAAGAGACTGTTTCACAGTGGGACTTTTGATGTTCTTAAAATCTCTCTGCATCAGATAGTATATATGTATACACTGGATTCTTCAGGGTCCATTGATCTCCACACTGTGCCCAGTTATGGTTTTCTGTGTGTCCGTTTGCTGTTAAGAGAACTTTCTTTGATAGAGATAAATACAATTATTAGTAGGTATAACATTTAGAATATAACAAAACAGTCACAGGAGAAAATATAGAGACAAATAGAGGAGCAGAGATTGAAGAAAAGATCATTTAGAGACTGCCTCACCTGGGGATCCACCCCTTAAGCAGCCACCAAAACCAAGCACTATTGCTGATGCCAAGTAGTGCTTACTGTCAGGAACCTGATATGGATGCCTCCTCAGAAGCTCTATCAGAGTCATACAGATACAGTTAACGATGTTTGCAGCTAAACATCAGATTGAACATGGAGACCCCAAGGAAGGAGCTAGAAAAAAGACTGAAGGAGTTGAAAGGGTTTGCAACCCCATGGCTAGAACAACATTGTCAACCAACCAAACCTTTTAGAGCTCCCAGGCACTAAAACACCAACCAATGAGTTCACATGGAGAGACTCATGGCTCCAGTTGCATATGCAGCAGAGGATGGCATTGTCTGGCATCAATGTGAGAAGAGGCCTTTGGTCCAGTGAAGGTTCATTTTCCAGTGTAGGGTAGTGCCAACGTGCTAAGGTGGAGAGGGTGGTTGGGAAAGGGAGCACCTACATGGAAGCAAAGGGAGGAGGGATGAGAGTGGGGGAAAAGAGAATAGCAGTTGAAATGTAAATACAGAGAATATCCAATAAAAATTAGAATATAGTTAGGATCATGGTATTCTAGCAAACTAATGATAGTACATTTTTTTCTATTATTCATGGCCTCGTTAGCCCTGGAAAATTGTCTAGGTTTTACCAACATATCTTGCTATTCTGGTCATTGTTGTGATGATAATGTTAGTAATTGCCATCTTCTCTTGGCAACTTTTGTCGTATTTTCTGGCACCATGGAATCTCGACTGCCAGAATAAGGTCTTAGATTAGGCCCAGAATGCCTAAGCTCAAAGCAACAATAACAATGACAGCAACAGCAACCAATTAAAAACCCCAACCAAACAAAACAACAAATACCTGACAATAAATGCTGGTGAGATTGTGGAAAAAGAGGATTCTTTGGAATCCACGTTGGCAAACTACTCTGGAATGCATCACAATGAGTCTCCAAAAACCAGGAAATGAAATTTCTCACTGCATGAGAAACATTACCATTATTTGATGTGCTTAAAGGAGTCCTGCCCCACAGAGACTCGCCCAGCCACGTTCATTGCTGCCCTGTGCATAATGGCTGGGAAGTGGGAACCACCTACACATCCCTCAACAAATGGATAGATAACGAATATGTAGTGCATATGAACAACGGACTACTATTTAGCTGTAAAGAAAAAAGGAAATCATGAAAATTTCAGGTGAATGCATGGACTTAGAAAATCTATAAATCTTTTGTAGCAATGTGTGTGTGTGTGTGTGTGTGTGTGTGTGTGTGTGCATATGTGCATGTATGCACACTGGTGCATATGTGTGCATAACTAAATGTGGATCTTTTCTCCTTTTACCTTGACCTTGAGTTCAATTTAGGAATTCAATTCAGCTTGTCAGGCTTGTGTAGCAAAAGTCTCTACCATTAATTTATCTCAAAAGCCTATAGTATTACTTTTTGAAAGATAGAATTAAGTGAAGGTACCCTTTTATTTCTGTTTTAATACTTTCATTCATCCTCTGAACACTTCATACTCTTTTGAAAAAGTTATTTTATTGAATATTCTCTGTATTTATATTTCACATGTTATCCTCTTCCTGCCCCTGCTCCCATTTCCCCTCCCCATCCACTTGTTTCCATGAAGGTGCTCCCTCTCCAACCACCCTTTTCACCTCAGTGCCTTGGCATTCCCCCTACACTGGGAAAATGTGTCTTCACTGAACCAGAGGACTCTTCTCCTGTGATGCCAGATAATGTTATCTTCTGCTACATATGCAACTGGAGCCATGGGTCTCTCCATGTGTGCTCAATGGTTGGTGTTTTAGTCCATGGGATTTGTGGAGGGCTTGGGAGTTGTGGAGGGTTTGGGAGTTCTGGAAGGTTTGGTTGGTTGATAATGTTGTTTTTTCCATAGGGTTGCAAACCCTTTCAGCTCCTTCAGTCCTTTCTCTTTTATACCACAGACACAGACACAGACACACACACACACACAGACACACACACACACACACACACACACACACACACACACACACACGTACACTGTCTTCCTCATGCACACTAAAAATTAAAATGCAATTATATTTTACTGAGAACAATGAACAAGAAAGAAATTTCATCTTATATACTGTGTCAGAATGCCTCTACTAACCTAATAAAATATAAGGGAGTATTTTAAATTTTATTTTTGTTTTGTTTTAACAAGAACATATTGCTCCAAACATTTCATAGCTAAAGAACATTTTGGAGTAAACTACACTAAATATAGATCAGCAGTGCCAACATTAACCTATATAAGTTATTTAGAACTTATAAAAAGCATAACATATGGTAATGATATCACAAGGCTTCATCTATTTTCACATTACCCAAAGTAGCTAGAGTCATTTTCATGTGTAGCTTCATAAATAAACAAAATAATCATGCTAGAAAGTGTGCTGTATTGTTTGCAGTGTTGCTAGATGACAGACATGAGGACCATTTGACAGGAAGTATGATGAGAGGTGAGGGAAACACATGGTGGTAACCTACTGAGGTTAGACAGTGGTGACAAAGTTCTCATTCAGTAATTTTAATCTAGGCTTTAACACACAATGCAGACTGCATCCCATGTTGAGCATGCTGAGTTGTTAACCTTACAATACTGCACTGCTATCATTTGCATACAATGCATCCTCGAACATTTTGATGTAATGAATGAAGGCTTGGTCCACAGGAGTGAATGAAGTAGTTGAGCAATAACTGAATTGAGTTTCTAAAGGAACAATGGATTAATCCATTACTGGGAGATGATAGCATCTGAGGAGGAATTACTTATTTGAAAGAAGTATGTCATGTGTTATAACATGACATCTTTGTCTTCCCTTTTGCTTCCTAGCATCCAGGAGATGAACAGACATTACTCCATGATGTTAAATCTCACCTCAGGTCCACAGCAATAGAGTTAGCAACAACATTCTTTAATGTTTTAAAACATGAGCTAGCATAAATATTTAATCTTAAGTTGTTTATCACAAGTATTTTAGCATAGTGAGTAGCTGATTTAACATGCATGTTAAGGCCACTAGCTTCAGACATATTTAGTTTTTATCTGGTGAAACCACACTTTCACATCCAACTACATTTTTAGGAAAAATGGCATTTTAGGAAAAAATAACTTCTTATTGAATAGTGTAGAAAAGGCAATACATAGGCAAAAAATTGAAAGATATTAGGAAAATAACTAGTACAGTAGCCAGTAAAAATATTTGTATTAATATACCAATAAAAGCATGATACATTCTCTTAATTTCTTCAATAGTCATTTGTTGGTAATAATATGCCTTTGTTTTTCAGAAACACTTCAGTGTTGAGTCAGAAAGCTAGAAAACCTGAAACCTCTACAAAGTTTGATTTTCTGTAGTTTTTGGAAAAAAACATTTTCATAGAGATAATACACTTTAACCAAACTGGAGCAATGGGGCTAGCAGTATTGGGATTGTTGACTGTGTCATGCAATTTTTAAAGGCAGGTTTAAGGGACACTTGGCTGTTATAATAATGAAGTTTTCTTTCTCACATTGATAATGTATATGTTTATGTTGCTAAAATACCTCAGTAACTTTTATTACTGGCTTTAAGGCAACTTTGACATTTATATCCATCTTCCTCTTTAAATGAAAAAATGTTGGATGGACACACTGGTGAATAGATCAATATCTCTTTGAATAAAAGAAATCAAAGAATAAGCAACTCCGTGGAAATGAAAAAAGTATAATCTGAACAGGAAGGTGTTGACGATTCCAGCAAACCTGAGTCTCAGTATCTATGAATTGTGGAACATGGGAGAAAGAAATTGGAGAACCTACCAGGAAACACTATTTGAGAGAGAGAGAGAGAGAGACAGAGACAGAGACAGAGAGAGACAGAGAGAGAGAGAGGGAGAGAGAGACAGAGACAGACAGAGAGACAGAGAAAGACAGGGACAGACAAATACAAAGGGAGAGAGGGGAGGGGGGAGGGAGGGACGGCGGGCGGGGGAGATTGCAAAATATCAGAGCATTCATAGTAGGAATCTCTGTGTGTGCAGAGCTGGTAGAATGCAAACATCATCACAATAGTGACCTATTAGATGGGCTCAGACAGTCAGAGGCTGGATATTCCTGAAATAGTTGTCAGCAGGTAAGAGCCTATGGCATCCAGTAACTGTTTATGTAGACTCTCTAGAAGAAGACAGAAGGATACCTGAGTGTTAGGCCAAAAACATAGCCACTCTGTGTTGAGTTACTGTGACTTCAGGTCCATGGGCTGAAAAATGAGCAGTCAGATAGCCAATGGAGAAGGTAGCATTAAAAATGCTCTGTTAGTGTGCATATGAGAGCTCACTTCTTTTCTGTGTCTCTGTCCCATGGGATAGTGCTACTCATTTTCAGGGAGGCTTTCTATGTCAATACAGTCATCCCCAAAGGACGTCTAGAAATACTTTCATAACCACACCCGAAGGTGTGTTTACTCGTGTTCTAAAGTCTCTTACTTCAGTCAAGTCTGCTATCATAATTGGCCATCATAGACTTAGTGTATAGTTTCCTACATAGTTAAAGAAACATACATCAACTTTTCTGAAGAACAAAACAGAGATAATCAGTATTCATGATGAACAAATTTAAAATATTAAGGTATAGAAAAGTTGTATTAAATAAGAGCAGAAACATGTTTACAGGCAAATCTTATAACAGAAGAAAGTATAACCATTTCAATATGATAGACTCTATATCAAAAGTCATTATGGAAGTCATTTATTTTTGACTTATTTTAAAATTACCCAAAATATAATATTTCAAATTTGAGCCCAAATAAATAGAATAATATCAAAACATACACATTTAAAATCTAAAATAGCCACATATATATGTATATGTATATATATATATGTATATATAATCATACCTACTACATAAAATCATAAAAAAACATTTTGATCTCTAAGTCATCAAGCCAACAAATAAAATATAAAAGTCTTGGGAAACTTTGACAACGTTCAGAGCTTAGGGAGTTACAGAGCACCACCTTCATAAGTACATGGAATTTGCAAATCTTTATGATACTGATCTCTGACCTACCAAATCTCTGACCACAAGGTAAGAACGCAATGTAAAAGATATGAAGAATTGAATGATGATTAGAAAATCGATGTATAGACAAACTGGAAGTGAGCAAAAAATGCTTAAGTTATATAAATGGCAGTAAAAGTATTTTCAACTGAATGATGCATCTGTCCACACTTAGGAACGTCTAGGCTACTTCTTGTGTTTTTGTCATTACCACAAGGGACACCACCATCTTACTAGTTCAAAGCATCAAATTAATTCTTTCCTTGTAGTTTATTATTATCACGATGCCAATCTACGATGTTCATCTACTTTTATGGCTCTCTCTTCCATTTAAAAGAGTTTGTGCCGTTAGTTTCTCCTCAGCCAGACAACCCAGACGTTCTCTCCCAGAAGGTCAGCTGAGCACCTCTGCTCTAGAAGCATCCTGGACTCCTCTTTCCCGTTAGGTTTACATGTTCACTACTTCTGGAGATTTGCATGTGCGAACTCTTTGAAGATGTTTCAGTCAGCTACCACATAACAGTCAATGCTTACAATAAAATGGCTGAAAGTAATGGATTAAATGTTTATTTTTAATAGAAGGCCAAAGCTGAACTGAAGTTATAACAATGCGGGACTAACAAACAGACAACAAGGATAATTAATAAGACCCAAGATTAATATTAATTGACTTATATGGTATATATATATATCAAGATTGAGTTGAAAACAAGGAAGTTACAACTATTTGAAAAATCTAACTGTAAATCATAACCACTAGAAAAAGAATAATAAAGTTAGCCTTAGACATATTTGAGAATTTAGACAAAATAGCAAATCCATAAAAATTTATCAACACTACAACAAAGAAAAAATCCAAATAATCCTCAAATATTTATAACACTTATAATCTTGCAAAGTAAAAGGTTTACATGCAAGTATTTCAGAAATTTAATGAATAAATTTCTTGAGTAATTAGCTATTGTTCCAAAGAACAAAAAAGAAATAACAATCGTCATTATATTTTAAAATGTTATTTATTTCTGTATGTGCTCTTATGTGCACACAAATGCATGTACATGTGTATGCTTATGTTCATGAACACATAAGTATGCATACATAGGGAGAGTCAGCCATTTCATTTCACTATCTGGGTCACAGATCTAGAACTCAGGCTGGACATCCTGTGCTTTTGCCCAGTGAATCATCTCACTTGCTCTAGGCAATGCATCTCTTATGGCTAGCTCATATTAGTCAAAAATATTTGCCAATTACTGAAAGGCGGAGCTTCATGTAGTCAACGGAGCAGTGTGTGTGTATAATAAAACTACCTAAGTATACCAGTGCTGTGTAAAGGCAAAAGAAAATACAGGACAGGAGAGTAGAGAAGCAAGAAGTATGAATAAGTTATATAAAATGCACTACATACTTACTCACACCATGCTCAAAGCATTAGAAAATGAAAAGATAACGTGGAGAATGAAAAGTGTGGTACAGAAGCAGAAGCAAGGCCAGGTGAGGTGTTTCCCATTTGTAATCTTTTCAAAATGTGTTTTAAATGTAAGTGGAATTACCTCATACCCTTTCTTTTCTTTCTTTAGTCTCCCCAGCTACCCTCCTTTGATGACCCATCTGTCCCTCCTCATTGACAGTCTGTTTTTATTTGGTTATCATTGTTGTTTACATAAGTGCATGCATGCTCGTATGCATGTATTCGTGCATTTGTAAACACGAATGTATATAAATAGAGCTGGCTGAGTCTGCTGTTGTTGTTTGTATATTCAGGACTGACCACTCTGTACTGGATAACCAATAAGGGCACTCATTAGTGAGACAGAATAATCCTCTCAGCAGCATTCATTAGGGATCTATAGTTCTTTAACTAGGCATGGGACCCCAGGAAGAATTTTTCCCTTCCATGTTAACATATGCATTGACATGATTATTCTTCCTATCTTATTCTTGCAGCCATTTTAAAGGGGAGATTTTCACACCTAACATCCTGGTAGTGTGGCTTTGATGACCTTTCTGCCTCCTCTTTCCCTACATTCCCAGAGTCATAGATGCAGGCGCCAGGATGTAGATGTATCCATTGTGACTGAGTTCCTTATGATCTGCTGATCTCTGTATTGTAGCTTTTCTGTGGTGGTTTCCATTTGTTGCCAAGAGAGACTTCTTTGCTGGTGATAAACTACACTGAATCTGTGGGTACAAGGATCCGTTTTGGAATGTAGTAGAGAATTATACTAGTCTAGAGAAGTGGTGGTAGTAGACGCTTCTACAATTCATGACTTCACTAGCTCCGAGAACTTGGCTAAGTTTCCAGTGCTGTACATGGTTTTCTTCCTGCCGAGTGGGCCTTAAGTTTACTTAGACGGCCCCTGATAAGTGAGGAACACTTATTGCACTTTTATGCATATATTGCCAAGTTAGCAGTTGTTACTTTTACAGGTGGTGCTGACGAGTGGTCCTGATAGGTGTTGAAAGTGGACACCTATTGCCACAGAAACTTCACATTTAAGACACAAAACTACAATGGTTTGACATCAAAGGTCAATACTGTGAACAGCAAGTTGCATTTAAAAGCTATGACTTTCTTTCTAACCTCAGAATGGAAGATCTTAACATCCATGATAGAGAAATCAAGAGATCTAAAAATCAGCTACAGTCTCTGGAGTCTGGAATCTTCTGAACAATTTTAGCTCCAGCTCTATTTTTATTACTGAAAACAGATGTACATCTAAACATAATTGTTTGCCTCCTGTCATCAAAGATATGATAAACATCATTATGTAGTCAACCTTAATTCTTGTGTATTCTAATTTCCACTTTATTAAAATGATTTCTAGATTCCATCCCAGAGTTTATGCCAATTTTCACACACCTGTGATAACAATACAGCTCTGTTCAGTGCTTTAATATAAACCAATCAAAGAAGCACCTCACTAGCGGAAAGGAACTTTTTTTTTCCCCAGCACAAGGGACAATCTTATTATTTATCATTAGGTAAATTCATCACATTGAAAACACAATTCAGACTTTCATGTTCTGCGTTAGTTTTCAGTTTTCTGGAACAGTACAACACCCCAAAGCTGATATTGAAGTTTATTTTTTATAATATGCTAGAAAACTCCCTTTCTTCCCCAAGTTTCCTCCACTTTCTCCCCTACATACCTCTGAAATATTACATGCTGTAGTAGAATGAGATCTGGGTTAGTTGGTACAGCGATTGCCCGGTATGTACAAAGATCTGGGCAAGTAGCCAGCATAATAAAACCCTCTGGAGGTGGCATTCCTGTGTAATCTCTGCACCAGGGAGCCGAGGCAGGAGAACCAGTAGTTCAAGATTCTTCTTGGTTTCAGATTAAGTTTGGAGTCATATTGACCTACATTAGACAAGAGACCTTGTATCAAACAAACAAAAAAAAAAAAACAAAACAGAACAAAATTAAATATCACATAACCACCAAGATTCAATATCGATTATGATTGCAAAATAAATTGTGACTGTTAAACTGAAAAGAACATTAAAAATTGACAACATACATAATTTCTATAATCACATTAAATTCTAATTTTTCTGAACAATCCCATTTAATGCCAGTGTTTTAGAAATCAGTGCCCCCAGTTTTTATTTTATTTATATATATAATGCATGAATATAGATGACAAAACATTGCCTAAAGGCTATCATAAGGATTCAGACATAACTACTTAAAGATGAATGAAAAATTTTATAGGCGAGACAAATTCAATTAATAATATTCCTCATAAGAAACCAAGACTCAATCAATCTTATGGTCCAGGTCTCATATAAAATGACTCTAATATTAGAAATATAACCTATTTTTATATTTAACTTTGTCATGTTCATAATACCAGATGTACACAGAACATACTAGAATAAATGCTCTTTAAGTCACATTGCATAGTGATAACCGAGGGGCAGCAGTAAGGGAGAAGGTAATAGGGAAGGTAATAAAGGAAGGACTGGGAGGAGAGAAGGGAGGGGCTGTGAATAAGAATTAAATAAATTATAAGGAAAAAAAGTCTTGAATCTAGTGAGTTTGAGTGGATATGTTAGAATCCACTTTCTAAACATGGAAATCCCTCAGAAGTCTTCAGTCACATCCAGTTCATAGATTGCCATGCCTAAGGCATCTGCATTGACTTAAGAAACTGTTTAATGTCCGTTAATGCTTCAAAGCTGGGCTATTTCACTGCTGCTGGTACTGAGAGACCCGTGGAAGTGTCTAGAAGTGGATCCACAGGGATCTAGAAGTGCATCACAGTGAGAGCCAAGGTAAACCATAAAAAGCAAGGCCAAGTCAAACAAAAGTAAAATAGAACAAAGAAAACCTCTTTTTGTGGCAGAAAAAATTTTCCGAAACTCAAGTATTGTTTGAGCAAACTTTTCTCATTTTAACAGGGGAAATCATTTTTCTAGACCACACACGTCCTTAAGATTGGAATGTTTCTGAGTGATTAGGAAAATTTAATCTTTTAGTTGTTAAAGAAATAATTCATTCACTTTGTATTGATCAGTCTGACACTGGATTTGCTGGTACATTTCTTCACTAGTGCTCTCTTGGCTTACATCAAGTTGATGATAAGATGTTATCTTCCTGACTGGTCTGAAATGTACATTCACTCACACCTACATGTCTTCAAGTCTAGAGAGTGCAGAGGAATATTAAAGACAAATAGCAAGTACTTGTGTGTGTGTGTGTGTGTGTGTGTATGTGTGTGTGTGTGTGTGTGTGTGTGTGTGTGTGTGTGCAGACTTCTTCCTATCCTAAGCAAGCATTCTACCAGTGAGGTACTTTTTTTCAATTTTAGAAATGGTCACTTATTTGCTGTAATGAGAACCGCGACTTTTATTGAAGTAAAAATAGAGGTTTACAATCTTACAGCAGCATGAAGGTATGGTGTTTGGATATATGTGGTGCCCATAGACTCACAGATTTGAGTGCTCAGTCACTCTGAAATGGAACTCTCTTGTAAAGAGTAGGAGGTGTGGCCTATTTAGAGGACACCCATCACTAGTGGGATTTGCAAGGCCTAGGCTCTCTATAGGCTGATACTTTTCAAAACCTAGTTTAATAAGGGTACTTAAATGTTTTAACCTCCCTTCTAGTCCACTGTACACCAAAGGTGGGGAAAAGCAATAGGGCAGAAGAGGATGTGGGCCTGGTTTGAAATAGTTCTTTGGTGAGATTCTAATCTTTATTGTCAGGATATTAGCAGTTCAGTTCATACAAATCAGCTGCAGCAGCTTGAGCCACTTGCAAACATTATTCCTGACTCAGCAGTGGCAGGTTGATCCAGAAGAAGTTGCAAGATTCTTCTATCTCCTGAGTCTGAGGAAGCAGCAAGAAGCTGACAGAATATCACCAGAAGTCCCATGGTGTGTTTCTCTCTATAACGTCACAACAAATGATGACCAGCAAAGAGTGGCAAGGTGAACCAATACTACACAATATTATCCCATCTGTTGAGTTATATTTACACCCTTTCTTAAATCTAGTGTTCTCTCAAGCATCTGCTCTAGCAAAATATGACATGCCCCTTTTCCTGGTTGTTTCTATAAAAACCCCTGAGAAGTGAGTATGGTATGGTATACATCCATTTTTCACCATGAACAGTCAATAAACAGTTTAGAACCATGGACTGTCTCTTTCATCAAGATTTGCTAGTGAGGAGCCATGGTGAAAGCATCACCACTATCTGCAACTTAATTCTCCTGTAAAGGGCCTCTCTGGATGCCCAGTCACAACTGTGACCAAACTAAGGACAATCATTGCTGAGACAAGCCAGAGCTCCCCTTTTCCCCAGCCCCAGGCTAGATCCTGTGCCCAGACTGTGGGCCCCCAACTCTGTTCTTGACTCTTCCTCAACTCTCATAACTGGATGTCCAAGATTTAGAGAACTGCATGGCCCAGCTCTATCTTCCTAACATCTCATAGTGTGTTTTCTTAGACCCTGAAGTATGTCTTGGTGTTTTCCAGGAGGCCCAGCATACTCCCTGTGTTTTGCTTCCCAAGCAACCATGCTCTGAGGAGGAACAAGACCAGAAGTCTTCCCACATTTGAACATAGCAATGGACTAATTCTCCAGCATCATAGCTACCCTGCCTGCTGCCATGCTTTCCGCCATGTTGATAATAAAAAATAAGAACAGAATAAGAATGATAAAAGACTCTGAAAATATAAGAAGCCCACAATTAAATGCTTTATTTTAAAAGAGTTGCCTTGGTCATGGTATCTCTTCACAGCAATAGAATAGTCCCAAAAGACACAAAGACAACATATTTCTGTTATATTTCTCAAAATATTTGAATATAATGGTAAAAAATATATACTTCTTATTTATTAAAACAGTTTTGGAAAGTTTTGATTTTGTCAACTTGACTTTTTTATACTTCATTATCATAAATTTTATAATATCAATTTATGTAGCTTAAGGAGCAGTAATACCTAAAGAGAAAATATAAGATTTATCTAGTCTATGAACAACTTAATTGTGATCAGAAAGGAAGTTGTTCACTGGTCCTTTCAAGTTAAACAACTGTTACGTTTGCCAATAATGAAAGTGTTCTCTTAACTTTTATTGGTTTCAGTCTGCCAGTCTCGGGGAAATAGAATTATATGTATTAAGCTTGTAATTATATTTTATGAGCAGAGTACTCATCTCATATCTACCTGACTTGATGCATGTGTTTTTAATAGCTTTTCTCTGATTGCATTTGGAATGCAAGAATATATGTTCTTCAATCTTGATAATATTCTTACTGTGTTTGATAATGGAAGAAATTTCTCCATTCTTCCCTTAGCTGTTCAATTACTATAGATTTTTGCATACAATATTCCTTATTTCTGCTAGGAAAATCAGAACCAGTGTGCTCTTTGGAAATGATGCTGCTTGGATGTTAAATGGTAATTGATCCTGCATTAATATTCTACTACAGAGCCAGAGCAACATGCTTCCTTTTTAGAGCTTTGGTAATATGAAGTAAATTAATAAAGGCAGAAGTTTTTTTTTTTTTTGAAAAATCCTAGAAATCTGTATTACAATTGTATCTTTCCCACTCTATTTCAGGCACACCATTGAAAGAGGGAGAAGTACTGTGTGTGTGTGTGTGTGTGTGTGTGTGTGTGTGTGTTTAAGAGAGACATACCTTTCAATTCTATAATGTTCTAATGGAAGCAGGATTATGGAGAAAAAAGTCACAGAAATAAAGATGTGGACAAGCAGAGTACTCACTGCCTACCTGCAGAGAGCTGAGCACTCAGGAGCCTCAGGAGCCCTCTCCCTCCTGAGCCCACGGGTGAGTCCCCACGCTCTCTCTCTGCTGACCTTCTGGGGAAGAGACTGCCTGGAACTCTCAGAGCACAGGTATTGTGGTGTTGCCTGTGATCAGACTTTTCAGAACCACATCAAAACTCACAGCCTGCCCCCAGAGAGCTGAACACCCAAGAGGAATGTTCCCCCTAAACAAACAGGCCCACTGTCCATAGGAGATACAAGCTCTAGTCAGAGACAACAAGGTCATTTAATCTCACAGATATCAAGATGGCAAGAGGCAAGCACAAGAACCTAAGTAACAGAAACCAAGACAAGCTGGCAACCTCAGAACTTAGTTCTCCCAACACAGCAAGTAGTGGATATTTAAACACATCAGAAAAAACAAAATTTGGACTTAAAATCATATCTCATTTTGATAATGGAGGGCCTTGAAAAATGCTTCAAGGACTCCCTTAAAGAAATACAAGAGAACACAGGTAAACAACTAGAAACCCTTAGAGAATTACAGGAAAACAGGAGCAAAAGGTGAAGGAATTAAACAAAACCATCAAGGATCTAAAAAATAAATAATAACAACAAAGAAATAAAGAAAGGACACAACCCTGGAGATTGAAAACCTAGGGAAGACATCAGGAGTCATAGAAGCAAAAATTACCAACAGAGTACAAGAGATGGAAGAGACAAACTCAGGGGAAGAAGATACCAGAGAAAACAATGACAAAACAGTCAGAGAACATGCAAAAAGCAAAAAAGTTTCTAACCCAAATCATCCAGGAAATCCAGGACAAAATAAGAAGACAAAACCTAAGGATAATAGGTATAGAAGAAAGAAAAAACTCCCAACTCAAAAGTCAACTAAATATCTTCAATAAAATTATAGAAGCAAACTTCCCTAACCTAAAGAAAGAGATGACTATGAACATACAAGCAGCCTACAGAACTCCAAATAGATTGACCAGAAAAGAAATTCCTCCTTACACATAATAGTCAAAACACCAAATGTTCAAAACAAAGAAAGAATTCTAAAAGCAGTAAGGGAAAAAGGTCAAGAAACATATAAAGACAGATGGATCAGAATTACAACAGACTTCTCAACAGAGACCATGAAAGCTAGAAGGTCTTGGAGTGACATAGAGAATATAAGAGAACACATATAGGTTACAATGTCCAGCAAAGCTCGCAAATACCATAGATGGAAAACTCAAGATATTCCAGGAAAAACCCAATTTACACAATATCTGTCTAAAAATTCAGCCCTACAAAGTATAATAGATGGAAAACTCCAACACAAAGATGTAAACTTCACCCAGGAAAAGCAAGAAAATAATCTTCTTGTAACAAACAGAAAGGAGAAAACCACACAAACACAATTCTACCACCAACAACAAAAATAACAAGAAATAGCAATCACTGTTCTGTAATATCTCTTGATATCAGTAAACTCAATTCCCTAATAATAAGACATAGACTATTAGACTGAATATCTAAACAAGATCCAGCATTTTTCTGCATATAGCAAACTCATCTCAGCAATAAAGACAGATACTACCTCAGAATGAAAGTCTGGGAAAAAAATTATCCAAGCAATTGATCCCATGAGACAACTATAGTAGTCATTCTAATATCGAATAAAATAGATGTTTAGATACACAGTGAAACTACCAAAAGTTATGAAACAAATGGACTTAACAGACATCTATTGAACATTTCATCCTCAAACAAAAGAATACACCTTCATCTAAGCACCTAATGGTACCTTTTCCAAAACTGACCATATAGTTGGTCACAAAAGAGGACTTAGCAAATACAAGAAGATTGAAATAATCCCATGCATTGTACAGACCTCCATGGATTAAGACTGCTCTTTTATAACAACAAAAACAACAAAAATATCACATGGAAGCTGAACTATGATCTACTCCACCATAATTTGGTCAAGGAAGAAATAAAGAAAGAAATTAAAGACATTTTAGAATTTAATGAAAACGAAGGCACAACAACCCAAACTCATGGAATACAATGAAAGTAGTGCTAAGAGGAAAGCTCATAGCTCTGAGTGCCTTCCAAAAGAAACTGGAGAGACCATACTCTAACAGCTTGACTGCACACCTGAAAGCTCTAGAACAAAAAGAGGCAGATACACCCAACAGGAGTAGACAGCAGGAAATAATCAAACTCAGAGTTGAAATCAACCAAGTAGAAACAAACAAACAAACAAAAAGTATACAAAGAATCAACAAAATCAGGAGCCAATTCTTTGAGGAAATAAACATGATGGATAAACCCTGAGAGGTCCCTGGGAGATCAAAAAGAGCAGCAGGAATGCTTTCTACCCAAGTTCTACCTCGAGAAAAGCTTCACAGAGCTCTCGTGGTTCAAGCAGCAGAACTGAATTGGGGTTCACACTGCCAGCCCAAGGCCAGACCTGGCCCAGCTGCAGCTGGACACCCATGCACAGGTCCCTGGGAGCTTGGAAGAGCAGACACATGGATGGATGTTTTGCTGAGAAAAATACGTGGCATTTTTCTGAAAGCAGCCTTGCAAAGGGGCATATGGTGTTTTGCTACAGTGAACACTTGAGAGAATATATGGTGTTTGGAAAGAGTATAAATACAATCCAACAGACAGCGGACGGTGCTGTGTGATATTGGTTCAACTTGCCAGTCTTTGCTGGTCATAGCTCATAGTACTTTTCATAGAGAGAAATGCACCAAAGAACTTCTGGGGGTATTCCAGCAGCTTTTTGCAATTTCTGTGGACTTGGGCTCACTGGGAGAGCCTGGAATTTCCTTTGGATTAAACTGTTATTGCTGATTCATGAATTGTATTTGCTAGGACATAAGGAGCTGATGCTGACAAAGGATGATGGGCTGGATTACTGATATCCTGACAGCACAGGTTGGATTCTCTCCAAAGAACTATTTCTAAACAGGGAAACATCATCCTCTGTCCTATTAACCTTTCCTTTCCACTACCTCTGGTGTGTGTAGGGGGTAATGGGTAGAAGGGAGGTTAAAGTATTTAGGAACTCATATTAAAGTTGGTTCTGAAAATTTTTAAGCCTATAAAAATACTATGTGCGAAAACAAAGCGAGGAGGAAAAGGTTTATTTCTTCTTACATTTTCAGGTCCAAGTTCATCATTGACAGAGGAAGTCAAGGTAAAACATGACACATGGAGTCCATAGGCAGAACTGCTTGCTTTCCTATACAATATTACTTCCAACCTTGGAACTAAAAGCTGGAAAGTATAATGGGAACTATGGAGGATGCTGCCTGCTATCCAGTTTGCTGGTCTGTTCATATGACTCTTTCTGACACAGTGCAGGACCAACTACTTGTAGATGGTACTACCAACTGTGGGTTGACTCCTTCATAGACTGGTTAACAGAGAAACATGCCAAGCTGATCAGGGAAATCTCTCATTTGAGGTTCCCTGAGGTAAGTCTAGGTTGGATCAAGGTGAAGGCTGAAGCAACTAATATCTTCCTTCTATATTCCCTGAATCTGCCATTTCTTCCCATTGTTCTAAAATCTCCTTTGTTTCTCTGCAGAGTTTTGTTCATGCTTTCCGGAAAAGTACATATATGATTTTATGTATCTTTACAAAATCTAGGAACTATGAATGAGAGAAAATATATGACATTTGTCTTTCTGAGATTGGTTTAATTTTCTTAGTACTATTTTTCCTATCCTAGGTATCCATGAACAGAGGAGTATAGAGAAAATATGACATCAATCTGGCAGTTATTCAGAAAATTGCAAATAGTTCTGCTGGAAGACTCCGCTATATCACTCTTGGGCACATACCCAAAAAATGCCTCACCCTACCACAAGGACACATACAGCCCAGATGTCCCTCAGCACGAGATTGGGTACAGAAAATGTGGTTAATTTAGACAATGGAATACTCTTCAGCTATTAGAAACAAAGATATTTTGAATTTTCAGAGAAATATATGAAATTAGAAAATATCATCCTGAGTGATGTAGCCCAGAACCAAAAGGACATACATGATACAGCTCTCTGAGAGGCCCTACCAGCAACTGACTGAGACAGAAGCAAATACTTCCATATGACCAATGCACTAAAGCCAGGAACCCCTATAGTTGAATTAGAAGAAGAATTAAAGAAGTTGAAGGGAGGGTGACCCCATAGGAAGATCAGCAGTATCGGCTAACCCAGAAACCTGGAACCTCCCAGAGACTGACCTACAGGTTGGCATACATGGGATGATCCAAGGTCCCCCCCCATATATATGGAAAACAACTGCCTAGTCTAGTTTTAGTGGGTAAAGATGTACCTAATCTTTGAGAGACATGAGATCCCAGGGAAAGGGGAGGCCTGGTGGTGGAAAGTATCCTCTCATAGTCAAGTAGGAAAAATGGGATGAGGAATTGTAGGAGCAGGAATTAGAGGGTGGGATGCAATGCCTGGAATGCAAATAAATAAAATAATTTTAAAATATTATATATATATATGAAGTTTTTCCATTTTACTAATTAATTTCATTATTTAATCATTTCTATACATATATTTTTATTACTATCATTCCTTTTTTGACCACCTCTTACCTTCCTCCTGACCCTATCAAATTTTCCCCTTATCTTCTGAGTATATTTTTTTTCAAATTCATTAGCTTTGTTTTTAACTTACTGCCCATTTAGTTTAATCAGAACTATCTGTGGGAGCATTGGATTAGACCTACTCATCGAAATCTAGTGAAATCACCTGTGGATATAGAAATGAACCTAGCGACTCCTCTTTGAGCCTATCACAAGTAAAGAATTCAGAGTGAGGGGTAGGCTCCCCTGAATCTTCTTCAACCCATTCTCAACCGAAAAATGAATGAGATTAAAATAAAAGAAGGGAAGTATTTTGATTAAAGCTGAACAGATGCAATTGGAATAATAATGTCACATTTTATGTGTGTGTCTGGGTGGTGTTTATGCATGTGAACATGTGTGCTTGAATGTGATTAGGTATATATTTGTGTGTGTGTGTGTGTGTGTGTGTGTGTGTGTGTTTGTGTTCATGTATGTAGAGGCAAGTAGTTGAAGTAAGAAACTTTTCCATCATCTTCTATCCTATATGTTGAGACACTGCTGTATCTCACTTGATCTGGGAGTCACTGATTCAACTGGTTTAATATTGTTAAGTAATTACATATTGAGTTTTATCCACATATGATTTTATTTTCGTCATTCCCAATCTATTCTTCCTCTTCCCTTCATTATTGTATTTTTTGTTTTGTCTGGGTCCCTCTGAATTTGACTGGAGCAATCTGTGTGGCCTTGGGATTAGAACTATCTAATATCCCCTTGTGTGTGTTCACCAGTGGGTACACAGAGAAGATGATAGTTTCCCTTCTTCCCAAGTCCATAGTAACCTCAAGTTCAGCAGTAAGGAGCAGAGCGAAATGAACTCCTTCCTTATCCTTGATTGATTATTGAGAGGGTCTTCCATCTGTAGTTCCCATGCAAGTAATTATTTTTGTGTCTGAGTTTCTAGATAATATTAGTTGTGTCGTGCCTAGGAGGCAGAATTCCATTGTTCTTTTACCTAGGTTCGGGCTCTTATATTCTTCACACAGATCCCTGAGCCTTACAGGTGATGCGGTAAATATTAAAATGATTCTGTTGCTACCGGTCCCAGTGGTCTCACTATGCAGGAGCCATGCCAGGAGCTGCTAGAGCTGTACCAGGAGCCACTCCAATGTGGAGCCACATGCAGTCTCCTAGGCAGTCAGTTCCCAAGCCTGGTACCCACACATACTATTCCACCGGCCTGATAAAGTCACAACACAACAGTCAGTAACTTATCAAATAGGTTTGTGTGTTAAATTCTCAATCCATATTCCTTCTACTTACTAAGCTTACAACCAGTTGACAAAGATATAAGCTGCCCACCTAGATAAAATAAATTCACCCATAGAAACCCTTAGGAATGATCATAACAACCTTATCCATCTAAAGATGTGCTGAGAGAAACCATGTTGCCTCCTCTCAAATCTCTTTGTTCCTTCTTCTGCCTCCTCCTTTCAACACTTTCCCTGCCAACCTTTCCTTCTCATTTAAGGACAGGCTAGGGCTCCCCTGTTGTATAACGACAACATCCTACATACAGGCTATAATACAAGTAACTCATCTGAAGGAGAACCGTCACTTTCCACTTATTCTCAGCATCCTGAGCAGCCATTATTCTTTGAAGTCACTTCTTTGATGGCAAATGTAAACCTCTCTGACTAGGTTATCTATGGCCATAAACACAGATATTTACAAGGCTAAGTCAGTAATGATTTGTTCGATAGGGTCTGGAACCTTCCAAGTTATAGTTTTTTTTGTTGTTGTTGTTGTTTATTTTTGTTTGTTTGTTTAAGATCATACAGAATAAGGCACAAGATCTCTTCTGTGGACAGTGGTCAGTCACCAAAATAAAATTATAGCACCGTTGTGGGCATGAGCACATTTTGCCTGGCAGTCTGTAGGGGTAGTTAAGAGTTTAGTGCTGAGTAAATCTATTGATATACTTTTTCCCTAGTAGCTTGGATATGGTCTTTTAGTGCTTTGGAATTTAGTTACCAACAATTCTGCCTGCTTCCTGGGAGGTCTGCTCTAACCTGAGACATACAGGTGAGACCCCCCTGCCGGCACCCAAATCCCCTACCCTCTGAGACCCTAGAAATCCCAGTGGTTTCAACTCCACCCTGTTGGATCTCCATTCTTCATCAGGTTTTTACCTACACCTCTAGTTGCAAATCAGGGCACCACACTCTATCCCACAGCTATGCCTGCCTCCCTGGTGGCATACTCAAATCCAGAACTCCCAGGTTGAACAACACCAGAAACAACCAGAACATGTTTAACAAAGTCAATGCAATATGGCACCATCGGAACACAGCTTTCCTATCCATAGATAGGCTTACACACCTGAAAATTAAGACTTTGATATTAAACCTAATATGATGAAGGTCAGAGAGGCCTCTAAAGAGGATATAGATAATTTCTTCAAAGTAATAAGAAAAAACAAGTTTAAATAAGTAGAAGCCCTTAATGAGCAAACAAATAAATCCCTTAAAGAAATACAGAAAATACAAATAGGCAAAAAAAATTAATAAAATGGCCCAATACCTAAAATTAGAAGCAATAAAGAAAAAACAAACTGAGCCAATCCTAGAGGTGAAAAACCTAAAAAAGAGAACAGAATCTACAGATGCATCACCAACAGAATACAAACATAGAAGACAGAATCCCGAGCATAGAAGATACTATATAATAAATTGGTAATTTGGTCAAAGAAAATGCCAATATAAAAGTTCCTAGCTCAAAACATCCAGGAAATTTGAGTTATTATGAAAAGACCAAACCTAAAAGTAATAGGAATAAAGGGTAAAGATTCCCAGTACAAAACACCAGAACACATTTTCAAGAAAATCATAAAAGGAAACTTCCCTAACCTAAAGAAAGAGATGTCTATAAACTTACAAGAGGCTTACAGAACACCAAATATACTTGAACAGAAAAGAAAATTATGCCTCCACACAATAATTGAAACACTGAGTGCAAAGAGCAAAGAAAGAATGTTAAAAGCTGCAATGGGAAAATCCAAGTAAAATACAAATGTAATCTATCAGATTTACACCCAACTTCTCGGTAGAAACTCTAAATGTCAGACAATCCAGTTTAGCCTGCGCCAGGTTAGCTCATTTCTTCAGAACATGTTTCAAATGGGGATAAGATGACACATTCAACCTATGTATAGTCCAGCTGTCTCTGCGCCTCTATCCAGCACTGGTCAGATGTCTTCCACATGTGTGCTGTAAGTTCCAAGAAGAACCTAGAGAGAACATAAGGAAGCTCAGCAAAAATGTGTGCTCACTAGCTGCAGTTCAAAACTCGAGCTTCTGCCAGTGCGAGGTTGGTAGTATTATTGGGTACTCAAGGTGACAAAGTCTAAATTTATGATCTGAACACTGCTTTCTTGCTTTCAAAATCTAGCACAATTCAGTGGCACAGAGTTATAATGCCCTGTGTTCTCTGATGATTTTCTTTAGTTTGTGTTTCTGAGTGACTGCTGGAACTAGAAATGGCAAGTTTTCATCCACATTGTACAACATCAAGTGGCCATAACTTACATTTAGTTTAGTAATATTCAAGAAAAATTGGTTAGAGCAGATTCAGATGTGAACTTCTGTCACCCCAAATTAATATCACACAGAGCACCATTTATCTCTATGAAGGGAAACAGACATAATTTAATAACTTACTGAGAGCATCCCTTTATAGTAAATTGTTTTATTACTATTTTTAGTGGAAAGTAACCACTTCTGGAAAACAAAGTGGATAAAGTTACACTCTTAACTAAAAGGAAACCACATAAAATAAAGATATTACCAAATTAATCATCCCAATTTTGTATATTACCAAGGAAATAAAATGAGGTAGAAAAAGATGGCAACCTCAATGTAAATATTGGAATGTCCTCAAAAAAGTGCAAATACAAAGCATGATTAACCTTTCTCCAAGAATTTCATAACATCAGTGTGCACTTTACTTAATTTCCTAAGAGGCTAGGAATCTGGAGAAGCAGGAAAATTTTCCTCTTGAACAAGTGTGGTTGGTTGTTCTCTTTTCACTGTGGAGCTCTGCGCTAGAACAGAAGAATCCTCAGCTCTGAGTTCTTCACTTGTGGTATTAACCTTTCCTCCGAGACGCAGGTTATCTGAACCCCCTTCTTCTTCAATATAAGGTGGATCATAAAAGGTGATAAATAATAAGGACAGTGTGTCTTGAGAGGTGACAAAATGGCTCTGGAATTAGATGGCTTGGTGATTACTGTTTCCCTGTGAGAACCAAATTATATATTATAAATTAGCATGTTAGGACATTGTTGCATCGCAATAAGAAAAACAAAACATCCTCATCATATTCAAAAGCACCAGTTAAAAACCTACCATCATAGTTGGGATGTGACAGATGGTGATTTTTGTTAGCCATGCATGCCATCTAAACTGTTTGAAAAACTAGATTTACTTCCAGTGTCAGATATATTATTTTTTAAATTGCTATAACTTTTATTGGGTATTTTATTTTCTCATATTTCAAATGTTATCCCCTTTGCTGCTTTTCCCCCAGAAATCCCCTATTCTTTCACCTCCCCCTGCTTCTATGAGGGTGCTCCCCAACCCACCCATCCACTCCCACCTCACCACCCTGGCATTCCCTACAATGGGGCATCAAACCTTCATAGGACCAAGGCTCTTTCCTCTCCTGGAAAGACCCCAGCTCTGAGGGAGCTCTGGGGACAAGAGCAGCAGTGCCATCTCACACATTTTATGAGTTTGATGATAGCATGGAGAGGAAAGCATATTCTTCCTTCCTTCCTTCCTTCCTTCCTTCATTCATTCATTCATTCCTCCCTCCCTTCCTTCCTTCCTTCCTCTCTTCCTCTCTTCCTTTTTTTCTTGTATTCAATCATTATCTTTCTCAGTTTAGATAAAAGTCAGGAGATATGTTGAAACTGAAAACAATGATGAGGAAGAAGTATGGGTGAGAAAAATAATAATAAGCAAAATGATAATGATAATTTCTTATATGCTCATTTTGAGATCTCTTTTCTGGTGTTGCTGCCCCTTCCATGTTGTTTCTCTCCACTATCCTGAAGTCTTTGCTTTAGCAATGATGGAATCTTCACAGTTGTCATTAGTTATGGTTTTAAAAAGTTTACATGTCATACTCATTTGGCTTTATACCTAACATAGATTTTCCAACTTAAGCCTTATACACTATGCTTCCGCCAGACCATGAACTATTATGGCATTTGACAAACAGAGAGAAAGTTTTATTGGTAAATCATCCACATAATTGCAATGTAAACATCAGAAGAGCATTTAAAAATAATGTTTATTTCAGAAAAAAATGAGTAAAATGACCACATAAATTTCCAAGCTTTTAAGGGTCCTTTAAAATGATATGTTTATTTCTAAATATCTCAAGTGCGTTGCAAAAAGGCTCATGAGTCCACAGACACATCTGAAGTCTTGACAGGAAAGGGGATAGCAGGAAGTAGAGTGATTAACCAGTTATATTGGCTTCAGACTGAGGCGTTCCTGGGAAATGAGGCTTCACCTCTGAAGTTCCTAGGTGAGTGAGGAAGTTTAGACATGGAGGTAGTGAGAAGAACATAGTAGATATTATTGATGTGTCCTGCTTCTTTCTGCCCAAGGCCCACCTTCAGGACTGGGTGGCTGCCCTCAGATTGCTGGGTACCCGGAGGAGCCACAAAAGCACCCTAATTCCTGAGCCCTCGGGTGAGTCCACACTTGCTCTCTACTGAGTAACTGAGGAGAGACTGCCTGGAACTCTCAGGGCACAGGTCGTACTGTGCTGCCTAGGAAGACACTCTTCCAACCCAAGGCCTGAGCCAGCCCAGTTTCATCAGTACAGGTGCCTGCACAAAGATTGCTGGGCACCAGGGAGGGCCACAGGAGCTCTCTCACTACTGAACCCATTACTTTGTTTTCACTGATTATCCAGGGAGATACCCCCAGAAATTCTCAGGGCCCAGGTACTTCGGTGCTTCCTGGGAAAGGACTGTTCAGAAACAAACCTTGAGCAAACTATCCACCATCAGAATTCACAGCCTACCCAGAGAGCTGAACACTCAGGAGCAATCTCTCTCCTGAACCCACAGGCCCTCAGACCCACAGGAGAGACAAGCTCCAGTAAGAGGCAACAAGATCACCTAGCATCACAGAAAACAAGATGGCAGAAGGCTAGCATAAGAATCTATGAAACAGAAAGCAAGACAACCTGGCAATATCAGAACCCAGTTGTCCCACCACAGCAAATAGTGGATATCTCAACTCACCAGAAAAACAAGATTTAGACTTAAAATCATACTTTGTGATGATGATGATGATGATGATGATGATGATGATGAGAGATCCTCACAAAGCACATAAATAACATCCTTAAAGAAGTAAAAAAAAAAAAAAAAAAAAAAAAAAAAAAAAAAAAAAAAAAAAAAGCCAGAAGAGCAAACAAGTTGAAGCCTTTAAAGAGGAAATGAAGAGTAAAAAGTTGTCAAAGGACACTGATTCCTTGCCCTAGGGCCCTCGCCTCTGCAGGTAATTGCTCCCGAAACTTTCTTGAGATTTGAGTTCCCAAAATAACCACAGAAGGTCCGGATGACCTCTGTGGAATGTTTCAACGCCCTAGGTGTGCCCCGGGTGTACTGATTAAAAAATGTATGATTCTTCCCCTTTGAATTTCCTCTTTGTCCCCTTTGAATTTCCTCATTCCCCATGTCCTCCCCCTCTTTTGTGGTTTTTGCCTTTATAAGCCTGTTACAAGTTCAGGCCGGGGTCTAACTCCTCTACCCCTGCGTGGTGTATGAGTCTCGACCCCAGCATGCTGGCCTGAGATCTCACTCTGTTTCACTTTCAATAAACTTCCTCGTGTGATTGCAGCAAGTCTGGTCTCAGTGCCTCGCTGGGTGCGCGCCTCTCCTGAGATTTGAGTGAGGGTCTCCCTTCGGGGGTCTTTCAGAAACACACAAACAAACTTAAAGACCTAGAGGAAAGCACAAACAAACAGGTAAAGGAATTGAAAACATAAATAGGAACAATAAAGAAATCACAAAAGCAGACAACCCTGAAGATAGAAAACCTAGGAAATACACTGGGAGTCATAGGCACAAGCATCACCAACAGAATACAAGAGATGAAAGAAAGAATCTCAAGGGTAGAAGATACCATAGAAAACACTGACACAACAGTCAGAAAAAATACAAACATCAAAAAGCCTCTAACCCAAAATATCCAGAAATTCACGACACAATGAGAAGACGAAACCTAATGATAATAAGTATAAAAGAGAGTGAAGACTCCCAACTAAAAGGCCCAGTAAATATCTTCAACAAAGTTATAAAAGAAAACGCCCCTAACCTAAGAAGGAGATAGTGAGGAACATGCAAGAAGTCTGCAGAGCTTCAAGTAGATTGGACCAGAAAAGCAATTCTTCCTGACACATAATAGTCAAAACAACAAATGTTCAGAAAAAAAAAAAAAAAAAAAAAAAGGAATACTAAAAGCAGTAAGAGAAAAAGAACAGGTAACATAGAAAGTCAAATCTATCAGAATTATCGCAGAATTCTCAACAGAGTCTATGAAAGGTAGAAGATTCTGGAGAGACCTCATATAGACCATAAGAGAACACATATAGGTTATTATATATAGCAAAACTTGCAAATACCATAGATGGAAAAACCAAAATATTCCAGGACAAAACTAAATTTATACAATATCTGTCCTTGAATCTAATCCTACAAAGCATCATAGATGGAAAACCCTGCCACAGAGTGGCAAACTTCACCCTAGAAAAAGCAAGAAATTAGTTTTTTTTTATAACAAACCCAAAAGAGGAAATGCACACAAACAATTCTAACTCTAACAACAAAAATAGCAAGAAACAACACTATTCCTTAATATTTTTTTTAACATCAGTGAAATCAATTCTCTAATAAAAAGACATAGACTACCATACTAGATACAAAAATAGGATCAAGCATTTTATTGCACACAGGATATTTATGTCAGCAACAAAGACAGGCACTACCTTAGAGTAAAAGTTTGGGAAAAAAACTTTTCAAGCAAATGGTCCCAAGAAACAAGCTGGAGTAGCCTTTCTAATATTGAATAAAATAGATTTTCAACCAAAAGTCATCAAAAAAGATAAGGAGGGATGTTTTCTTACTAATCAAAGGTAAAATCTATTAATATGAACTCTCAATCCTAAACATCTATGCTCCAAATACAAGGGCACCCACATTCATAAAAGAAACTCTAGTAAATATCAAGGCATGTATTACACCACATACAATAATAGTGGAAGACTTTAATACCCCACTCTCATCAATGAACAAATCATGGAGGCAGAAACTGAACAGAGACAGAGTGAAACTAGCAGATATTATGAACCAAATAAATTTAACAGACATCTATAGACAGGCAGAGGGGTAGTATCCAATACATACAAAGAACTCAAGAAGTTAAACTCCAGAGACTCAAATAATCCTATTAAAAATAGGGTACAGAGCTAAACAAAGAGTCATACTGATCCAGACGAGGATGCCTTCAGCTAACCATGGGACTAAACTCTGGGATCCCAATAAAGGAATTAGAGAAAGACTGTTGGAGCTGAAAAAGTTTGCAACCTCATGGGAAGAACATTATCAACCAAGCAAACTATCAACCAAGCAAACCCTCTAGAGCTCCCAGGGACTAAAATACCAACCAATGAGTTGGCATGGAGAACTCATGAGTACCCACGGCTTCAGGTGCATATGCAGCAGAGGATAACATTCTTTGGCATCAATGGGAAGAGAGGTCTTTGGATTAGCTAATGCTCATTTTCCCAGTGTAGGGGAATGCCAAGGGGCTGAGTCAGGAGAAGGTGGTTGGGAGATGGAGCACCTTCACTGAGGCAATGTGAGGGGGAATGTTATTGTTGGGAAATGAGATAATACCTGAAACGTAAACACAGAGAGTATCCAATAAAACAATTAAACGAAGTGTTCCTCACAGGAAAGTGTATTGTTCACATTCTCATTTAATTGTGTCTTTGGAGCTTTTACTCCAAGCCAGGAAATGTGATAGTATTAGAAACACAAGACTTTGATGCACAGAGTCTGTTCAGCCACTCAGATGGAGAAACATGGGAGGCTAGCCTGGAGTAGCCAAAAGCAGTTCATAGGTAGAATTGCTTCTGTCATAATTTACAGATGACTCCAGAACTCAGATGTTAGGCAATTGTGGCAGGCCAGTCGGCCCACAGTTCTTAAAGGGTGGCTTTTATCACATTAACATCTCTTCTGTCTTGTCTGTCAGTCACATCTTTCTGCGTTTAAGCTCAGACTAAAGCAAGTACCTCATGGTATTCAGCCTGTGCCTATGCAGCACGAAACTGTAGATCCTGGTGTCTCTACATTGATGTTCAGTGTCAGGTCCAATGAAAACCCATTTCTGAAATGAGAAGAATGTTTTAGAGAGGGATGCCTGTGCTTAACAGTCACAAAGAAAAGGAGTTTTATTTACACGGAAATCTATGCACCCTGATACTGTTTGGATATTTTCACATTTGTGGTGCCTGGTTTTCTCTCTCAGGGCACTGGGTATTTCCAGCTTTTCATCTTCAGTGTTCACGGGCATCCGTTACATGCCCTGGGAGCAGGGCCATTGTCTTTTCATAACCGTCTCTCAGCTCAGTACCTCCCTTGAGCCTTGAGCACAGGTGACTCTCTGTAGATGGTTACCTGGAATAGAAACACTTCTCAAAGCCAGTGGGCCTGAGCAGCTGCTTTCTTAGCTCAAGAACAACCAGTCTGACCTTGTCATGATCTGAAGCGGCAGCCTTACAGAAAGAGAAAGAAAAAGCATTTTCTTTACTAAGTGCCTGCATGCTTTGAGCTTTTAGAAAGGATTTACAGCCAGCTCCATCCGATTTATCTCTCCTATTTTAGATAGCTTTTCTGATGTGGCCTAACATCCAAGGTCAGAGAGAACCTGGAGCAGAGCTAGAAGAAGCTACTTTGAGGCTTTTGATGGGTAAACTTGTTTGCCCAGCATCTGGAAGTGTGTGCTTCATGGCACTTCTTTCACAAAAGTTCATTGGATGAATATGGTAAACCAGATAAACATCACTTAGCTTTAGAATCCAAAGGAGGAGAAAGATCAGCTTAAAGAGTGGAGGGGTGGAGGGGTGGAGGGGTGGAGGGGAGAGGGTGGAGGGGTGGAGGGGTGGAGGGGTGGAGGGGTGGAGGGGTAGAGGGGTGGAGGGGTGGAGAGGGTGGAGGGGTGGAGGGGTGGAGGGGTGGAGGGGTGGAGGGGTGGAGGGGTGGAGGGGTGGAGAGATGGAGGGGTGGAGGGGTGGAGGGGTGGAGGGATGAAGGGGTGGAGGAATGGAGGGGAAAGGGGAGAGGGGGGAGGGGGAGTGGTGGAGGGATGGAGGGGAAAGGGGAGAGGGGGGAGGGGGAGGGGTGCAGGGATGGAGGGGTGGAGGGATGGAGGAGGGAGGGGGGAGGAGTGGAGGGATGGAGGGGTGGAGGGATGGAGGAGGGAGGGGGGAGGGGTGGAGGGATGGAGGGGTAAAGGGATGGAGGAGGGAGGGTGGAGGGGTGGAGGGATGGAGGGGTGGAGAAATGGAGGGGGGAGGGTGGAGGGGGAGGGGTGGAGGGGTGGAGGGATGGAGGGGGGAGGGTGGAGGTGGGAGGGGTGGAGGGGTGGAGGGATGGTGGGGGGAGGGTGGAGGGGGGAGGGGTGGAGGGGTGGAGTGGTGGAGGGATGGAGGGGTGGAGGGGGGAGGGGTGGAGGGATGGAGGGGTGGAGGGGGGAGGGGTGGAGGGATGGAGGGATGGAGGGATGGAGGGGGGAGGGGGGAAGGGTGGAGGGGTGGAGTGGTGGAGGGTTTCTTTTGATTGAACAAAAGGAAATGTGCATTGAAAGTTTTAGAAGCACAGATTTTCACAGACAACAAATTCATTTCAAAGTTAGAATGAAAAAAACAATGGGCTTTTCTTATTCTTAGGACACTAAAAAATCTACACAGTTAAATATTAAAACCCCAACAGGGCTGGAGAGATGGCTCAGCCATTAAAGGCTAGGCTCACAACCTGTGAAAATATGAAATAAAATTTCACAAATAGGAAAGCCTGACAGTAGCTTTCTGAGTTGTTGCTTCTGAGTATAATGTCATATTTATCGATGTCTATAAAATCCAGCTGTTTTGTTAAAATATTTTCAATTAACCAGTAAGTTAATTTTACTAGTACTCATCTCATGCATCTCTGAGATACAAATTGGCAGTTTCACTAATTGCAGTAAGCATTATTTGTCTTCTTTTTTTTTTTTTTTTCTGGCAGAGGCCAGCAATTCTCCTTCAGTTCTGGTTGAGACTACTCTCATGCAGGTAATGCCTTCTTTCTCTTTCCCCCTCAGGCTTCCTCAGACAGATGGCTTAAAAATTGGACTCTCGGCTGCACATCCTGACACCTTAAAATCTATTTCCCAGTTTGCTCACCCTGGACTCAGCTCATCTCCATCAAAATCTCCCCTTGTTTTTTTTTTTTTTTTAAATTAAATACTTTATGGAAAAGTACAACTGCTCTTGGTACTGTTACTAGTGCCTGGAAAGTTGTTACTAATATTTAGCCCTGTTAGGAGTTGACAAGGTTTAAAAGTGGAATTAGTCCCTGTTCTGCCAACAGTTTTTGTCTCAGAAAAACTTGTACCGAATTCAAAATTGGCAAATTTTGTCAAAACACTTGTGTTTATGATCCCCATATTTGCATAGTATTAATAAACTGTTGTCTTTCACAAATCCTTGGGATCAGCTGAAACAATTCTTCAAGCAGTGGGATACTTTTCAACTTTATATTGTACCTATTGTTAAATAAACTCTGGACTTGTTATTTCTTATGATGGATGTTTATTCTTAGATAAAGCAAAATTTTAAATCTTTTATTCACCAAGAACACATAGAAGATTCCTTGTCCTTCTGAGTACTCCGAGTGTTTTATTTGTATCACAACAAAGGTTCTGAGTGAATTTTAACCAGTATGTATGCATCTCAGCTTCCCCAAATGACCCTCAAGAAATTCTCCAGAAATTACGCTTGTCAGTTTGCTTTCTAAATGCCCTGACATTTAAAATTTGAAGAGCTAGTCAAAAACCATTTGAAAGTTTAATCACCGCCTTTCTCAGACCACAGACATTTCCATTCTATTTCCATGTTGCTTAGCAGTACCAGTAGCCCAGCTTATAACTGTAAAAACTAAAGTAGCCACAGAGCATTTCAGTCATGAAACCATCTCAAAATGGTCCAGAGGAGGAAGGTCCCCCGAGGGCATTAAGTTCCAAGTACATTGCAAGGTTTCACCCCTCTAACTAGCCTAGCTAACTGTGGCTTTTGAAGGTCATGGCCATCAGCAAAAGCTTTAGCTGCAGAATAGGGGGAGAGGAAATATGTAAATAAATACTTTGCCACATTGTTACTTTTTCTCTGCGGTGATTGGTCTCAGGTGCATATACCATTTTCAGTGCTTTTGCAAACAAAAGAGCAGTAAAATCGCCAAAGCTCGTTTTCTTTGTCATTAGGCACTTTAATTTGGACCATTGTTTCTGTTGCTGATGCGTGTGTCCCTGGGCCAGTAGGTTTCTGTGAATCGTGAATCCAGTTTTCTTGGGTTCATTGACATCCTATCATTTTCGGGAGACTAAGCTGGTTATGTCATGTGAATACCTAGAGGAGAGGGTCCTCAGGAGGACAGTGTCTACTTTTCCGAGAGAATATGAGAATATGTGAGGAGGTGGGGATCTGCTTCTAGCACTTCCTGTTCTCAATGTTTCTGCTGACGTCATCCAGTAGGATGTCAGTCAGTACTCCGGGACAAATTGCTTTGATTTTCTAAGGGAAGTCTTACAGAGCCCTCGTTCCGGTCCCATCGTCCAGATTGTATTATGATTGTAGCCCTGCATCATTGCCTTTGTTCCTTTTGTGTGTTTCTCGATGATTCCCATCTAAACACGCCATGCACCACACTGGTGAAATCTAATTAGTTATCACCTGCTCCAGCAGCGTGAGTCCTCATCTCATTACTCCTCCCTGGGGCTGCGTGTCTGTTCCCGGCGTCAATCTTTCCATGTGATTACTGCTAAAAAGATTTTTGCAACCACCGATATCCCTTCTTGCAAGACATTTCTTTGCAGGAGTTTCCCAACATAGACATCCCTCCGAGGTTTCTCTCAACCACGTGGTGTGAGTAAAGAGAGTAATGTTTGGTTTTCCTGCCCTCCATGTTGATTTGTTTTTTTTTTTTTTTTTTTTGAAGTCATTGACACTAAGTACTATTCCACTCTCACACATGGCTTTGTCCTCTTCTTTGGGGATTGTAATTTTTACATATAATAATTAGCATCATTCTGACCTTTTTTATTGTTGCTTGATATAATATTAGCAAAAATAATACAAAAATGACAGGGTCTGGGATGAAAACCAGTAGTGGATTATGTAAAAATTGTCAATTTATTTGGGATATGAAAGCAAGAGGAAAAGGAGTTCAAGGTCGTTTTGGGCTACATAATGCATTGGGGACAACTTGGGGGCATGGTGCTATGTTCCAGCAACACTAAATTAAAACATACACAATGGGATTGATACATGTGTGAGATGGCAGAGGACTTGATAGCAAACAGAAAAACAGTACAGGTTCAAATCATAAAAATTCCCAGAACCAAGAAGGGAAACTAGATTTCTTTTTTTTTTTCCTTACAACTTTATTTTTTTTTTAAAGAGAGATACATGTACAGATTTTTAAGAGCATTTTAGAATAAAACAATATGAATATATTTTTGTCAGTACTTGATTTTTTTAAGGTTACATAGTATGCATTGAAATCTTACTAGTTACCATAAGCATAAAGTACATGTAAAACAAAATGTAACATGAAAATAGTCAAGGTTTTCTCAGTGGAAACTAGACTTCTAAAGAAGAAGATACTTGCAATTGATTCCTGTTGGGAAAAGAAAAATCAGTTTTTCCTGTGGAAGTTACTGTGTATTTCATTCATAGGTTAGGCTGAGGCCTGGCTGTCTCTGTCTGTTAGTGCTACCTGCTGATTCCTCTCAGCTGTCCTGACTCTACCAAACTGGAGCATCTGTAAACTGATAAAGTCTTTAAGAACCATCATTAAAATAGGTTTAGAAAAAATTAGAGTAACCTTTAAGTGCTTTCTTTAGCAGAACATCCTCTCTCCTATTTCTGCTTCAGTGAATCATTCCTTCCCAAGTCTGCCTTAGCCTTACCTGTGTCCAGTTTAACAAAACGTTTCTACACGTATTCGCCCCAGCAAAACACCATCCAACCGAATTTCCAAAAAACCCTTAGGTTTCCACTTTAAACAAATCTGTTTTTATTTTTAATTTTAGACTTTATTTGTTTGTTCAGTGTAAAGTGTGTGTGTGTGTGTGTGTGTGTGTGTGTGTGTGTGAGAGAGAGAGAGAGAGAGAGAGAGAGAGAGAGAGAGAGAGAGAGAGAAAGAGAGAGACTATATGCAGTTGTGAATCACGTAACATGGCACTAGGAATTTAACTCAATTCTGCAGGAGCACCAAGTGCTTTTACTCAACAAAATATTTCTCCAGCCCATGTATTTGTACATTTATTAATAGCATACATGTATAAGATCCACAGGAGTAGGAAGTTTGCTGTAAGATGAGATCTCCTAGAAATGTCAGAAAGGATACCCCCAGAAAGCTCATTAACATGGCTACCTAAGCAAGATCTGAACAAACGGGGTATGAATCACACCAATACACATGAGAGCAAGGAGGGGGGAAAGCTCACAAGTCTCAACCTTAAATAAAGAATTTAGGGCCAACTAAAGAATTTTGGGAGTGGGAGGAATAGTATGTTTAGAGAAAAGGTATTTAGGGCTATCAACAACCAAGTGGTTAGCTCTGAAATTATATGTAGTTTTGATATGTATATGATTTCTGATTTTCTTCCAGATATTTGAAATTCTAGATTTCTTCGTGATTCATTTTTTAATGATAGATTTGAGAAGATGTAATTATTTTTCTTCTAGTCTGATTCATCTTTCTCCAGACACATTTTTTTCTGTTTCATTTTTACATTTCCATGTAAGTTATATAAGTGAAGTATTCATCCATAAATAATGGCCTGACAGCACTTTAATTTAGATTTCCCTAATTGCATAAATAAGTGTGGAAAGGGTTGACAGAATAATTTCTTAATCCATGAATATCATAGTGTATTATTTGATATGTTGGGTTTCATCTTTTGTACTTTTGGTGTCTTAAGGACCAATTGTGTCTCACTTCACTAAAATCCTTATTTTGAAGCCCCAACTCCTAATGTGAGTTGAGACCTGAGGGAGATAATGAGGCATTGCCAGTAGTTTCCAGTCTGATAGGATTGATGGTCCTATTTTAGAAACACAGAAAGCCTGACAATGTTCTCATCAGTGCACATACTAAGGACATCCCACAAGAAGCCATTGAGGAGCTGGCTTTCCCGAAGTCAGGGAAGGAAAACTCACTGGAACATTATTATCAGATACTGTGACCTTTGCCTTCTAGCTCTCAGATTGTAAAATAATAAATCATATGTTTTGTTATGTGATTTTAGACTAAAGATTAATGGATAGTTTCTACATTGTTTTTTAAAAAATTTATTCCAATGGGTATTTTTCTTTATATCATTTTGGATAGTTTTGTAAATCAATTATTTTTCAACTTTTCAATTATTGGACATACACACACAATATATATATATGTATATTAATATTTTTTCCATTTATATCACTAAACAAACAGAAGCAAAGTTCTCCTTTAGTAACAATATAATAAAAGCACTTTGCTATCAGTCTGTGATTTGAACAGAGTTGTCTAGATAGAACTTCCCTGGTCTCTATTCCATGTCAATTGGGGGCAACCTCAGAAACTGACAGAAATAATTCCAAGGCCTATTCATTCTGCAGATGTGCATCCCAGAAGCTGAGACACATGGTAATCCAGTACAGAGTGTCATCCTCACAGAGAAAGGGAAAGGGATGGAATCAGTGGATGATCTTCTGTTGGTCATGCCCAACTCAATGGGGTTGCAGTTTCATGAACATTATCTTAAAGAATGTGTGGGGTTGACTGTGCATTGAACTGTGGATTTAACGAATTTCTAAAGAACATATGGCATGGGAAGTTTTGTACAAACAATCTCTGGAAAGAGAATTTTACAGAATTTTGGTTCAGTTTTGAAATTTCCTTAGTATATTATCTAAGTAAATATTGATACTGAAACAGGTTTACTTTTAAAAGCTTTATGCTTCACATTTCCTAATCTTCTATTGTACTGTCCTGCGGTACAGAGGCAATTACAGGGTCATCATTCCTTCTTATCCATGACATGGGTGATGTTTCAGGTTATTACACTAATTCATCTTAGATACGTATTTTCTTCCTTATCAGTGACATGTGTGATGTGTCAGGATTCCACACTTGTCCATCAGAAATTCAAATTTCTGCGGACCACCAGCTCCTAAGGTTGAGAGACTGGTGAGTGGGAGATCTGGGTGGCCGGGGAGCATAGAGATCTCTGCAGAGTGCGCACGCAGGGCACACCCTCTGACCTGCCTGATCTGGAGACCAGGAACAGAACTTTGGAACCTCTGTTCCCACCCGTCAACTCTGAGGCATAGAACAGGGCTGGGCCCATCTGCCACCTGGACCAGTGGAGATCCAGGGACACAGACCAGATACAAGGGAAAGGCGAGAACATATCACTGACAACAAAATGGCAAGAGGAAAGCGAAAGAGTATATCCCAAGGAAACCAAGACAACCTGGCAACACCAGAAACCAGCTCTCCCATAACAGCAAACATCGGAATTCCAAACACTCCAGAAAAAGAAGACGCAGACCTGAAATCATATCTCAAGATGTTGATAGAGATACTTAAACAAGAATGGGAGGAAAAGCAAAAAAGATTCAGAAGCTTTTAAAGAGGAAACAAGAAAAACACTCAAAGAACTAGAGGAAAACAGAATCAAAGAGATGAAGGAATGGAAGAGGAAACTTAAAATGGAAATTGACACAATAAAGAAAACACTAAAAAAAATAACTCTAGAGGAAGAACACCAAAAAAAGAAATTAGGAGTCACAGAAGCAAGCATTTCCAATAGATTACAAGAGATGGAAGAGAGACTCTCAGGGGCAGAAGACAACATTGCAAACATAGACAAAACAGCCAGAGAAGATGCAAAAAACAAAAAGCTCCTAACCCAAAAATGTTCAGGAAATCCAAGACACAATGAGAAGACCGAACCTAAGGATAATAGGAATAGAAGAGGGAGAAGAGTATCAACTAAGAGGCACAGTAAATATCTTCAACAAAATCATAGAAGAAAACTTCCCTACCCTCAAGAATGAGATGACCACAAGCATAAAAGAAGCCTTCAGAACTCCAAATAGGTTGGACCAGAAAAGAAATACCTCCCTACATATAATAGTCAAAACACCAAGTGCCCAAAGCAAAGAAAGAATACTAAAAGCAGTAAGGGAAAAAGGTCAGGTAACATAAAAAGGCAGGCCAATCAGAATCACACCTGATTTCTCAACAGAGACTATGAAAGCTAGAAGAGCCTGGAGAGACATCATGCAGACCCTAAGAGAGCACAAGTGCCAGCCCGAGCTGCTATACCCAGCAAAACTATCAATCACCATAGATGGAGAGATGAAGATATTTCAAGACAATTAAAAATTTACACAATATTTGACCACAAACTCAGCACTACAACAAATTACAGGTGGAAAACCCAATACAATGAGGGAAAATACAGCCTAGTGAAAACAAGAAAACTCCTAAACAAGAAAACTAAAAGAAGAAAAAGACACAGACACAACTCAACCCACAAAAGCACTAATGGAAGGAAACAGAAACAACCATTCCTTGATATCTATTAAGCTAAATGGACTAAACTCCCCAATAAAGAGACATAGGCTATCAGACTGGATACATAAACAAAATCCAGCCTTTTGCTGCATACAGGAAACTCATCTCAGAGACAAAGACAGACACTATCTGAGAGTAAAAGGGTGGGAAAACAAACTTCCAAGCAAACAGCTCCAGGAAGCAAGCTGGAGTGGCTATTCTAATATTGAATAAAGTAAATTTCCAACCAAAAGTTATCAAAGGATAAGGAAGGACACTTTTTACTCATTACCGGGAAATCTGTCAGGAGGAACTCTCAATTCTTAACATATATGCTCCAAATATAAAAGCACCCACATTCATAAAAGAAACCCTACTAAAGCTCAAAAAATACATTACACCCCACACAATAATAGTGGGAGACCTTAATAACCTACTCTCATCAATGGACAGATCATGGAAACAGAAACTGAACAAGGACACTGCAAAACTAGCAGAGACTTTGAACCAACTAGAATTAATAGATATATACAGAACATATCATCCTAAAGAAAAGAATACACCTTCTTCTCACCACCCCATGGGACCTTCTCGAAAATTGACCACATAATTGGACACAGAACGAGCCTTCATCGATATAAGAAGATTGAAATACTCCCATGCATCCTCTCAGATCACCATGATCTACGGCTGGTCTATAACAACAACAAAGACAACATAAAGCCCACATACACATGGAAACTAAACAACGCTCTGTTAAATGATAGGAGGGTCAAAGAAGAAATAAAGAAAGAAATTAAGGACTGTCTAGAATTCAACGAAAATGAAAACACAACATACCCAAACCTATGGTATGCAATGAAAGCAGTACTGAGAGAAAAACTCATAGCCCTAAGTGCTTCTAAAAAGAAACTGGAGAGAGCTTATATCAGCAACCTGACAGCACAGCTAAAAGCCCTAGAAGAAAAGGAAGAAGATATACCCAAGAAGAGTAGACGGCAACAAATAATCAAAATTAGGGCAGAAATAGACCAAATAGAAACAAAAAGAACCTTCAAAAAAATCAACAAAACCAAGAGTTGGTTCTTTAAGAAAATCAACAAGATTGATAAACCCCTAGCCAGACTAACTAGAGGGCAAAGAGAGAGTATCCAAATTAACAAAATCAGAAAGGTAAGTGGAGAAATAACGACTGAAACTGAGGAAATACAAGAAATCATCAGATCCTACTACAAAAACTTATACTCCACAAAATTGGAAAATCTGGAGGAAATGAACAAATTCCTAGACAGATACAAGATTCCAAAGTTAAACCAGGACCAAGTAAACCATCTAAATAACCCTATAACACCTAAAAAAATAGAAGAAGTCATCAAAAGCCTCCCAACCAAAAAAAAAAAAGCCTAGGTCCAGACAGGTTCAGTGCAGAATTTTATCAGACATTTATTGCAGATATAACACCAATACTCTCCAAACTATTCCAAAAGATAGAATCAGATGGAGGACTACCTAACACATTTTTTGATGCTACAATAACCCTAAACCACACAAAGACCCTACAAGGAAAGAGAACTTCAGACCAATCTCACTTATGAACATTGATGCAAAAATACTCATCAAAATCCTTGCAAACAGAATCCAAGAACACATCAAAATGATCATTCATCATGACCAAGTAGGCTTCATCCCTGGGATGCAGGTATGGTTTAATATAAGGAAATCTATCAATGTAATCCACCATATATACAAACTCAAAGAACAAAATCACATGGTCATCTCACTAGATCCTGAGAAAGCATTTGACAAAATTCAACACCCCTTCATGTTAAAAGTCCTGGAAAGAACAGGAATCCAAGGTCCATACTTAAACATAATAAAAGCAATATACAGCAAACCAACAGCCAACATCAAACTTAACGGTGGGAAACTTGAAGCAATCCCACTATAATCAGGGACTCGACAAGGCTGCCCACTCTCCCCCTACCTATTCAACATAGTACTGGAAGTCCTGGCTGGAGCAATTAGACAGCAAAAGTAGATCAAGGGGATACAAATCAGAAAGGAAGACATAAAAACATCACTCTTTACCGATGACATGATAGTGTACTTAAGTGACCCCAAAAACTTCACCAGAGAACTCCTACAGCTGATAAACAAGTTCAGCAAAGTGGCTGGATACAAAATCAACTCAAACAAATCAGTAGCTTTCCTATACTCAAAGGACAAACGTGGAGAAAGAAATAAGGGAAACGGTACCCTTCACAAGTGTCATAAAAACTATGAAATACCTTGGTGTGACTCTAACTAAGCAAGTGAATAACCTGTACGACAAGAACTTCAAACCTCTAAAGAAGGAAATTGAGGAGGATCTCATAAAATGGAAAGATCTCCCATGCTCATGGATTGGAAAGATCAACATTTTAAAAATGGCCATCCTACCAAAAGCAATCTACAGATTCAACGCAATCCCTATCAAAATTCCAACCCAGTTCTTCATGGAATTGGAAAGATCAATCTGCAATTTCATGTGGAACAACAAAAGACCTAGAATAACAAAATCCATCCTCAACATCAAGAAAACATCAGCGAGAATCACTATCCCTGACCTCAAGCTCTATTACAAGGCAATTGTGCTGAAAACTGCATGGTACTGGTACAGAAATAGGCATGTGGATCAATGGAATAGAATAGAGAAGATCCAGAAATGAGCCCTCACATATATGGTCACCTGATTTTTGACAAAGGAGCAGTAAACATTCAATGGAAAAAGAACAGCCTATTCAACAAATGGTGCTGGTCCAACTGGCACTCAACTTGCAAAAGAATGAAAATAGACCCTTTCTTATCTCCTTGTACAAAGCTCAAGTGTAAGTGGATCAAAGATCTCCACATTAAACCAGATACACTGAAACTATTAGATGAGAAAGTAGGGAAAACTTTAGAACATATAGGCACAGGAGAAAATTTTCTGAACAAAACACCAATGGCTCAAGCTCTAAGGTCAAAGATTAACAAATGGGACTTAATGAGATTGCAAAGTTTCTGCAAGGCTAAGGACATTGTCAAGAAAACAAAACGGCAGCCAACACAATGGGAAAAATATTTTTACCAACTCCACATCAGATAGAGGCCTAATATCTAAGGTATATAAAGAACTCAAAAAGCTAGACACCAGAGAATCAAATAACCCTATTAAAAAATGGGATACAGAGCTAAACAAAACGTTCTCAGTTGAGGAATATCGAATGGCTGAGAAATATCTGAGGAAGTGCTGGACATCCTTAGCCATCAGGGAAATGCAAATCAAAACAACCCTGAGATTCCACCTCACACCAGTCAGATTGGCCAAGATCCAAAACTCAGACTACAACAGATGCTGGCGAGGTTGCAGAGAGAGAGGAACCCTTCTCCACTGTTGGTTGGGTTGCAAACTGATACAACCACTCTGGAAATCAGTCTGGCGATACCTCAGAAAATTGGACATAATACTACCTGAAGACCCAGCTATTCCACTTCTGGGCATATACCCAGATACACCTTAGTACACAACAAAGATATATGCACCACAATGTTCATAGCAGCTCTATTTATAATAGCCAGAAGCTGGAAGGAACCCAGATGTCCTTCAGAAGATGAATGGATACAAAAATTGTGGTACATATACACAATGGAATACTACTCACCCACCAGAAACAATGACTTAACCAAATTCTTAAGAAAATGGCTGCATCTAGAGAATATCATCCTGAGTGAGATAACCCAGTTACAAAATAACAGACATAATATGCAGTCACTGATAGTGGGATGCTAACCCCAGAGGCTCACACTACCACAGAACCAACTCACAGACTGTATGAAGTCCAAGAAATAAAGAAAACAAAACAAGACAAAAAAATATTTACAAAACAAGAAATCTTTAACTATTTCCATGTTACCTTTTGCTTTACATGTACTTTTGCTCATTGTAACTATTAAGTTTTCAAGGCATACTATCAAACCTTGAAAAAAATCAAGTACTGACTAAAAAATATATTCATATAGTTTTATGTAAAAATTATGTTAAAATCTGAAAAAAAAGTACTAACAAAAATTTATAATTTTTAGCAAAAAATGTTTAAACATTTATCTTTGTTTTGTAAAATAAAGTTGTTTAAAAAAAAAGAATGCCTCCCAATATTTATCCACATAAACAAGTCAAAAACTCAAAAACAATGTATTGTATAATTTTATGCAAAAAATGCTTAAAATCTGTACAATTATCTTTGTTTTGTAAAATAAAGTTGTTAAAAAAAGAAGAAATCAAATTTCTATAGAGGCTTTTTTAATAATTGTTATCTAAATTTATATAATTAATCATGGCCATGTTCTTAAGATATTTTAACGGCTTCCTTGGCTGCCTACTATTTAATAATATTTTGCTTTATATTTGTTAATATTGTAAATTGCAATGATTCTTGTAAAGTCAATAAACCTGAAACAAATATCACTTGATTATGTTATTCATTAATTGCTAATTTTAAGTTTTGAAGGTTTGACAATGATCTGTGTTCTCTATTCAATAAGTATGTTTATCTCTAATTTTTTTTATTTTTATGAGGATTTAGTTACTTTTAACAATAGTGTCATTCTGACTTAAAAATATGTTTGAGATAATTCTGCCTTTCTGTTTTCTGAAAGAGTTCAAATAAACTTAAAGTTTTTTTTATTTACAATGTTATAAAATTGAACAGCAAAATCACTAATGTTGTCTTTGATAACTACTCAAAAATAACATTTAAATATAGGTTCAAAATTATTCATATTTTGCTTTTCATCATGGGAAGATTGTAAAATTACATTTGTAAATTATTTTTCCATTTTATCTAAATTATTAAGGACATAATAAGTTCTTTTATCAACTTATAATGATTTTCACCTTTGTACTTGTGAATAGTATTTGTCCTTTTTCCCTTTTAATAAATGAAGTGAGGAATTAAAATTTTTTTGCAAGCAATCAATAGAAACTTGGTAATATTTCGAAAGTAATATTTGTTTGTGTGTTATTCATAATTCTATTCCAAATGTTAACATGAGGATCAGGTGATAGCAGATGTTTTTTAATATCTGCTCATTAAGTTTCTGAATGAAAAATCTTTCTTTTCTAGTTAGAATCTTTTCAAACATAGAAATAATATTTTAAAAAAATGAAGTTTTACTTGAATCCCTGAATCTGTTGAATGCTGCACTAAAAAATCAAATTTAATCTTGAATGTAGATGATTCCTTTATTGTTTGCTAGATATTTTCCAGCCAGTAGATTTATGAAAAATGAAGACAGTGTTCTACTAAATGTTCTCTAACAGTAATATGCAGAGAATATTCTCATCACCTAGAAAAAATTTATTGCAAAAATAGTGCTATACTTTGAATTTGGAGGCTGGAGATAGTCTGAAAATTGCTGAGCCAAAATATGAAAGCATTCTAAAATGAGATTTTCTGGATTTTTCTACCTTTTTTATGAGTTGATATCCAGGCCTTCTGATTGAGTTTTGGGTGATCTTAACCTTGGTACTCAACTCTAGGCTCATGTCTCCTGTTATCATCTTTCCATATCAAGTTGTCTTCTTCATAATTGCTTTCCGTACCGTGCTTATTGTAGATCCCTTCTTGAATTTCACATCCCCTGTATCTGTCCTCATTCCGAATACACTCTGTTGCCCCATTTCATAAAAAGGTCCTTCAAACCTGCCAGAAGCTCCCAAATTCTTATATTTTTTAAATATTACATTTCAAATGATATTTCTTAAGTTCTTTTAGTTTCACCAATTTTTAAAGATTTATTTATATGAGGACACTATTGCTGTCTTCAGACACACCAGAAGAGGGCATCAGATCTCATTACAGATGGTTGTGAGCCACCATGTGGGTGCTGGGAATCTTTCAGCCCTGGTTTCACTTATTTTAAACTTCCAATACTTTCTAAAATTATTCTCAGTGTTATGTGCTCAATCTCTTTAAATCAGGCAGACTACATGCCTCCTTGCCAGAGTCCCATGAAATAATTCTAACATAGAACTAACCATTCTACCTGACACTGAAGAATCAGTTAATCAAATATCAACAAATTATTAAAGTCAAATGCCAACTTTATTTCCTTACTTATCAAGTAGTCATATGTAACTTAACATGTCTAAACATTGAAATTTTATACTTACTTTTAAATAAAAGATAATATAATATGAATTAAAATAAAATAATATGCATAATATGAGTACTGTATAATAGTCATAATTTTGTGAAGTGCTTTGTTTATTTTAGAGGTGGATAACTGCATAAAATACATTTTCTACTCAAAGTATAAAACTTAATGTGAAACTTCACAGCTTCTATTTTTAGAATGTTTATTTTAATTGTATAGAAGTTCACTGAGCTACATAAACTTTGGGTCTCATAATTTTGTTGTGCAAAGGTTGTTTTTTTTTTTTTTTACTTACAAGATTTTAAGGACAATATTTATAAAATTAAAAAATGATAAGGTGTTAGTGATTTTTAAAATTCCACATTTTAAAATTATTCAAGTGAACTTTATTCAGGGTCAACTGGTTTGACTATAAATTACTCCCAAATATTATATATAGTATCTACAAAAATTTATTGGTTCTTTACATATGTTCTTTTGCTCCCATTATCAGTTTACTACTTTACTATTCTTGTGATATCAATATGTCTGTTGTGGCAAACATGTCTTTTTAAAAATGTTCACATTGTTGCATTCAATAGTGCAGGGATATATTTTTGTCAAATCTTTTCTGATTTTATAATTTTTTTTAAGAAAAAGAAGTGTTTATCTTATGAATTCTTGCTTTGAACTACAGACACCAAACTGTTTTGAATTTGTAAGGTAAATTAATAAAGGAATGGAGTAAAGGAATGAAACTGTTGTCTAATTTTGGGACTGCTCTCCCTCATTTTTGAGCCCATTCTTCCTCGCTGCCTAATGCTTCCCTGCTTGTATTTGGTTAAATTAGTCCCATTCATTGTTTTTGCTTGACTTCCTTGAGTTCCCCAGTGTTTTCCTTGAACTTGGATCTTTAAACTTGGATTTGCTATCAACCCCCTTTTTTCTTTCTTTTCCAACTTTTTTTTTCTATTTTTATTGGATATATTTTTATTTACATTTCAAATGTTATCCCCTTTCCTTTTTTCCCCTCCAGAAACCTCCATCTCAACCCCCTCCCCCTGCTTCTATGAAGGAGGTCCCTCTCACCCACCCACTTCTGCCTCTCTGTCCTGACATTCCCCTACACTGGAGCCTTCAAAGGACCAAAGGCTTCTCCCACTTATGCCCAACAAGGCCAATCTCTGCTACATATTCAGTTGGGATCATGGGTCCCTCCATGGGTACTCTGATTGGCAGTTTAGTTCCTGGGAGTACTCTAACTCCTCCATTGTGAATCTTATTTTCAATTCAATTGTTGGCTGCTAGAATCCTCCTCTGTGTTTGTCCTCTCAGGAGACAGCTATATCAGGCTCCTGTCAGCATGCACTTCTTGGCATCCACAATATTGTCTGGGTTGATGGCTGTATATGGGATGGATCCCTAGGTGTGGTAGTCTCTGGATGGCTTTGCTTCAGGCTGTGCTTGAACATGTCTAAGCAATAAAAGTAGGTCTTTGACAATGTCTGAATTCATGAGTTGATCCAGCTTTTGTCCTCACTAAGACCCTGTTTCTAGTTGTTCCCACTCTGACACTTTTTAAATTCTGGATGCCCCCATTGTGTGCTTAGTCTCCTATTGCTGTCCCCTCCACACTGCTGAGCATGACCGACCTCTTATCCATCCCACTGTTGTCCTTGTTGTACTGATCTCAAGAAGAAGTAAACCATGTAGATAAAATCCTGCTCAAGATCTTTAGAATAGAAGCCGGGGTAACTCTCCCAGGGAACTAGCACATGCTGGTGCTTGTCTGTGGGCTTTCTCTGGTTTGTTTGTGCTATGGAAGGTGGAGCTGGCAATTGTCCAAGTGTTAGACTGGTGATCTCCATTAACCATATCACAGCCTTTGCAATTTTGGTGGCATGATGTTTCTAAACTCGTCAAACGATGTATCTGAGCTATGTTAGAAATACACATTTAATGAGCAATTTTTACTCAACATACAGAAAATAATTGACAGCAAGTTGCAATGCATATTATCATAACATTATTACATGATGTTTTTATATTCTAGACTATCCTGCACTTTTTTATTCTAATAGCTGTCTGTAATGTCTGTTGCTACTAATCAGTGGGGTCATGGGCTCTAATGCTGTATTGTATTTGTTAGAGTTCTGGACTGTGTAAAATGTAACAGTTCTCAAATATTTCTCAAGAACAGCTGCTGACATTATTAACAAGAACTGACCTTTACATGGGGAAATTTTTTAAAAAAGGTGTGGAAAAAATCATTTCATGTGTTATGATTTTTTTCAGTGATTATTTTTCCAGTGGGATTGTGTAATCCTTCCACCTCTCCTTTCCATATCTTCTTCCATATTTGAAAATTCAAACAAACAGCTAGCCGATCTGAATTGTCAAAACCATTGAAAGCAAAACAACAACTGAAAAAGAGGTCACTAAAGAGAGTGAAGGCCATGGTAACAGTCTCTGTCCCTGTAGAGTGACACAAACACAGGGCACAGATAATCATACGTTTTTTTGTTTGTTTTTTATTTTTGTTTTTTTGTTTTTTTTACAGTGGTCATAGTGATACTTTTAAAATGCCATTTTATGGTATCAAGTAGTCACAGAAAATCCAGGTTCAACAAAGCTATTCTTTTTTTTTAACAACTTTATTTTACAAAACAAAGATAAATGTACAGATTTTAAACATTTTTTGCATAAAATTATACAATACATTTTTGTCATTACTTTTTTCAGATTTTAAAATAATTTTTACATAAAACTGTATGAATATATTTTTTAGTCAGTACTTGATATTTTTAAAGGTTTGATAGTATGCATTGAAAACTTAATAGTTACAATGAGCATAAAGTACATGTAAAACAAAATGTAACATGGAAATAGTCAAAGTTTTCTTGTTGTATAAAGATTTTTTTGTTTTGTTTTATTTTGTTTTCTTTATTTCTTGGACTTCATACAGTCTGTGAGTTGGTTCTGTGGTAGTGCGAGCCTCTGGGGTTAGCATCCCATATCAGTGACTGCATATTATGTCTGTTCTTTTGTGACTGGGTTATCTCACTCAGAATGATATTCTCTAGATGCAGCCATTTTCTTAAGAATTTGGTCAAGTCATTGTTTCTGGTGACTGAGTAGTATTCCATTGTGTATATGTACCACAATTTTTGTATCCATTCATCTTCTGAAGGACATCTGGGTTCCTTCCAGCTTCTGGCTATTATAAATAGAGCTGCTATGAACATTGTGGTGCATATATCTTTGTTGTGTACTAAGGTGTATCTGGGTATATGCCCAGAAGTGGAATAGCTGGGTCTTCAGGTAGTATTATGTCCAATTTTCTGAGGTATCGCCAGACTGATTTCCAGAGTGGTTGTATTAGTTTGCAACCCCACCAACAGTGGAGAAGGGTTCCTCTTTCTCTGCAACCTCGCCAGCATCTGTTGTAGTCTGAGTTTTGGATCTTGGCCAATCTGACTGGTGTGAGGTGGAATCTCAGGGTTGCTTTGATTTGCATTTCCCTGATGGCTAAGGATGTCCAGCACTTCCTCAGATATTTCTCAGCCATTCGATATTCCTCAACTGAGAATGTTTTGTTTAGCTCTGTACCCCATTTTTAATAGGGTTATTTGATTCTCTGGTATCTAGTTTTTTGAGTTCTTTGTATTCCTTAGATATTAGGCCTCTATCTGATGTGGAGTTGGTAAAAATCTTTTCCCATTCTGTTGGCTGCCGTTTTGTTTTCTTGACAATGTCCTTAGCCTTACAGAAACTTTGCAATCTCATTAAGTCCCATTTGTTAATCTTTGACCTTAGAGCTTGAGCCATTGGTGTTTTGTTCAGAAAATTTTCTCCTGTGCCTATATGTTCTAAAGTTTTCCCTACTTTCTCATCTAATAGTTTCAGTGTATCTGGTTTAATGTGGAGATCTTTGATTCACGTACACTTGAGCCAACAAAGCTATTCTTTCTTGCTTATGTTTCTTGTTACTTTTTGAGATTGTATTTATAACATTTATCTCTTCCTTTCTTCCCTCCATGGCCTCCCATATATTTCTCCTGAAATGCTTTAGTCCATGGCCTCTTTTTAAAAAAATGAATTGCTACTGTATACATATACCTATTTTAAATATTACTCGAATGCATGTTTTTAAGGCTGACCATTTGTCAATGGACTACCAATCAATATACTCTCCCTTGGGGAGGAAATTTTCTCCCATTGAGATATTTTTTACCAAATACTTTTGGAAGTCCTTCGCAAGTTTTTGATAAGTTAGTATGGATTATGGGTCTCTATGTGGCAGTTCCTAGCCTGTCATCACTCAGCCACTCTCATTCCAAAGACAATTTATAGGGATGCAACAGAAAGAACACATTGTTAGGAAATGGGAGCTGGTTACAGAAGTGAGGTCATCTCTGTGTTTTGACAGAATATCTGAATTTACTAGTTTCTCTATGTACAAATTAAGATGAAAGGCAAAACAATAATTGGTCATTAAAATCTTTTAGAAGTTTTATTGGTTGAAGATGTGCAGAGCCTGACAAATTCACTGGGGAGATGTGGAGATAGTTGTTGGAGAGCAGAGACACAGCAATGCCTCCTTGTCTCTATCCTTCTTGCTCAAGAGGCAGTCAGAGTTCCACAGGGTTTGGACAGAAACCTGTGTGTGGCTTAGTTGTCACTTCAAACTCAGTGAAACCAATTTATGGAGGTTTGGGCTCAGTGCCATCGACACCTAATTGGTAGCCACAAACCCTGGTTGCAAACTTCAAGCTAAAAATATGTTAATTCAAATCTGTCTGTGGTTAGTTTCATTATTTTAACCAGACCTTGAGGCTCAGGATGTAAAATTCAGATGTGCTTTTAAGTGAGAGTTGTAGTCACAGATGCATTTTAAGCAGTTTATGTTGGAGTAAAGTATTGGGAAGAAGCAGTTCAGGGTAGACAGCCCAAATATGTGGCTGAATTTCTGCAGACTGTTCTGGGATGAATTTATTTTTATTAGTTAAAAGTTATAGCAGTTACAACCATATATTTATTTTGTAATCCAACAGGAAGATAGAAAATGGTAAGACACTAATTACATATTCAAGTTCTAGAGTTAAAAATGCCTTCTCCATTCAAAATCTTCAACATTGTTGGCGAATAATTTCATCATATATTTTATGTTACAAATCTTTCAGTGAAATATAATAAGCCAGATGAACAAATTGTATCACAGATATAATTTTAGGAAAAAAACCACTTTTGAATATCTAACTTTAAAAAAAAAATCACTTGATTGCTTTTTGAGTACATTATCCTAACTTCTATTTTACTAAACTTAAAATTGCTAATATTTATGGCTTTCCTTAAGGGAACACATGAGAAATTGATTAAGATATATGAGCAAACTGGACATGAATCTAATTCCTTTGTATATTTGTTACTTTTCCTGTTAGTGTGTTTGTTTGTCTGTTTCTTTATTTGTTTATTTTTTAAATACCCAGACAGAAGCAAGGTAAAGGCGAAAAGGTCTCATTTGTCTGAACTGATACTACAACATCATCCAATTGCTCAGTCACATGTCTGTGGTCAGGCTTCACTTGCTGTCCCAATGTCAGTCGCAGGATGCTGTCCAGAATTCATGTCACATGTAGTGTTTGTTCACTGATGTCTCTGGCTCATTCCTACTGAGTGATAGTCAGGCTTTTCTTGTTACTGACCTTGGAAGTTTGAGGAACACAGCCTGGTTTTATGTAGAATACCTTTCAATGCTAAGTGCATTGAGGGGGAGGACAGCAAAGGAAAGGTGTTTTGATTAAGTTTTGTCTTTCATACATTATGAACATGGTTTTATAACCTTCTCTCTCAAAGCAATTCTTTGGAAGGAAGTCACTTTGTCAGGTCCCAGCTAATAAGCAGCTATTTACCTGGCCAGACACTTTGTGGTTCATTGGCTTGACAGCTGGTAAAACTATTGATTGCTTTTTTTCCCTTGGCATAGCAGTTTTTGATTTTATAAAAGCCAGTCCTCAAGGAAGAGGCTTCCAGGTGAATTCTCCTAGTCTTAAGTTCAAAGCTGTTGTATCTTCAGATGTAAGGAATTAACCTTCCACTTCTGGAGGCAACCAAGAACTGTATCAAAAACCTATATTGTTTTAGATATCCCTAGGATTCCCATTGCCAGCAACTTGAAGGGGAGGTTTTCCTTGACTGGTATCAGGTTTCTTTTATTAGAGAGTCTATGGCTCTTGGAGGGTGTATTGTCCCAAGTAAACTCCATTTAAAATATATGTTGATATATTTCTACGCACACATATTTGCATATATATTTTTAAGTAGCCTTATAAAATAACGTCTCCCCCTGGCTTTGTCACTCACCTTCTGTGTTATTTAACTCTTTTTCCTTCCTATGATTCTGTACTAACTTCTGTATACTCTCTTTATTAAATGTATCCATCCACAGCTTGATCTACAATGATATAATAAAAGCACATTTATTGGGGGGGGGCAATGGTTGTTAAATTGTATTTAAGGCCTGCTCAATAAAAAGGAATTGTGCTTACCATTATAAATTTAGCCAACAGTCAGTAGCTGAAAAAGACAAATATCCTAGAGGTGAAATTAATAATGCATTTTCCCTAACCTGATTTCTAACTGTATTCTGACAACTCAGAATAAGTGTACTTCTGATGCATTATCAAAGACATCTCTTTTCTATATTTTGTAGACTATTACAGTGATGCAATATTGTTTAAAATGCAGAGAACAACAGCAGTGGCAAGCTCAACCCTAGTTGATTCATCTTCAAAGCAACCTTTATGCTGAAGGCTCAGAAAAATCATGGAACAGGGACCTTGGAGACTTTAGAACCAGAGGACTAGAACTCCTGCTGAAAATAGGATCTCCAAGCCATGACCGGGGAGCTGTATCCATGACATCTCAGAAATATGACATCTAAACAAAATGTGTATTTGTGACCACACGTATTGGCATGCCAGCACAGACACTGAGGGAGATGGAGGAAGGAAAAGGAAGGATGAGCATGATATAAATACTATATTAATTTATTGTTCCCTCAAATAATTTTAAAATTAAAAAATTATAATTTTGGTGTTTTTATTTTTTTAGTATCTTACATGTTTTATTTATTTTTTTAGAGTTTCAATTTTTATACAAAGTATTTTTATCATATTCAGACACCCCAACTATTCCAGGATCTACCCTTCCTCCATAAATAGATATGTACAACAAAGAATGTATGAGCAATGAAGACTAGAGATTTGAACAACTCTTTACAATTTAGGAAGTTAATTTTTTCAACTATGGCATCTTAAAAATGTGCTAAGCATCACACTTAGATGTGTGTCACAGGTAAGCAATAGGGTTAAAATTAATAGAGCAAAAGCCAATTGTAACAAAAAGACATTTGATAGAAAATCCCTTTTAGAAAAATTCCCTCAGTGACAAATGGGAGCTTGTTGGTGACTTACTTTCTAGAATGTTTCCTTGCATTTCACCATTCTAGGGAATACTCTAATGCCAGTTGTCACCAAGGCATTAGTCTCTGACTGAATTCCTGTCACTTCAAAACGCTTGTTATGCGTCGAAAATTCATTGTATTACCCACTCTTTCTCTTGCCACTAGATCCACTTCTTCCCTTCTCTTAGTTGTGTGTCAACGTACTTCTAAGCTTAGTAGGATTCAGGAAAATTTAAAGAAAGGTTATTTAGTATTAGGAAAGAAACAATTCAGAAGACTTGGGAAGTCCCTGAAACCGATCTGATACAATCTGACCCCATCAGGATAAGGACTGATGAAGAAATTCAGACCAGCTGAGCAGCCTGGGGGAAACTGTGATCTGCTGAGCTGCCTACAAGTCTTGCTGTGAGCTTCAGCATTCAGTTTTTCTTCATCCATTACCTATTCTAACTGATGTAGCTGCATTTGAATTGCCCTTGCTTCTATAAGTAAGTTATTACCCATATTCCATTCAGTATGATATTCATCAGTTGGATTTTATTAATATTATTATTTTGACATGTCATTGCTTTTCTGTCTGGAGTAACTGGATGTAAATGCTATGTCTTTCCAGAAAAACAAAATCACACAAAGATCTTTTTCTCTTCATCCTTTTTTTTTTCTTATACTATTTATAACCTTGTTAAAATGAGTGTTCTTTCCAAGCTTTCCTGATTAAACCAAAAGGTATTCTTTCTTCTTCTATCTCAGGCTATATTTCATGAAGTTATTTGGAATAATAATTCAATTATCTTTTATATGCAACACTGATCTTTTTTGTAAGTCATCTACTTCAATCAGTTTTGTTCATATTGAAGCCGTACCATACTCATAGTTCCACTTCCTTATCCATATTCATGAATCATCACAAAGTTTTGTCAATTATTCTCTCTGTATAATAATTATTTATAAAAGTTATTCTTTTGTGTCAATATTATTGCCCCATTCCCATGCTACAAAAGATTTAACGACCTTCTGAATCTTGTCACATTTCTACATATTTTGTAGAATTAATGCCACAGATACAACCTAACTTCCTGTTTCTGACCGAGGAACAAATGCAATCTAGGCTGAAATAATGATCCTTAAGATAAAATGATGTGTTCCCTTCTTTGAATGCTATCTATCTATGCACTCTCTGTCTAGACTTTAATTGCCCTGCAAAGGTCAGTTCAAATTATATTGTTTAACTCTCTTGTCTCTTCGTTGTATCTTTGGCTCAGAGCATGCTGGGGTCAGTGGACTCTGAAGAAAGAGAAAACTATCTAAGTCATTTGGCGTTGTCCTTCTAATGAAGGCACAGTTCCTGACTTCACATTCTTCTATTCTCCTCAATGTACGGAGCAGTGGTGGACATGTGGTAGATTGCACAATAAATACTTCATGTTGATTGATTGTGAAGTTCCCATTTCTCTTTAGGGACAGCCATTGAGGCTTGGCTGCCTTCCCTCTTGCATTTGTCAGCCAGCATTAAACCTTAATTAGACCAAGCCTTCCAATGTTCCAATATAAGACTTTGTGGGGGGAAAACACTTCCCAAAGTGTTTTCTCAAATTTTAACTGCATTCATCTGGCTACTTTTCAGATTTGAGAGGTATTTTATTTTCCTTTGGGAACTATCCAAAGTAAAATTTAAATATCTTTTGAAACTATAAACATAGCAATTACAATTTTGTTGAGACTGCAGAAAACTCATAGCAACAAGAAATGAAATTAAGAGTTGGATTTTTTCTACCCAAAATGGGAAAACAGCTATTCAGACAATTTATACTTATTTTCCTACTGTGGAAAATGTGCAGAATTATTTTTTAAGGTCATATTAGAAATGCTTCCAAGTAAATGCACTGAAGGCCTCCCCATGGGGTTGAAGTGGTTTCCAAATCAATCCCATTCAAATGACATCTTACTTAAAAGCTTTGGGAACAAACTCAAGACCTGTGCTTTCCAACAAGAATGAAACTCAACAAATGAGAGAAAAAAGTAGTTCCAGGAAGTTGTTTCCTGACAATGAAGGCAACTTGGAATTCAGAGTTAATGGAAATTATTATTTTCATCATCGAAGTTGGTTTCAGGAGAACATTTCAAAGAAGCAGAATTGTCTTAGAAAGTGCTGGAAGGTGCTGGAGAGTGCACACAAGAGGCCAAGAGCCACAAATTAAGCACTAAGCAGAGGAGAGGCACCCAACCCAGACAGCTCTGTAGGCACGGGGTTCTCATTCATTCACTGTGAAATATAACCACCTCAGTAGAGCTGAGAAATGAACTTCTACATGTCACCAAGGGTTAATATAAATTATTAAAGCCAATGGGAAGGGAGGCATTCTTCTTCTTTTAGCCATCCTACAAAAGAAATTCCCTTGAAGCAACTCAGATTTGTTCTAACTTCCCACTGACATCAGTCTTGGTTTCTGAAAAACACTTTGCTAAAACTTGTAATAAATCTCCCTAGGCATCACTGCCTTGTAACTTTGCAAAGACCAGGATTGCAGTTACTTAGTTAACCTTGCTCTTTGTCTTTACAAAAGCTAAGTACAAGAGAGTTTGAACTAGTGCAAGGAAGGGTACAAAGCACACAACAGTTCATATCAAATTCAGCACTTCTGGTCTTATCATTTTCTACTTTAGTGTTATAACTCTTGTGGCTATTCTTTTAAAGACCCTTTGCCTTTATCTTTGGAAAGGTGCTAAATTCAGTTAACAGTTGTATCCTTGGTTTTTGGTTGACCTGAAAATTAACCTGAAGCCCGCCATGTAGTATATGGAGTTTGTTTGTACAAAGGAAAGACTGACCATCTTACTGCCTCTGGGAAGCTTCTATATGCAACAATGTTACCATCCAAGCATACCTGTTTGTAATTTTTTTCAGAATCAAAACTTTTCAAGATTTTCTTTCAATTAAATAGCTGCCTATTTTGAGTGCATAGATTTCAGGAGAATTTTCAACTATTCACTTAGTTGTATTTTATTCCCCCCTTTTAGGAAATGCAACTCATAAAGGGGCTTCACACATTTTTTAGTGACAACCTTTCCAAATTTATTATGTGAAGAAAAATTTAGGATTGCAAAAAAAGTGTACCAAATTGTCATTTTAAAATAAAAACCATGCAGATAATAGAATTTGAACTAAACAGAGTTAGTATTGAACCATTTCAAATGTAAAGAATAATTCATAATATTTATTAAACATAAAATGCTTTCACATTGATTACATTAATTGGTCTCACTCAACTGTTTCAAGCAAATTAAATTTATTACTTAACAGTGAACCATGTGAAGTCTGAGTCTCAGAGAAGCAGCCTGTCTAGCTAGGGAAATCTCTAATAGTCTCTGTTTATGAGCTATTTAGAAAAATATTTTCTTCCCTTAATCTTTTCTTCTACTTAAAAATTAATGTCCTACAAAGGTGCAGATGCCAACATAGAAGCATTTAAAGGTTCTTGCTTCACCAAAGAAAAAATATCTTAAACATCAAAAATTTAAATATTATAAAACAGTTGCAAAATGTAAAATAAATCAAAAAGAAAACAAAACTTCAAGCCCTTAGTACCGAGCAAATACCAGGTCTAATAAATAGTGCAAATCCTAGAATATTTGATTTAATACAACAAAAAATACAAACAAATAGTAAAATATAAAAACAGATTATTGTTTTAAAGACCTTGGGAAAAGGATTTTCAGCAAAGTACAAAAATTCAAAGCATCCCTTTCTCTAACTTTGTAATTCTTTACTGTGGAATAGCTTGAGACTCCAGGTCTGTTCTAAGGAACAGAACTGATGAGTAAGCAAGGAAACATAATTTAGACTATAAAATTCTTGCTCTAATAAAAATTCCTTAAACAGTAAAAAACATAATGTCTTTTCTATTTGGTGTGTGTGCATGTGTAAGTGGGCTTGTTCAGATATATGTGTAGGTGTGGGCATGTGCCTGCAGCAGGCTCAGTGGAGGTCAGAAAACCATCGTTGGGTGCTGGTAGCTTCCCTTCCAAACTGTTTGAGACAGGACCCTTTTGCAGTTGGGTGAGCCAGATGAGCCGGCCTGTGAGCTGCCTGGAGAGTCCTGTCAGATGAGCTAGGACCAAAGGTTGTATTGTTGCATCTAGTTCAGTGGTTCCCAACCTTCCTAATGCTGTAGCCATTTAATATAGTCTCTCCTGTTGTGGTGATACCCCACCCACTAAATTATATTTTGCTACTTCGTAACAGCAATTTTGCTATTATTACTAATTGATGTAAAAATTTTTTTTGGAGACAGAAATTTGCAAAGGAGTTTCAAGTTCTGGGTTGAGAACCACCATTCTATCTTAAAACATTTTTTTTTTAGATTTGTTTATTTTGTTTCATGTGTATAAGTGTTTTGAGGAAGTGTTCATATGAACACCAGGTATATTCTTGGTATTTTACCTTGATTTTTTCCCAACCTATGGATTCAGTGTAATCTCCAAAAAACTGGAAAAATGGAGTTTGAGTTTAAAAAAATATAATTCGAAATGGTAAATAACAAATAAATATTCTGGACTATTGAAAATACATGAAAAAAATAAAAAAAAGAAAATATATGAAAAGTTTTTGAGTTGCACCACTTGTCATAAGAAGTCAGAAATCGGCACCGAATCCCCTGAACTATGAATTACAGACTTGTAAGCAACCACGTGATACCTAGAAACTGAACTGTGTCCACTGCAAGAGCAATCAGTGCTTTTAACTGCAGAACTCTCTAGCCAGCCTTTCCATCTGACTTTTAATTCTAGTTCTGGAACTCTGAACCTTGCCTGTCATGTCCTCATAACAAGTGTGTTTACACAACAGACCACCTCCACTGTTCCTCCTCTGCTTATTGAATAGGCTACCTAGAGTCTGATGCTGGACAGAGAAAACTCATTCTTCAAGGAAAAGTAAATCTCTGCAAAAACTTTTGTCTTGCATATAAAGAAAACGCTACTAGAACTTATAACTGAGTAGATAGTAACATATTATGAAATAGCTTATTATGTGAAAAACAGCTGAATGTGTATCTAGTGGTATCAAGCAACAGATATGTAACAATTGTAAATAATTTAAAAGATAAAATATATTGAAAAATAAGGTTGGCAAAATATGTATTATATTTATAATGTAATTTAAAGAAATTATTGTTAATAGAAATTGTAGATCTTAGTGAAAAGATATAACATGTTCTTAAACCAAAGGCTCAGAATATTTAAGACTTTTATTTCTACTCAGTGTCTGGATTCAAGAAAGTTGGCAACAACAACAAAAACCAAAAATTCCACATGAACAGAGTAGAGCAGAGACTGAACAAAAGGCCATTCAGAGATTGCTTCACCTAGGCATCCATCCCTTCTGCAGACAGTAAACCCAGGTGCTATTCCTGATACCAATAAATGCTTGCTGACAGGAGCCTGATAGAGCTATCCCCTAAGATGCTGTGCCAGAGCCTGACCATTGCAGAGGCAGATGCTCACAGCCAACCACGGGACTGAGCACAGGGACCCCAAGGGACAAGATAGGGTAAGGACTGAAAAAGACAAAGGGGTTTGCAACCCCATAGGAAGAACCACAAAATTACCCCCTCCCACCAAAGCTCCCAGGGACTAAACCACTAAACAAAGAGTGTACATGGAAGGACCCATTGCTCCAGCTGCATGTGTATCAGAAGATTGCCTTATCTGGCTCCAAAGGAAGGAAAGCCCCTTAGTCCTGTGGAGGTTCAGATGATACAACATAGGGAAATGCTATGGTGCTGAGGCTGGAGGTGGTGGGAGGGTATAAGAGCACTCTCGTAGAAACAGGGGTATAGGGGAGGTGACAGGGGGTTTAACTGGGAAGGGAGACAACATTTGAATTGTAAATAAATAAAATAACCAATAAAATAAAAAAATTAAGAGACAAAAATTCACAAAATATGCTTTTAGTAATTGAAAAACTAATTTAAAATTGGAGGTAAAAATTGGACCCAGACTATCCTAAATATATGGAAAGTAATTGTGTAGCACTACCTGTCATGAAGGTTTACATCAAGTTTGCAATAAGACTATTTGGTGTTTAAATAAATATAGATCCACTGACCTATGAAGCAGAAAAATGAGTCCAGAACTGAAAAGATTGACATCGGAAACAAGATGTGAAATTAATTTAGTGGGGAAAGGTAAATAATGTCAGTGATGAAACTGAGAAATTTGGATGTCTACGTTCAACAGAATACAGCTCAAATGGTATATTACAGCACCTGAAGAACGAATTAAACATCTTCATATAGCTAAATGTGAGAATTAAAAACCCCAGGTGCATATGCAGCAGAGGATTGCATTTTCCAGTTTCTGGCATCAATGGGAGAAGAGGCCTTTGGTCCAGGGAAGGCTCATTTTCCCAGTGTAGGGAAATGCCAAGATATTGACTGGGGTGGGAGAGAGTGGTTGGGAGAGGGAGCACCTTCATTGAGGCAATGGGAGGCAGAGGGGGGATAGGAATGGGGGAAGGGGATAACATCTGAAATGTAACTACAGATAATATCCAATAAAAATATAGGAGTTGAGAGATGGCTCAGTTTATAAGAACATATACAGAGGTTGCAGAATACTTGGGATTGATCCTGAACATCCACATTGTATAACTCACAATTAGTTACGACTCCAGCTACAGGGAATCCAACATTATCTTGTAGCCTCCTTGGCTACCTGGACTCACATATACACTTTGACACAGAGACAGATAATTAACAATAAAATAAAACGAAAAATAAATGGAAGTGGATTGGAAATCGATGGCAAGGTTGATGTATGGGACTTTATGTGGGGTGATTTGAAACTTATATAATTGTCAAGTTGGGGGTAGGGACATTCAGCATGGGCAAAGGTCATTGGCTGAAGGCTATGGGAACTGAAACCCCTCATTAGCATGGGGAAGCATCTCAGGAATGACTAAATGGGTTCTTGTCAGGAGAAAGTAAGTTGATCCAGTGATCTAACTAAGGCTATGTGATATTCCTCAGGCAGAGACTGGAGGTTTTCAATTCTCCCAATTAAGGGTGTCCTCCATATTTTTCAGAGTCCCAGAAGGTTATTCGGTCAATGGTAGACTTCTACCTTAATTACAGAGCTTTCCCACATGTGACCAGAATGTATTATATACAAGCATAAATAGTAGAATAATACATTTACTTAAAAAATCTTTTCAAAATATATCTTTGTTCCAATTCTACAAAGATGAATGCCTAGATAAAAGTTATAAAAGTACATTACTTAGAAATTGAGTAAACAATACTGGTAACACCCATTTTTGCTTTTACTCTCTGATGATTCACACTAGGATGAGAAAGTGACATTAGCTATGCTTACAGGCATCAGTACGGATAGGTGGATTGGATCATTACCGTTTTACATTCCTTCTCACACCTGAGGTACTTGTGAAATTCTGAGTCCTTGCTTCCTACTTCCTCTAGAAAAAAGCCATTAAAGCTAAAAGTGAAATAGTCAGTATGAATGAGAAATGTGGGGTTGACATGGCATGGTTCTAACAATAGTAAATCTCATATTACTCTACAATTTCTACATTGTTAAATGCTATAAAAACACTTGGAATTAGTAAGGACAGAAAATATGTCTCTAAAAAAATAGGCAAATTTTATCGTAGAGTATTGGAAACATACCAAAGACAAATTACATATTTGGCAAAAAAGGGAAGGAATTAATTCTTTGGACCCAGAAGGCTTCCTTTAATCCAGTTTTGCCTTTTTCCAGATGACGCAAATCAAAGCCAAATTAATATTGTTGAACAGGTGCCACTGATTCACGTTAACTAAAGTGATATCAAATTGGAAAGTAGAATACGTGTGTGTGTGTGTGTGTGTGTGTGTGTGTGTGCATGTGCGTGTGTATGTGTGTGTATTCATGTGTGTGTGTGTGTGTGCATGTGCGTGTGTATGTGTGTGTATTCATGTGTGTGTGTGTGTGTGTGTGTGTGTGTGTGTGTGCATGATTAGTATTTATTTGTAGCTTAGCTTATGCTCTGTGGGTACTTGAAGAATTCCCAATGAAGCCTCCAACAGGGCTTATTTATGTTACTCCTTCCAAGGCCATGGGTTTGGTAGTAAAACTGTGTAGAATTATCAGATGCATACACAATGTCCAATGACCCATGGAAGAACCTAACTTGTTTTCACGTGTGACAGTGTTTCTATAGGTGGCAATATAATTACAAATGTCTTATCCAGGCTCTGACAATGACAATCTCTGCTCCCTTAGAAAGCTTCATCATTTCTCACTTGAACAATGGAGGTATATTATTCATGCTATGAAGATACATAATTTATAGTGTGATTAAAATATTTGTTATGTGCCATGCAGGAGGCTGTATAGCAGAGATAGAATGGTAAGCAGATTTATATATATATATATATCTGTATATATATATATATATATATATATATATATATATATATACAGATATATATATATATATATATAAATGAGCTTCCCTTTTTGTTTTACTTTTTTAAAAATTTATTAAAACATAAAGAAAATTAAGCATTAGCAAAGAAAGTTCAGAGTGATATTCCACTAATCTGGGAAGAGAAGATGAAAATGTCTGGGAGGAGACTGTCTTTAAACTGGGACTCAGGTTGAAGTACGAGTCAAAAAGGGAGCTGCTGAGCGTGCAGAACAAAGGAAGAGTTCAGCGAAAGAACACGTGGAAATCTGAGGCGAAGTGTCTGTCAATCAGGTATTAGTGCTTATCCTGACAAGGAACACACAGGAGTCACAGGATTATCACCTTTCGTAAATAAAACTTAATTCCAGACATATACATTTGATTCATACAATTATAATATGGTCATACGTACTGACATGATATCAAGCTTTTCTATACCTGAAAGCATGTTCACCTTTGCTATTTTTTTTTACATACATCTTTGTAGCAATGTGTATTTTGGCCACAGACACTTTAAGTTACTGTTGCAAGTCTTCTAATGAATAAGTTCCCTTCATTTTTGGGCATCTGTTCCAGACAACACTGCACGACTAGTCGAGTTTTCTGGGGCGCTGAATCATAATGATGGAGACTTCCATCTTTTTGTATCATTAGCTGCTTCTCTGGAACTCTGAACAAAGCAGCGTGTAACTTCTCATTTCATAGCTCAAGTCCCTGCAGTATGTGCAAAAGGCTAGTCCTGACTTAACTAGCACTATTAAGTAACAGACTGTTTCGTGACTTGTGCAGGAAATGCTTATTTTCTTCTCTGTGTGTAGCATTAACAGTTACTCCGCTGTGGTAGCACAATGGGCATGGGCAAATTTGTTCATTAAAACAAAGGGCCATGAGAAACACTTTAAAAAATGCTCAACGCCTTAGTTGTCAGGGAAATGCAAATCAAAAGAACCCAGAGATTGGATTTTAGCTAAGATAAAAAAGTAGATGACAGCAGGTGCTGGCAAGGATGTGGAGAAAGAGGTGCTCTCCTCCATTGTTGGTGGGATTGTCAACTGGTACAACCACTCTGAAAATCAGTCTGGTGGTTCTTCAAAAAAACTGGACATTGTACTTCTGAGGACCCAGCTGTACTATTCTTGGGCATATACCCAAAAGATGCTCCAACATATAACAAGGACACATTGTCCACTATGTTCATGGAAGTGTATTTACATTACCCAGAAGCTGAAATGAACCCAAATGTCCTTCAACAGAGGAATGGATACATGAAATTTGGTACATTTACACAATGTAGTACTACTCAGCCATTAGAAACAACAACTTCATGAAATTTTTAGGCAAATGGTTGGAACTAGAAAATATTATCCATAAATGAGGTACACCCCCCCCCCTCTCTCTCTCTCTCTCACACACACACACACACACACACACACATACACACCAAAAAAACCACACGTGGTATTAACTCACTGATAAATGGATATTAGCCCAGAAGCTCGGAATACCCAAGATACAATACCAAGACAGAAACTGAAGGAAAGGCCACCCGGAGACTGCCCCACTTGGGGATCCATGTCATATGTCGGCACCAAATCCAGACATTTTTGCATTTGCCAAAATGTGCTTGTTGCCAGGAGCCTGAAATAGTTGTCTCCTGAGAGGATCTGCCAGAACCTGACCAATAATATGTAGATGCTTGAAGCCAACCATTGGATTGAGCACGGGGGACTCCATTGGAGAAATTAGAGAAAGAACTGAAGGAGTTAAATGGGTTTGCAACCCCATAGGAAGAACAACAATATCAACCAACCTGACCACCCCAGAGTTCCCAGGGACTAAACCACAAAGCAAAAAGTACACATGGCTCCAGCTGCATATGTAGCAGAGGATTGCCTCATTTGGCATCAATAAGAGGAGAGGCCCTTGGTCTTGTGAAGGCTCATTTTCCCAATGTAAGGGAAATCCAGGATGGTGAGGTAGGAGTGGGTGGTTGGGGGAGCATTCTCATAGAAGCAGAAGGAAGGGGAATGGGATAGGGGTTTTGTGAGTGGAAAATGGGAAAGGGCATAACATTTGAAATGTAAATAACCAAAATATCAAAGAAAAAAAAAGTTGTTACCAGACTCAGTGATTATATCTAGAGTATAGGTTGTCTTACCTTTTGGATTGAGAACTCTGAATGTTTTCACTCTGAAGAATCATTCTTGGAATATGTGAAAAATGCTGGCTTTGCATAGTTGTGTTTTGTGTCTATGAATAAACTATCTGGTAGCAAAAATATTAACCTGGGGTGAAGTTGACACAAATCACTATCTTTGAAAAATAAAACAATGTACATAAATTGCTAGATGACTCCAAGATGTTACACATCTAAAGTTGATTTTGGCCTATCATGTCATTTACTAGGTAATAAATTGCTTGTATTTAGTCTTGACATGTATAAAATCCTTCACTGTTCTTGTTGCTGCTTGTTGCTATAGAAAACCAGGGCTCAGCAAATATTTGCTGTGATAGTCAGAGGTTAACAATTTTATACTTTCTTGATCAAAGAATGACATTGAATATATTGATTATATATTTGTATAATCATTTAATATGCTATATTAAATATTTATATTATTCTTAATTAATGACAAATATAAAAACAGAAGATAGATCTTATTTATATCCAGCACAGCAATTTGCTGATACCACAGAGCAACAGAGTTAGCAAGCCTACTATCTAATCCAATCAGTGTATCTTTCTTAAATGATCAAGTGATAGGAGAAAGTCAAATTATAAATGAGCTAGCCAAGCAGCAGTTTTAAGAGTGATCAAATATTTTCTATGCTATCGTTTGAAAGTTTTCTTTTCTTTTCCATACAGAAACTTAATCAGTCACTTAAGTATGAATATATCTTTATATTTCTAGAATAAATAATTGAGGATAAAAGTGATTAATTTAGTATATTATAAGCCCATATACAACCAAACAACAAACAACTGGCAATTATCTAGCTACAAACAAGATCTTATATTATGCAGAGTTTTGAATCAACTATATTAATAATATGTTTGGAAGAAAATATTAGTAATAAATACCATAAATATAACACTATCAATAATAATTTTAATACAATAAAATTATATATTTTTATTATTTTTATAACTATGTTATGAATAATTTATAAAATAACAGCTTAAATTTTTTTGTAACTATTAGTGATGAATTTAGAATAAAAACTTTACTTAAGTGAAAAATGTCATGACATCTTTGGCCTATAATAACAATTTGAAGATAAAAAAAGGGACTCGATGTAAAAAAATAAAGATGATTTTAATTAATTTCCTTAGCTGGTTAAATTTATGAACAATTTTCAGTATGATGCAAAGACATTTTAAGAATATTTAATGTGCATAGTAGCTAAAATTAAATGGCATGTTGAAATGATAGCCATATTTTCCAACTGTTTTTAATAAGCAGAAAATAATTTTAACCTGTATTCAATATAAATATTAGGTACAATCTTGTCTCAGAAAACTTACTATTAAAATTTTCTAATTATAGTTTACTGAATATCCGAGGCTCCATAGTGTTAACTATTTCTATCATTTTGTTGACTGCATGAATGAACATGACAAAGCAAGAAAGCATCTTCAATTACCAAATCTCAGGGGAAAATGATGTGGTGACCCCCAACAGTAAAATTATTTTTTGTTGCTTTTTGTAATTATAATTTTGCTACTGTAATGAGTTGGAATGGGTTCTTTGACCCCCACAGGCATCTTGAACCACTGGCCTATTGCATTCCTTAGTCCTCAAGGATTAATAGTATATTGAATTTGGCTGAAGAATTAACTTTTGAAGGAAGAAATAGAAGAGAGTTACTCAGTTTGACTGATACTGAACTAACACAGTGATGATTTGAGCGATTTACAGATTACTAGACTACATCTTATTTCCACTTTATGCTACACTATATTTTCAGAAAGAAAAAAAATAGTAATTTATAATATGGTGGAGTTGTAGGTTATCAACAAGGAGGTTTGGCTTCCTCTTTACCCTTTTAAACAAGCTTTACTCTGCATGAAAGATTCTGGAAACAAGACAACACATTTGAGTAAGATGGTTAACTATCTTCAAATCTTTAATCAAAGACACTTAGCAAGTGACAGTACCAATATAATGGACATACAACAGAGATGGCATTTTGAGAAGTTCTTTCACTAGGTGACCAAATTCAAGTGCTTTGGGAGAGGAAAGGTTTATACATGAGGGCACAAGGTCCTTTTTTTTCTTTTGCTACAGTGTAGGTACTAAAACTCTTATCCAAGGAATAAGACTAGAAAGGCAATCTAAACAGGGGAATGGTTAGCTAGCCCTTCTGTAATCATATTTCTGGAGCTAAGGTCAATCTGTTTCCCCTCCAGTAATTGCGTGGAGTAGAGTGTATGTAAACCCATGCTGGGCAGGAAAGTGTGTAAGGGAGAGAAGCAATCTTGTTTGCTTCAGAAAATATTGAAGAAATCTTCAGCTTGTGAGAACTGCTTATATTTGCATCACATGTAATCTTTGAGCAATACAAAAACTAGAAAATCACAGATTTAACCCTACAGTTCTTCAGTTTTTTAAAAACTAATACCAACATTCCGCCCAGCATTCCACACTGCACTGTACTGTCCTACATCATTAACATCCTCATGATTGACAGTTTCCCAGCCTTGGAGGGTCCTTGTCTTGACATCGTTATGTGTTAATCAGTTCTTCAGTGGGACATTGTGTACCTGGTAGGGTTTGGACTAAAAAGTGAAACCAAAGATGTACACTGTGGCTAGGCCAAGCAGAAGTGATGGGTCTTCTGTAGTGAATCATATCACGAGTTACGACATGTTGCTTTGTGATATTAGAAATGTTTATGATGATCACATATTTTAAAATTTACTGTTTGGTCTTTGAGATTCTAATATAATTAAATGTTCTCATCTTTCCTGCTTGAAGCTTCTCCAAATACCTCTCTTTTTTTTTGTGCTTTCTTTTTTTTTATTTTTTAAACGACTTTATTTTGCAAAACAAAGATAAATGTACAGATTTTAAACATTTTTTGCTTAAAATTATACATTTTTGTCAGTACTGTTTTTTCAGACATTAAAATAATGTGAATATATTTTATAGTCAGTACTTGATTTTTTTCAATGGCTTGACAGTATGCATTGAAAACCTACTAGTTGCAATAAGCGTAAAGTACATGCAAAACAAAACGCAACATGGAAATAGTCAAAGTCTTCTTCTTTTGTGAATATATGTATATTTTTTGTTTTCTTTATTTCTTGGACTTCATACAGTCTGTGAGTTGTTTCTGGAGGAGTGCAAGCCTCTGGGGTTAGCATCCGACTATCAGTGACTGCATATTATGTCTGTTCTTTTGTGACTGGGTTATCTCACTCAGGATGATATTCTCTAGATGCAGCCATTTTCTTAAGAATTTGGTTAAGTCATTGTTTCTGGTGGCTGAGTAGTATTCCATTGTGTATATGTACCACAATTTTTGTATCCATTCGTCTTCTGAAGGACATCTGGGTTCCTTCCAGCTTCTGGCTATTATAAATAGAGCCGCTATGAACCTTGTGGTGCATATATCTTTGTTGTGTATTAAAGTGTCTCTGGGGTATATGCACAGAAGTGGAATAGCTGGGTCTTCAGGTAGTACTATATCCAATTTTCTGAGGTATCGCCAGACAGATTTCCAGAGTGGTTGTATTAGCTTGCAACACCACCAACAGTGGAGAAGTGTTCCTCTTTCTCCGCAGCCTCGCCAGCATCTGTTGTCATCTGAGTTTTGGATCTTAGCCAATCTGACTGGTGTGAGGTGGAATATTAGGGTTGTTTTGATTTGCATTTCCCTGATGGCTAAGGATGTCGAGCACTTCCTCAGATGTTTCTCGGCCATTCAGTGTTCCTCAACTGAAAATGTTTTGTTTATCTCTGTACCCCATTTTTTAATAGGGTTATTTGATTCTCTGGTGTCTAGCTTTTTGAGTTCCTTGTACACCTTGGATATTAGGCCTTTATCTGATGTGGTGTTGGGAAAGATCTTTTCCCATTCTGTTGGTTGCTGTTTTGTTTTCTTGACGATGTCCTTAGCCTTACAAAAACTTTGCAATCTCATTAAGTCCCATTTGTTAATCTTTGACCTTAGAGCTTGAGCCATTGGTGTTATGTTCAGGAAATTTTCTCCTGTTTCTATGTGTTCTAAGGTTTTCCCTACTTTCTCATCTAATAGTTTCAGTGTATCTGGTTTAATGTGGAGATCTTTAATCCACTTACACTTGAGCTTTGTACAAGGAGATAAGAACGGGTCTATTTTCATTCTTTTGCATGTTGAGTGCCAGTTGGAACAGCACCATTTGTTGAATAGGCTGTCTTTTTTCCATTGAATGTTTACTGCTCCTTTGTCAAAAATCAGGTGACCATATACATGAGGGCTCATTTCTGAATCTTCTATTCTACTCCATTGATCCACCTGCCTATTTCTATACCAGTACCATGCAGTTTTCAGCACAATTGCCTTGTAATATAGCTTGAGGTCAGGGATAGTGATTCCCGAAGATGTTTTTTTGTTGTTGAGGATGGATTTCGCTATTCTAGGTCTTTTGTTATTCCATATGAAATTGCACATTGATCTTTCCAATTCCATGAAGAACTGGGTTGGAATTTTGATTGGGGATTGCATTGAATCTGTAGATTGCTTTTGGTAGGATGGCCATTTTTAAGATGGTGATCTTTCCAATCCCTGAGCATGGGAGATCTTTCCTTTTTCTGAGATCCTCCTCAATTTCTTTCTTTAGAGGTTTGAAGTTCTTGTCATACAGGTCCTTCACTTCCTTAGTTAGAGTCACACCAAGGTATTTCATAGTTTTTGTGACTATTGTGAAGGGTACCTTTTCCCTAATTTCTTTCTCCACATGTTTGTCCTTTGAGTATAGGAAGGCTACTGATTTGTTTGAGTTAATTTTGTATCTGGCCACTTTGCTGAACTTGTTTATCCGCTGTAGGAGTTCTCTGGTGGAATTTTTGGGGTCACTCAAGTACACTATCATGTCATCGGCAAAGAGTGATGTTTTTATCTCTTCCTTTCCGATTTGTATCCCCTTGATCTCCTTTTGCTGTCTAATTGCTCCAGCCAGGACTTCCAGTACTATGTTGAATAGGTAGGGGGAGAGTGGGCAGCCTTGTCAAGTCCCTGATTTTAGTGGGATTGCTTCAAGTTTCTCGCCATTAAGTTCGATGTTACTTGTTGGTTTGCTGTATATTGCTTTTATTATGTTTAAATATGGGCCTTGGATTCCTGTTCTTTCCAGGACTTTTAACATGAAGGGGTGTTGGATTTTGTCGAATGCTTTCTCAGCGTCTAGTGAGATGACTATGTGATTTTGGTCTTTAAGTTTGTTTATATGGTGGATTACATTGATGGATTTCCTTATGTTAAACCATCCCTACATCCCAGGGATGAAGCCTACTTGGTCATGATGAATGATGGTTTTGATGTGTTCTTGGATTCGGTTTGCAAGGATTTTGTTGAGTATTTTTGCATCAATGTTCATAAGTGAGATTGTTCTGAAGTTCTCTTTCCTTGTAGGGTCTTTGTGTGGCTTAGGTACGAGGGTTATTGTAGCCTCAAAGAATGAGTTGGGTAATATTCCATCTGATTCTATCATTTGGAATAGTTTGGCAAATATTGGTGTTATATCCCCAATAAATTTCTGATAAAATTCTGCACTGAACCCGTCTGGACCTGGGCTTTTTTTTGTTGGGAGGCTTTTGATGACTTCTTCTATTTCTTTAGGTATTATAGGTTTATTTAGATGGTTTACTTGGTCCTGGTTAAACTTTGGGACCTTGTATCTGTCTAGGAATTCGTCCATTTACTGCAGATTTTCCAATTTTGTGGAGTATAAGTTTTTGTAGTAGGATCTGATGATTTCTTGAATTTCCTTAGTTTAAGGTGTTATGTCACCACTTTCCCTTCTGATTTTGTTAATTTGGATACTCTCTCTTTGCCCTTTAGTTAGTCTGGCTAGGGGTTTATCAATCTTGTTGATATTCTCAAAGAACCAATTCTTTGTTTTGTTGATTTTTTCAATGGTTCTTTTTGTTTCTATTTGGTTTATTCCTGCCCTAATTTTGATTATTTCTTGCCGTCTACTCTTTTTGGGTATATCTGCTTCCTTTTGTTCTAGGGCTTTTAGCTGTGCTGTCAGGTTGCTGATGTGAGCTCTCTCCAGTTTCTTTTTGGAAGCACTTAGGGCTATGAGTTTTCCTCTCAATACTGCTTTCATTGCATCCCATAGGTTTGGGTATGTTGTGTTATCGTTTTCGTTGAATTCTAGAAAGTCCTTAATTTCTTTCTTTATTTCTTCTTTTACCCTGCTATCCTTTAACAGAGCGTTGTTTAGTTTCCATGTGTATGTGGGCATTTTGTTGTCTTTGTTGTTGTTAAAGACCAGCTGTAGACCATGGTGATCTGAGAGGATGCATGGGAGTATTTCAATCTTCTTATATCGATGAAGGCTCGTTCTGTGTCCAATTATGTGGTCAATTTTCGAGAAGGTGCCATGGGGTGGTGAGAAGAAGGTGTATTCTTTTACTTTAGGATAGTATGTTCTGTAAATATCTATTAATTCTAGTTGCTTCAAAGTCTCTGCTAGTTTTTCAGTGTCCTTGTTCAGTTTCTGTTTCCCTGATCTGTCAATTGGTGAGAGTGGGTTATTAAAGTCTCCCACTATTATTGTGTGGGGTGAAATGTATTTTATGAGCTTTAGTAGCGTTTCTTTTATGAATGTGGGTGATTTTTTATTTGGAGCATATATGTTAAGGATTGAGAGTTCCTCCTGACAGATTTCCCCGGTAATGAGTAAAGTGTCCTTCTTTATCTTTTTTGTTAACTTTTGGTTGGAAATTTACTTTATTCGATATTAGAATAGCCACTCCAGCTTGCATCTTGGAGCTGTTTGCTTGGAAGTTTTTTTTCCCACCCTTTTACTCTGAGATAGTGTCTGTCTCTGTCTCTGAGATGAGTTTCCTGTATGGAGCAAAAAGCTGGATTTTGTTTATGTATCCAGTCTGATAGTCTATGTCTCTTTATTGCGGAGTTGAGACCATTTATGTTAATAGATATCAAGGAATAATTGTTTCTGTTTCCTGCCATTTTTCCTTTTTTGGGTTAAGTTGTGTCTGTGTTTTTTTCTTCTTTTAGTTTTCTTGTTTAGGAGTTTTCTTGTTTTTACTAGGCTGTATTTTCCCTCCTTGTATTGGTTTTCCACCTATAATTCGTTGTACTGCTGGGTTTGTGGTCAGATATTGTGTGAATTTTGATTTGTCTTGAAATATCTTTGTCTCTCCATCGATGGTGATTGATAGTTTTGCTGGGTATAGCAGCTTGGGCTGGCACTTGTGCTCTCTTAAGGAGTGCATGATGTCTGTCCAGGCTCTTCTAGCTTTCATAGTCTCTGTTGAGAAATCGGGTGTGAGTCTGATTGGTCTGCCTTTATATGTTACCTGACCTTTTTCCCTTACTGCTTTTAGTATTCTTTCTTTACTTTGGGCACTTGATGTTTTTACTATTATGTGTCGGGAGGTATTTCTTTTCTGGTCCAACCTATTTGGAGTTCTGAAGGCTTCTTTTATGCTCGTGATTATCTCATTCTTGAGGGTAGGGAAGTTTTTTTCTATGATTTTGTTGAAGATATTTACTGTGCCTCTTAGTTGATACTCTTCTCCCTCTTTTATTGCTATTATCCTTAGGTTCGGTCTTTTCATTGTGTCTTGGATTTCCTGGACATTTTGGGTTAGGAGCTTTTTGTTTTTTGCATCTTCTCTGGCTGTTTTGTCTATGTTTGCAATGTTGTCTTCTGCCCCCGACATTCTCTCCTTGATCTCTTGTAATCTGTTGGAAATGCTTGCTTCTGTGACTCCTGATTTCTTTTTTTGGTGTTCTGACTCTAGGGTTATCTCTTTTAGCGTTTTCTTTATTGTGTCAATTTCTGTTTTAATTTCCCTCTTCCATTTTTTTATTTCTTTGATTCTGTTTTCCTCTCGTTCTTTGAGTTCTTTGAGTGCTTTTCTTGTTTCTTCTTTAAAAGCTTCTGAATCTTTTTGCTTTTCCTCTCTTTGTTGTTTAAGTAACTCTATCAGCGTCTTGAGGCATGATTTCAGGTCTGTGTCTTCTTTTTCTGGTGTGTTTGGAATTCCGATGTTTGCTACTAATGGAGAGCTGGGTTCTGGTGTTGCTAGATTGTCTTGGTTTCCTTGGGATATACTCTTTCTCTTTCCTCTTGCCATTGTGTTGTCAGTGATATGTTATTGCCTTTCCCTTGTATCTGGTCTGTGTCCCTGGTACACTTTCTGTGTGCACTCCACAGAGATCTCTCTACTCCCCGGCAGCCCAGGTTCCGGGTGGCAGCTGGGCCAGGCTCCGCTCTGCGTCCTGAAGTCGTCTCTGGTTGAGAACAGAAGTTCCTAAGATCTGTTCTCGGTCACTGGATCCGGGAGTACAGGGCAGGTCAGGGCAGGGGGTGCCCTTTCCGTGTGCACTCCGCAGAGATCCCTCTGCTCCCCAGCAGCCTAGGTCTCCCACTCACCAGTTGCTCAGCCTGTACAAGCCACCTTTCCGGCTGGCAGTTGGGCCAGGCTCCGCTCTGCGTCCTGAAGTCGTCTCCGGGTGGGAACAGAAGTTCCTAAGATCTGTTCCCAGTCACAGTTGCTCAGCCTCTTTCTCTTTTTTTTTTTTTAATTCATTGCCTCCTTTTTTTTTATTAATTGCCATCGTGTGTGTGTGTGTGTGTGTGTGTGTGTGTGTGTGTATAATAAATTTCCAAATGTAGGCATCTTGCTTAGTATGTATAATGTTACTGATTTGCATATTTTCAGGGCTAACCATTGGGATTGGATAACTAATTGCTGTGCTCTTCCTAGGGAAGACTATTTCTCCTGCTCTCAGCATTTGTATTTGCCTTCATTTCATTGTTCCAGTGGGGCTCGCCTCAGTCCTCTATGATCACCTTTTAACAAAACATACTACATATATTCTCCAGAGACAGTTTGTTATTCCTTTTTTCCTTTGGTAAAAATCTTGAAAATCTTTTTTTAAAGATATTTTATGGAGAATACATATGTAGAATGCAAGATGACTATACCTAACATTAATTTTTCTCCTCTACCTCTCCCACTCCAAATGCAATTCCCTCACAAAATTTTTGTTTGTTTTTGATAACTTTCTATGTCCAGTTACTGATGCCCTTACGTGCTTTGGTGTATGGAATATCACCGGGAGCATGGGCAGTCTACCAGTTACCACATCCTCATTTTTTTAAGTTTCATGTTCTCAAACAATTATATGCTATTCCTACCCGCTCAGTAGGAGGTGGGATAGGAAACATTTATTTGGTGACATCGCATTCTGTAGATCTTGCTCAGGTAAACACAGGTGCAATGCATTCATTATTACAATAGCTGAAACCGGTCCACAAGATTGCTCTGCACAGCATCCTAGCATCCTTTGGCTCTTACATTCTTTCAGTTGTTCTTCAAAGTTCCCTGAGCTGTACCAGTTACAGGTTTCATACACATTTTCTATTTATTGCTGAGTGCTTGCTCTCTTCTTTGCAGCACATTCACCATCTGTGACTCCATGTTGATTAGTTTTGATAACCTGAGCCATCAGAGAGGTAGGAAATTCAGTTGAGAAAATGTTCCCACCAGCTTGTCCTATATGTAAGTCATGATGCATTTTCTTGGCTAGTGATTAATGTAGAAGGACCCAGCCTGCAGTGCAGATGACTTCAGGTTGTAAAAGAAATAATACTCCACATTAAACAAGGTACACTGAAACTATTAGAAAAGAAAGTGGGGAAAACCTTAGAACACATAGGCACAGGAGAAAATTTCCTGAACAGAACAACAATGGCTCATGCTCTAAGGTCAAATATTGACAAATGGGACTTAAGGAGATGGCAAAGTTTCTAAGGCTAAGGACACTGTCAAGAAAACAAAATGGCAGTCATCAGTTTGGGAAAAGATCTTTACCAACCCCACATCTGATAGAGGCCTGATATCCAAGGTATACAAAGAACTCAAGAAGTTAGATACCAGAGAATCAAACAACCCTATTAAAAATGGGGTACAGAGCTAAACAAAAAGTTCTCAATTGAGGAATATTGAATGGCTGAGAAGCATCTAAGGAAGTGCTCGACATCCTTAGTCATAGGGGAAATGCAAATCAAAACAACCCTGAGATTCCACCTCACACCAACCAGAATGGCTAAGATCAAATATTCAGATGACAGCAGATGCTTGCAAGGATGCAGAGAAACAGGAACAATTCTCCACTGTTGGTGGGGTTGTAAACTGGTACAATCAATCTGGAAATTAGTCTGGCAGATCCTCAGAAAATTGGACATAGTACTACCCAAAGACCCAGTTATTCTACTTCTGGGCATATACCTCAGAGAAGCTCCAACAAACAACAAAGACACATGCACCACAATGGTCATAGCAGCCCTATTTATAATAGCCAGAAGCTGGAAAGAACCCAGATGTCCTTCAGTAGATGAATGGATACAAAAATTGTGGTATATTTACACAGTGGAGTACAAATCAGCTATCAGAAACAATGACTTTATGAAATTCTTAAGAAATTGGATGCATCTAGAGAATATCATCCTGAGTGAGGTAACCCAGTCACAAAAGAACAGACATAATATGTAGTCACTGATAATTGGGTACTAACCCCAGAAAGCTCTAAACACCCCAGAAACAACTCACAGATTATATGAAGTTCAAGAAAAACAAAGGCCAAAAAAAAAAAAAAAAAATGAAAATGAAAAACCATTATGCTTAATCTTTACATATCAAGAAAACTTTGACTATTTTCAAGTTACATTTTATTTTACATGTACTTTATGCTCATTGTAACTAGTGAGATTTTAATGCATGCTATCAAATCTCTAAAAAAATTAAGTACTGACAAACATGTATTCATATACAAAATGAATATTTTTTATGCAAAAATGCTTTTAAAATCTGTACACTAATCTTTGTTTTTTAAAATAAAGTTGTTCAATAAAAAGAAAAAAAAAAAAGAAAGAATACTGACCAAGGCAGGAGGAACAAGCCAATAAGCAGCTGCATTTCTCCATGGGCTCTTCCTCAGTTCCTGTATTCAGGTTTGTGCCTTGAAATCCTGCATTGATCTCTCCTCATGATCGATTAACCCTTTCACCTCCAAGTTGCTTTCAAACTTGATCTTGGATGACAGCAACAGAAAGCAAGCTAACACACTTTCTATTCCAGTCTGGATTAAAACTCACTGTGCCCATAAATTTGACAGTGAACTCTCAGGCTTCCTGTCCTACTGCCAGAAGCATGAGGCATCACACCAGGCTCGAGAGCAGTTCTTCGAAACTCCAAGGCATCCTCTTGAAATGCTATCCACTCTTTTTAAATATTTAATTTCAATTTCACTTATGCACACTTCCTCTAGTTAATGAACTTATATGTGACTTTTTCTTAGCTTATGGTTTATCTCCCACCAAGAGTGTTTGTTATTTACTTGTTTAATGCACCGTTCTAAGTCCAGACAGAGTATCTTAAATGTAGCAGGTGCTTCATAAATATTTTTGAGTTAAAGAATGAGATTCCTTTTTTGGAAAAGTAAATGAGAACTAAGTGTCATGAGTTTTCAATTTAAAATGATATTTTTATTAGATATTTTATTTACATTTCAAACAGTATCAACTTTCCTGGTTTCCTGTCCTCAACATTTTATAAATGGGGGATGACATTACTCTATTTTATTTTATTATTTATTAAATTTATTTATTTTATAAAATAATATTATAGCTCACAAAATTTGTTACATAATAATATATGATAAAAACACATTTTTTTTTTCTTTTTCTGAGAAGGATTGAGGCTTCCCCATTTTTGTCTTCCTTCTTTTTGAGCCTCATAAGGTCTGTAAGTTGTTTCTTGGTTATATTTAGAGCTTTTTAGGATTAGTATCAGTTATCAGTGAATGCATATCATGTGTGGTTTTTTTTTTTTTTTTTTTTTTTTTTTTTTTTTTTTTTTTTTTTTTTTTTTTTGTGACTGGGATACCTCAGTAGTTAGATCCATTTGCTTAGGAATTTCGTGAAGTCATTGTTTCTAATAGCTGAGTAGTACTCCATTGTGAGAATGTACTACACTTTCTGTATCCATTCCTCTGTTGAAGGACATCTGGGTTCTTTCCATACTCTGGCTATCACAATAGGGCTGCTATGAACATGGTGGAGCATGTGTCATTATATGTTGGAGCACCTTTCAGATATATGCCTGGAAGTAGAATAGCTGGGTCTTTGGGTAATACTAAGTCCAAGTTACTGAGAAACCATCAGACTGATTTTCAGAGTGGTTATAACAGCTTACAACCCCACCAACAGTGGAGGAGTGTTCCTCTTTCTCAGCATCTTTGCCAGCATCTGTTTTCATCTGAGTTTTTGATCTTGGCCAATCTGACTATTGTGAGGTAGAATATCAGGGTTGTTTTGATTTGCATTTCCTTGATGACTGGAGATGTTGAGCATTACTTTACATGTGTCTCAGGCATTCAGTACTTCTCAGTTTAGCTCTGCACCCCAATTTTTAATAGGATTGTTTGATTCTCCAGATTCTAACTTCTTAAATTTTTTTGTATATGATGGATATTAGACCTCTATCAGAAACCTTTCCCAATCTGTTGAGTGCCATTTTGTTTTCTTAATAGTGTCATTAGCCTTACAGAAACTTTGCAATCTCATTAAGCCCCATTTATCAATTCTTGATCTTAGAGCACAAGCCATTGGTGATGTGTTCATGTAATTTTTCTTTGTTCCTATGTGTTCTAAGGCTTTCCCCACTTTCTATTCTAACAGTTTCAGTGTACTTCGTTTTATATGGTGGTCTTTGATCCACTTGCACTTTATCTTTGTACAAGGATATAAGAAATAATCTATTTTCATTCTTCTGCATGCTGACTGCCAGTTGAGCCAACATCATTTATTGAAGAGGCTGTCCTTTTTCCATTGAATGTTTTTAGCTCCTTTGTCAAAAATTAAGTTCCCATATGTGTGAAGGTTCATTTCTGGATCTTCTGTTCTGTTCCAGTGATCTACCTGCCTATCTATGTACCAATAGCATGCAGTTTTCAACTCAATTGGTTTGTAATATATCTTGATGTCAGGAATAGTGATTCCCACAGAAGTTCTCTTGTTGTTGAGAATAGATTTCAATATTCTAGGTTTTTTGTTATTCCAGATGAATTTGAAAATTGCTCTTTCCAACTCTATGAAGAACTGGGTTGGAATTTTGATAGGGATTGCATTTAATCTGTAGACTGCTTTTGGTAAGACGGACATTTTTACAGTGATGATCCTTCCAATCCATGTACATGAGAAATCTTTCCATCTTCTGAGATCTTTCTCAATTTTATTCTTCAGAGATTTGAAGTTCTTGTCACACGGGTCCTTCACTTGCTTAGTTAGGATCACACCAAGGTATTTCATATTGTTTGTGACACTTGTGAAGGGTATATTTTCCCTAATTTCTTTCTCAGCATGTTTGTTCTTTGAGTTGAGGAAGGCTACTGGGTTTTTTTTTTTTTTTTGAGTTAATTTTATATCCAGCCACTTTGCTGAAGTTGTTTATCAGCTGTAAAATTTTTCTGGTGAAATTTTTGGGGTCACTTATACTATCATGTCATCTGCAAATAGTGATATTTTTAATTCTTCTTTTCTGATCTGTATCTCTTTTATTTTCTTTTGCTGTCTAATTGCTCTGGCCAGGACTTCCAGTACTATGTTGTATAGGTAGGGGGAGAGTGGGCAGCCTTGTCTACTCCCTGATTTTAGTGGAGTTGCTTCAAGTTTCTCATCATTTAGTTTGACGTTAGCTATTGGTTTTCTGTATATTGATTTTATTATGTTTGGGCATGGTCCTTGGATTCCTGTTCTTTCCAAGACTTATAGCATGAAGGGGTGTTGAATTTTGTACTTGGAATAACATAAAACCCAGGATGGCCAAATCTATCCTCAACAATAAAAGAACTTCCAGGGGAATCATCATCTCTGAAATCAAACTATTACAGAACAATCGTGATAAAAACCACATGGTATTCGTACTGAGACAGGCAGGTAGAAAAATGGAATAGAATTGAATACTCATAAATGGACCCACAAAACTCTGTTTACTTGATTATTGACAAAGGAGCTAAAAACATTCAATGGGAAAAGGACAGCATCTTCAAAAAACAGTGCTGGCTCAACAGGCAGTCAGCATGTAGAAGAATGCAAATTGATTCATTCTTATCTTCTTGTACAAAACTCAAGTCCAAGTATATCTAATACCTCCACATAAAATCAGGTATTCTGAAACTAATAGAGGAGCAAGTGTGGAAGAGCGCAGAACACATAGGCACAGGGGGAAATTTTCTGAACAAAATTCCAATGACTTAAGTTCTAAGATTAAGAATGGATCAATGGGACCTCATAAAATTGCAAAGCTTCTATAAGGCAAAGAACACTGTCATGAGGACAACATGGCCACCAATAAATTTGAAAAGGACCTTTAGCAATCCTGCATCTTATAGAGGGCTAATATCCAATATATACAAAATTAGACTCCAGATAATCAAATAATCCTATTAAAACTGGAGTACAGAGCTAAACAAGGAATTCTCAACTGAGGAATACAAAATGGCTAAGAAGCATCTAAAGAAATGTTCAACATCCCAAGTCATCAGAAAAATGGAATCAAAACTACCCTAAGATTCCTCCTCATACAAGTCAGAATGGTTAAGATCAAAACTCAGGTGACAGTTTCTGGTTAGGATGTGGAAAAAGAGGAACACTTCTTCATTGTTGGTGGGATTGGAAGCTAAAACAACCATTCTGGAAATTTGTCTGGCATTTCCTTAAAAAAATGGACATAATATTACCTCAAGACTTAGCTATACTACTCCTGGAGATATATCCAAAAGACCTTCCAACATATCACAAGGACATATGCTCCACCATGTTTATAGCAGCCTTATTTATAATATCCAGAAGCTCGAAAGAACCCAGATTTCTTTCAACAGAGGAATGGTTACAAAAATTGTGGTACATTTATACAATAGAATACTAGTGTGTTGTTAGAAACAATGACTTTGTGAAATTCCTAGGATGGAACTAGTAGCTATCAACCTTCATGAGGTAACACAGTCACAAATGTACACACATGGTATGCACTCACAGATAAGCGGATACTAACCCAAAAAGTTCTAAATACCCATGAAACAATTCACAATCCTTATGCAGCTCAGAAGAAGGAGGCCTGAATTTGGATGCCTAAGTCCTTCTTAGAAGGGTAATAAAACACCCACGGGAAAACAAACAGGGAGAAATAGAGGACCAGGGATTAAAGAAAACATCATTCAGAGACTGCATCACATAGGGATCCACCTCATATGCATCCACCAAATCCAAACACTATTGCTGATGCCAAGGAATGCTTATTGGCAGGAGCCAGATATGGATGTATTTTCAGAGGCTCTGCCAGAGTCATGCAGATACAGTTGAGGATGCTTGCAGCTAACCATCAGGCTTATTACAGATGAAGGAGCTAGAGGAAAGACTGAAGGAGCTGAAAGGCTTGCAACCCCATGGGAAAAATAACATTATCAACCAACCAATTCCTCCAGAGCTCCCAGGGACTAAAACACCAACTAATGAGCACACATGGAGAGACCCATAGCTTCAGTTGCATATGTAGGAGGACAGCATTGTCTGGCATTAATGGGAAAAGATACCTTTGGTCCAGTGAAGGCATATTTTCCCAGTATAAGGGAATGTCAAGGCACTGAAGTGGAAAAGTGGTTGGGAGAGGGAGCACCCTCATGAAAACAAGTAGAGGTGGAGGTGGGATTCAGTGGGGGCAAAGGGGATAACATTTGAAATGTAAATACAGAGAATATCCAATAAATAATTGCATCCTACTTCACATCAGAGACTCTCAAAGCTGGACAGCTTGGACTTATGTCCTGTAGCCTCTAATATATGACAGACACCAGTCTTTAATACTATATCCAGTAAGCTCTCAATCATCATATATAAAGAAAACAATATATTCCCAAACAACCAAATTTAAACAATTTCTATCCACAAATAAAGTACAATCGAAAATATTAGAATTAAAACTCAAAACCAAAAATGCTAAATACACTAATAAACAACCACAGGAAATAAATATTAGTATCAGAAAAAATAAGGACACACATGCATATTACCTATCTATTAAATATAGCACTTGAACTTCTAGGTAGTACATTAAGACAGGTAAAGGAAATTAAAATGATATGAATCAAAAAGGATAAGGTCAAAGTATCATTGTTTACACATGATATTATAGTATACATAAGTGAACCCAAAAGTTCTACAGAAGAACTTCTACAGCTATTAAACTTCCTCAGCATAGTAGCTGGATAGAAAAATAAGTAAAAAAATTAGTAGTGCTCCTTTATATGCTCAATAAATGAACTGAGAAAGAAATTAAGAAAAAAAACAACACCCTTTACAATAGCTACTAATAATATAAAATATCTTGTTGTACCTATAACCAAGCAAGTGAAAGACCTGTATGATGAGAACTTCAAGTCTCTGAAGAAAAAAATTGAGAAAGATATCAGAAGATATCACATGTTTCTGAATCAGAAGAATTAAATAGTAAAAACGGTCATCTTACCTAAAGCAGTCTACATATTCAATAGTATTCCCATCAAAAGAACAATAACCCAGACACTTATAACAAAAAAATTAATAAATGAAACCTAATTAAACCAAACACCCTTTGCAAGGCGAAGGACACTGTCAAAGAAGAGAACATCAGCCTACAGAATGGGAAAAGACCTTTACTCACCATACATCCACAAGAGGGCTAATTATATTAAAAACATATAAAGAAATAATAAATTAGATAGAGGCTGATCAACTGCAATTGGGAACACAAAATTAAAACTTCTGTTTCCACCCTGAGGCGACTTCCGGACGCAGAGCGGAGCCTGGCCTACCTGCCAGGCGGAACGGTGGCTCATAGAGGCTGAGCAACTGGTGAGTGGGAGACCAAGACTGCAGGGGAGCAGAGAGATCTCTGCGGAGTGCACACGGAAAGTGCACACCGTACCTTGCCCTGCCCCGCCCTGCCCAATCCAGCGATTGGGAACAGAAAATTAGAACTTCTGTTTCCACCCAGAGGCGACTTCCGGACGCAGAGCAGAGCCTGGCCTACCTGCCGGGCGGAACGGCGGCTCATAGAGGCTGAGCAACTGCAATTGGGAACAGAAAATTAGAACTTCTGTTTTCACCTGGAGGCGACTTCTGGACGCAGAGCTGAGCCTGGCCTACCTGCCACCCAGATCAGCAGCTCATAGAGGCTGAGCAACTGCAATTGGGAACAGAAAATTAGAACTTCTGTTTCCACCCGGAGGCGACTTCCAGATGCAGAGCGGGGCCTGGCCTACCTGCCATCGGATCTGCGGCTCATAAAGGCTGAGCAACTGGTGGGTGGGAGACCTGGGCTGCAGGGGAGCAGAAAGATCTCTGTGGAGTACACAAGGAAAGTGCACCCCCTGCCTTGCCCTGCCCTGCCGTGCCTGATCCAGCAAACAGAAAAAGAACCTTGGAACTTCTGCTCACACCCGACGACTCTGAGGCATAAAACAGGGCTCGACCCATCTGACACCTCAACCAGTGGAGAACCAGGGTCACAGACCAGATACAAGGGAAAGGTAAGAACATATCACTGACAACAAAATGGCAAGAGGAAAGAGAAAGAGAATATCCCAAGGGAACCAAGACAATCTAGCAAAACCAGAGCCCAGCTCTCCCATAACAGCAAACATCGGAACTCCAAACACTCCAGAAAAAGAAGACACAGACCTGAAATCATGCCTCAAGACGCTGATAGAATTACTTAAACAAGAAAGGGAGGAAAAGCAAAAAGATTCAGAAGCTTTTAAAGAAGAAACAAGAAAAACACTCAAAGAACTCAAAGAACGAGAGGAAAACAGAACCAAAGAAATAAAGGAATGGAAGAGGGAAATTAAAACAGAGATTGACACAATAAAGAAAACACTAAAAGAGATAACCCTAGAGTCAGAACACCAAAAAAAAAAAAAAAAAAGAAAGAAATCAGGAGTCACAGAAGCAAGCATTTCCAATAGATTACAAGAGATCGAAGAGAAAATCTCGGGGGCAGAAGACAACATTGCAAACATAGACAAAACAGCCAGAGAAGATGCAAAAAACAAAAAGCTCCTAACCCAAAATGTCCAGGAAATCCAAGACACAATGAGAAGACTGAACCTAAGGATAATAGTAATAGAAGAGTGAGAAGAGTATCAACTAAGGGGTACAGTAAATATCTTCAACAAAATCATAGAAGAAAACTTCCCTACCCTCAAGAATGAGATGACCACGAGCATAAAAGAAGCCTTCAGAACTCCAAATAGGTTGGACCAGAAAAGAAATACCTCCCTACACATAATAGTAAAAACATCAAGCGCCCAAAGAAAAGAAAGAATACTAAAAGCAGTAAGGGAAAAAGGTCAGGTAACATATAAAGGCAGACCAATCAGACTCACACCCGATTTCTCAACAGAGACTATGAAAGCTAGAAGAGTCTGGACAGACATCATGCACTCCTTAAGAGAGCACAAGTGCCAGCCCAAGCTGCTATACCCAGCAAAACTATCAATCACTATCAATGTAGAGACGGAGATATTTCAAGACAAATCAAAGTTCACACAATATCTGACCACAAACCCAGCACTACAACAAATTATAGGTGGAAAACCCAATACAATGAGGGAAAATACAGCCTAGTAAGAACAAGAAAACTCCTAAACAAGAAAACTAAAAGAAGAAAAAAATACAGACACAACTCAACCCAAAAAAGCAATAATCGCAAGAAACAGAAACAACTATTCCTTGATATCTATTAACATAAGTGGTCTCAACACCCCAATAAAGAGACATAGACTATCAGACTGGATACATAAACAAAATCCAGCCTTTTGCTGCATACAGGAAACTCATCTCAGAGACAAAGACAGACACTATCTCAGAGTAAAAGGGTGGGAAAAAAACTTGCAAGCAAACAGCTCCAAGAAGCAAGCTGGAGTGGCTATTCTAATATCGAATACAGTAAATTTCCAACCAAAAGTTATCAAAAAAGATAAGGAAGGACACTTTTTACTCATTACCGGGGAAATCTGTCAGGAGGAACTCTCAATCCTTAACTTATATGCTCCAAATAAAAAATCACCCACATTCATAAAAGAAACCCTACTAAAGCTCAAAAAATACATTTCACCCCACACAATAATAGTGGGAGTCTTTAATACCCCACTCTCACCAATGGACAGATCAGGGAAACAGAAACTGAACAAGGACACTGCAAAACTAGCAGAGACTTTGAACCAACTAGAATTAATAGATATACACAGAACATACTATCCCAAAGTAAAAGAATACACCTTCTTCTCACCAACCCATGGCACCTTCTTGAAAATTGACCACATAATTGGACACAGAACGAGCCTCCATCAATATAAGAAGATTGAAATACTCCCATGCATCCTCTCAGATCACCATGGTCTATGGCTGGTCTTTAACAACAACAAAGAAAACAAAAATCCCACATACACATGGAAACTAAACAATGCTCTGTTAAAGGATAGCAGGGGCAAAGAAGAAATAAAGAAAAAAATTGAGGATTTTCTAGAATTCAACAAAAACAAAAACACAACATACCCAAACCTATGGGATGCAATGAAAGCAGTACTGAGAGGAAAACTCATAGCCCTAAGTGCTTCCAAAAAGAAACTGGAGAGAGCTCACATCAGCAACCTGACAGCACAGCTAAAAGCCCTAGAACAAAAGGAAGCAGATATACCCAAAAAGGGTAGACGGCAAGAAATAATCAAAATTATGGCAGAAATAGACCAAATAGAAACAAAAAGAACCTTCGAAAAAATCAACAAATCCAAGAGTTGGTTCTTTGAGAAAATCAACAAGATTGATAAACCCCTAGCCAGACTAACTAGAGGGCAATGAGAGAGTATCCAAATTAACAAAATCAGAAAGGAAAGTGGGGACATAACAACTGAAACTGAGGAAATTCAAGAAATCATCAGATCCTACTACAAAAACTTATACTTCACAAAATTGGAAAATCTGGAGGAAATGGATGAATTCCTAGACAGATACAAGGTCCCAAAGTTAAACCAAGACCAAGTAAACCATCTAAATAGCCCTATAACACCTAAAGAAATAGAAGAAGTCATCAAAAGCCTCCCAACCAAAAAAAGCCCAGGTCCAGACGGGTTCAGTGCAGAATTTTATCAGACTTTTATTGAGGATATAACACCAATACTCGCCAAACTATTCCAAAAGATAGAATCAGATGGAATATTACCCAACTCATTTTTTGAGGCTACAATAACCCTCGTACCTAAACCACACAAAGACCCTACAAGGAAAGAGAACTTCAGACCAATCTCACTTATGAACATTGATGCAAAAATACTCAACAAAATCCTTGCAAACCGAATCGAAGAACATATCAAAAACGATCATTCATCTTGACCAAGTAGGCTTCATCCCTGGGATGCAGGGATAGTTTAACAAAAGGAAATCCATCAACGTAATCCACCATATAAACAAACTCAAAGACCAAAATCACATGGTCATCTCACTAGATCCTGAGAAAGCATTGGACAAAATCCAACACCCCTTCATGTTAAAAGTCCTGGAAAGAACAGAAATCCATGGCTCATACTTAAACCTAATAAAAGCAATATGCAGCAAACCAACAGCCAACATCAAACTTAATGGCGAGAAACTTGAAGCAATCCCACTAAAATCAGGGACTCGACAAGGCTGCCCACTCTCCCCCTACCTATTCAACATAGTACTGGAAGTCCTGGCTGGAGCAATTAGACAGCAAAAGGAGATCAAGGGGATACAAATCGGAAAGGAAGAGATAAAAACATCACTCTTTGCTGATTATATGATAGTTTACTTGAATGACCCCAAAAATTCCACCAGAGTACTCCTACAGCTGATAAACAAGTTCAGCAAGGTGGCTGGATACAAAATTAACTCAAACAAATCAGTAGCTTTCCTGTACTCAAAGGACAAACATGTGGAGAAAGAAATTAGGGAAAAGGTACCCTTCACAATCTTTACAAAAACTATGAAATACCTTGGTGTGACTCTAACTAAGCAAGTGAAGGACCTGTATGACAAGAACTTCAAACCTCTAAAGAAAGAAATTGAGGAGGATCTCAGAAAATGGAAAGATCTCCCATGCTCATGGATTGGAAAGATCAACATCTTAAAAATGGCCATCCTACCAAAAGCAATCTACAGATTCAATGCAATCCCCAATCAAAATTCCAACCCAGTTCTTCATGGAATTGGAAAGATCAATGTGCAATTTCATATGGAATAACAAAAGACCTAGAATAGCGAAATCCATCCTCAACAACAAAAAAACATCTTCGGGAATCACTATCCCTGACCTCAATCTATATTACAAGGCAATTGTGCTGAAAACTGCATGGTACTGGTACAGAAATCGGCATGTGGATCAATGGAATAGAATAGAAGATTCAGAAATGAGCCCTCATGTATATGGTCACCTGATTTTTGACAAAGGAGCAGTAAACATTCAATGGAAAAAGGACAGCCTATTCAACAAATGGTGCTGGTCCAACTGGCACTCAGCATGCAAAAGAATGAAAATAGACCCTTTCTAATCTCCTTGTACAATGCTCAAGTGTAAGTGGATCAAAGATCTCTACATTAAACCAGATACACTGAAACTATTAGATGAGAAAGAAGGGACAACTTAGAACACATAGGTACAGGAGAAATTTTCCTGAACAAAACACCAATGGCTCAAGCTCTAAGATCAAAGATTAACAAATGGGACTTAATGAGATTGCAAAGTTTCTGTAAGGCTAAAGACATCGTCAAGAAAACAAAACGGCAACCAACAGAATGGGAAAAGATCTTTACCAACACCACATCAGATAGAGGCCTAATATCCAACGTGTACAAGGAACTCAAAAAGCTAGACACCAGAGAATCAAATAACCCTATTTAAAAATGGGGTACAGAGCTAAACAAATCGTTTTCAGTTGAGGAACACCGAATGGCCGAGAAACACCTGAGGAAGTGCTCGACATCCTTAGCCATCAGGGAAATGCAAATCAAAACAACCCTGAGATACCACCTTATACCAGTCAGATTGGCCAAGATCCAAAACTCAGATGACAGCAGATGCTGGCGAGGCTGCGGAGAAAGAGGAACACTTCTCCACTGTTGGTGGGGTTGCTAGTTAATACAACCACTCTGGAAATCTGTCTGGCGATACCTCAGAAAACTGGATATAGTACTACCTGAAGACCCAGCTATTCCACTTCTGGGCATATACCCCAGAGACACTTCAATACATAACAAAGTTATATGCACCACAATGTTCATAGTGGCTTTATTTATAATAGCCAGAAGCTGGAAGGAACCCAGATGTCCTTCAGAAGATGAATGGATACAAAAATTGTGGTACATATACACAATGGAATAATACTCAGCCACCAGAAACAATGACTTAGCCAAATTCTTAAGAAAATGACTGCATCTAGAGAATATCATCCTGAGTGAGATAACCCAGTCACAAAAGAACAGACATAATATGCAGTCACTGATAGTGGGATGCTAACCCCAGAGGCTGTCACTCTCCCAGAAACAACTCACAGACTGTATGAAGTCCAAGAAATAAAGAAAACAAAAAAATATACATATATTTACAAAACAAGAAGACTTTGACTATTTCCATGTTCCGTTTTGTTTTGCATGTACTTTACGCTTATTGTAACTATTAGGTTTTCAATGCATACTGTCAAGCCTTTGAAAAAAATTAAGTTCTGACGAAAAAAATATATTCACATGGTTTTATGTAAAATTCTTTCAATGTCTGAAAAATCAGTACTGACAAAAATGTATAATTTTAAGCAAAAATGTTTAAAATCTGTACATTTATCTTTGTTTTGTAAAATAAAGTCGTTTAAAAGAAAAGAAATAATAAATTATATATTTATATACCAATTAACCCAAATGAAAAATGGGTACAGAGCTAAACAAATTCTCAACAAAGAAATCTTGAATGACCCAGATTCACTTAAAGAAATGTTCTTAATCATCAGGGAACTGCAAATCAAAACGAATCTACAGTTCCACCTAACACTTATCTTAATGTCTAAGATTAAATCTCAAGGAACAGCACATACTGGCTAGCAAGGTGAACACTCCTCCATTGTTTGTGCAATTGCAAACTGGTACAACAACTTGGGAAATATGTTTTGAGGTTTCTCAAAAAATTGGGAATACTACCCAGAACCAAGTTCTTACCACTCCTGAACATATACTCCAAAGATGCTCCACTATAGTACGGTGACACTTGCTCAGATATATTAATAGAAACTTTATTTGAAATATCCAAAAGCTAGAAATAAACTAGATGACCTTCAACTGAAGAATGGATCAAGAAAACATGGTTCAATTACACAATGGAATATGACTTAGCCATTAAAAACAAGGACGTTATCAATTTCACAGGAAAATGGATGAAACTTAAAAAATATCATCCTGATTGAGGTAATCCAGACTTATAAAGGTAAGAATGGTATGTACTCAATTATAAGTGGACATTAGACATAAATTACACAATCACCATGCTACAATCCATAGACCCAAGTAAACTGTCTAATAAGCAGGTCCCATAAAGGTCTCAAGGGAGGATGCATGAATCTCACTCTGAAGGGAAAACAACATAATGATTGGAGATGTGTGGAAAGAAGTTACTGAGTGGGAGAGGTGGTATTTTCAGAGAGGATGGTAATCAATGTGAGGAGAAAGTGTGGGTTGAGGAGGCTGGGAGGATGGAAATAGATGGGGACATTTCTGGTTACTATATGGAGGCGTGGGATGAGGGAGGAAATGTGAACTCTATTTGGGGGTGGACCTAATTAAGATTCCTGTGAGCAGGGGCTATAGAGTTTAAAGTGCCCACCTCCTGTTGTTTTGGAGGACTTCCTGTGGAGGATGGAGATACTGATCTACCAACAAAACTTTCAACAAAAAACTTATCTTGTCTACAAGACACAAAGAGATGAAGATGGAGCAGAGGCTACTGAGGGAACATTCAACCCATGACCACCACAACTTGAGACCCATACATGGAAGGGAGTTAACCCCTGACACTCTTCATGATGTTTGATTATGCTTGCAGACAGGAAATTAGCATAATTGTCTCCTGAGAGGCTTTATGCAGCAGCCAAGGGGAACAGATGCAGAGACTCATAACATCAGTCAGATCTCAGGTTGTGGTCTCAATGAGTGGAAGATAGACTTGAGCAAGACAGAGAGGTCAAAAATACACAAGAAGACTTGAAGAGTCAACTAACTTGGGCCCATGGGTTTTCATCACCAATGAAAAAGCATGGAGGAGCCAGTGCTAGGCCTCCGACATATTTGTAACAAAAGCGCAGCTTGGTCTTCATGTGGGTCTCCTAACAAGTGGAGCAAACACCGTCTCTTACTCTGTCACCTGCCATTGGATCCCATTCCCATAGCTGGGTTGCTTGGTTGGCCCTCATCAGAGGAGGATGTGTCTAGTCCTACTAGACTAGTAAGTGAAGGCTGTGACAAGGAGGCAATGTGAATGGAAAAATAAATGATTGAAAACGAAAGATATGATTTGGAAATAAAATTGAAAACGCATTACTATGTTTCTGGCAATAGAGGTCCTTGCGGCCAGTGGCTCATATTTCCAAAATTCTCACATTTGAAAATACTTTAGTTAAGCCGTTATGTGTCATACAGCTTTGGCACTTTTTTTCTTTTCTTAGTTTTAACACCTTTTTTTAAACAATTTTAAATTATCAATATATATAGTAGAGATTATATTCTCAACATGCCATGTTTTTAAGCAGCTTGTTTCTCACCTGTTTATGTGAGGAAAGCCTAAGCCCAGTTGGGTAGGTTTTTTTTTTCAATCATAATAAAATTTCAATTTATTATATATATATATATGTATATATATATACATAAAATATTAAACTTAATAAATTACACGTTTATGTTAAAGCAAATGCTTTTCTATTTTTTCCTGTTGAGTTAATAATAATAAACTTTATTTTAAAAAACAAAGATAAAAGAAAAAAATTTTAAACATTTTTGCATAAATGTATACAAACACATTTTTGTCAGTGCTTGGCTTTTTTTTTCTTTTTTTTTTTTTAAGGTTTGATACTCTGCACTAAGGTCTTACTAGTTACAATGAGCAAAAAGTACATGTAAAACAGGATGTAACCCAGAATTAGTCAACGTTTTCTAGGTGTGTAAGGATTGAGCATAATGTTTTTTTTTTTTTTTTTTTGATTCATTTTGTTTTCTTTTTCCTTGAACTTCACACAGTCTGTGAGTTGTTTCTGGGGCAGTCTGAGCCTCTGGGGTCAGCATCCCACTATCAGTGACTGCATATTATGTCTGTTCTTTTGTGACTGGGTTATCTCACTCAGGATGATATTCTCTAGATGAAACCATTTTCTTAAGAATTTGGTTAAGTCATTGTTTCTGATAGCTGAGTAGTACTCCATTGGCACTTCTTTTTTGAAAGCTGAAACCTTGAAGGGTGTGAAAGGCAGAATCGTGCAGGTGTTTGCTCACATGATAAAACTCGGTGTGTGTGGGTCTGCACACATGTGTACAGTGCAGGTAGTGGGAATTATTATTTCTAAATAAATGCTTGAATCAGTTTGAGTAAATTGTATAGAGAGCCTTGTAATAAGTCTTCAGAATTCAGAATCAATAAAGATAATAACTTACCCTGAAATGAGTTTAGTTATACCAGAGTTCATGTTATTTTTAATAATGAATTCCTTTTGAATAGGACTTTTCTTTCAAGGCACCTTTACCTTTAATGGATTTAGATAAGCCCAGATTTTACAACAGAGGAAGAGCACACATTCAAAACACTTCCCACTGAGGTCACACAAAACTCTTCACATGCCTAATTATCTCCCAGTTTACATTAGGATAAGGAGATCCAGCAGATGGCCTCTAACCACATCAACAAATGCCCTGGTTTTTATAGCATACACTTTTTCACAGTAAGGTCAGTGCTATAAAAAAAGAAAAAAGCAGCACACAGTTTCACATTCTGGTCCAGGCTCTCTTGTGAGATATTCAAGACAGGTGTTTAACGGACTACATGTGTCAGTAACACTCAGTCCAGATTTCCTGTACCAGGAAACCTGAAGACGAAGTACACGTGTCTAACATTTCAAAAGTACTGGTAGAGAAATATTCCAAAGCCCTCTTCAAAATCTTTGTGTTTTGTAGAGTTACTAGACAAGACCTACCAAAAGAACATTTTTTGGGGGGGGAAGGATCTGCTGCACTTGAAATCATTTATATATTTGCACCATTTTGAATTTCAACATAATTTACTGTTTAATTTCACTTCCATACGAGACATTTTGGGGCTGCAAACATTAGGAGCCTGCTGTAAGTCACAATCTATACAACCAGAATTTTCCCTTAGCTTCCCAAGGCTCATCTTTTAAATTAATTTTTTTTGAATTTTTAATATTGTATCTTAATAAGAAAGGGAGAATTTACCATAGCAAATACTCAGTGTGTATTTGAGAGATTTGATTATTAATCTTCATTTTTAACTTGACTCTGATTCTTGTAGGAAATGCATCTAGATGCAGTTATGATGGTCTTTTCAGTAGGTTTCAGGGGGAAGGCATATTGTGAATATGGGTATCTCTGCCTCATGGTTTTAGACTGAATAAAAAGGAGGAGGTCTAAACACTAGAACTCACTGTTCCTTCATGCTCACACATGCAGCTGCCTCTGGCTCCTGCCACTGTCTCTACATCAGCATCATTGAGGACACCTTTACAAGGTGAATCAAATACATTCTTAATTCCTTAGGTTCCCTCGTGTTGGACCTTTTGTCATGGCAATGAGAAAAGAAAGTCACACAGTATAAGATTGATTTCACTGTATGAGTTGTCATCTGGGTGCTGTTTATATAGATTTTCACCAAATTTTGAAATACATGCAGTTGTATAATTTAATTTAAAGGCAATCAGTGGCAATATTACAACACTAAAAGTTTAAAGCCTAACCTTTACATAAGGGAAATAAAAAATAGGGTTTCAGTTATGTTGCAAAGGAACACTTGCCTGAACATATTACACTACAGTGCTCTAATTCAAAATAATTAAAATGAGAAAACAACTTGTCTCAAAACGAAAATATACCCAAGGGCCAATAAATAGATTTGAATGTGATTTCTTAGCAACTTGGGTATTAGGAGCTCATCTTCCTGAGTGGTGAAATCTCTGAGGATGGGAGAATCTGTGTGACAATCGGTTTGAGGATTACCGGTATTGAAGGCCATTTGCTGACATCTGCTCCTGTCGCTCAATGGTTTAAACAGGTATTTTGTTTCTCATTCTCTGAACTGGAATAAAACCAAACATGCACTTGTCAAAAATGCCATTTATTATTTGGGAATAAAATTTTTCATAAATGGCACTTATGAAAAATGAAATTGACATTTGACATTCTTGTCATTCATCAGGAATGTTGAGGTTGAAACAGGAGCATGTGCATTTGGGGAAGGTGCAGGTGAAACTGTTAGAAATGGTGTACAAGGAAGAAACTCCTACCCCTATGCAGAAATAAAATGATGCTTAGGTGTAGAATTGGTGAGCACTGACCCTCATGCACATTGACGTGTCGTGTGGAGACCCAATGCCAGGAAGACATTTGACATCATCCACAGGACTGGATCAATAGAATTAGTCAGTGCAAACTGAAAGTCCAATGTTATCACACATTTCTCTGAATCATAACGGTCTGAAATAAGAAGTCCAATTTCAGGTAAGTTTTAGTGGTAGTACTGCAGGAACAATCTTACTTTTGGGGAATATTATGCAGTCATGACTGAAATTTGGGAACCTGAGAAGTAATAACATGGTTCCCTTCTATTTTTGTACTACTACTAATGATTGCGTGTAAGTGCTTCATGTAAAGATGGATACAATATCTTCATGTTGGTATTGGCAGCTCTCAGAGACAAAGAAGAAAATGGCTCTTGATATACATTGGGTTTCATGAAGTGTGTCATGTTTATTTAAGTCATTGCTAAATTTCTATGCAAAGACTTGCAAATGGTGTTATATAGATAAATCTACTAAATAAAGGAGAATGGAATGTGCTTATGGCTCTCCTTGTAAACAACAAAAATAAGAATGCTTGATACCAAGACCAGTATGTTATTATTCAAGGACATCTGTCTGACTTAGCTGTCTTCTTTCTTCTACATGATCGCGCAGTATTGGTCAAACGTAGTGTGTACACTGAGTTGCTTTTCTTGAGTTTTGGCTTTCTTATTAGACTTTCAGAAGAAATTTGGAATTTACTAGCCTAGGTTAAAATACTGACTGTAGGCACACAAGCGAATATGTCAAACTAAGAAATGTAGAGATCCAACTGAATCTTTTGCATGGTCCTCTCTGGGACTCTCCCTTTTGCTGCAGTTAGCAGTTTTCAAAGGCAAGCATCCTAGATTACTACTTTTTCTTTCTTTTATTCATCTGTTTCTATTGAAACTTGAAGGTTCAGATAACCTGAACATCTTTGTCCATCATCTATAAGAGTAAAAGAGTATAATAGAGCAGGCAGGATTAAATATGGTAGAGATAGAAGGCCAGATCAGAGGAGGTAATATACCGAAAACTCATAGCAGGCTAGGATGTAAGCCCCAGGGAAGAACCTACTTTATTTTTCTGCTAAATGAACATATCAATAAACTGTTGCCTAAATTACAACTAAGACATACTTTTAATGTATTTAAACTATTTGGTTTCAAGTATTTGAAATATTTATCTATTTGGGGCATTGCTGATCATCTTGATTTCTACTTAAATTATTCCTAATCAGACTTTAGGAATGAGGCTCAGTAGGATAACAAGTTTATACCTGTTTGCAGCAACTTTATAATTGTCCCTGTACTTCATTACTTAACTTTTCTATGCTTGTTTCAGCAGCTAAAATATGTATTTTTGGCATGGTAATATTTAATGGCTACCAAAGTTAACTAATTATATAGTACTATGAGTCTGCTCAGAGTCTGCTTAGCAATTATTCATTGGAACATGTTTTTAATCATTCTATGACATTTTCAAATATAACTTCTTTTTCGCCAAGGACCGCCGCATAATCTCTTATTAGAAATGCTAATCTCCAATCTTAATAACTGGGCAGCATTTTGTCATTGCAATAGCAGAATTGGATGTTTAAGCATTTTAAATCCTGCCCTAGTATTGCTTCATTCTTTAGACAATTATGTACATCCATGGCCTTTGGACTCAAGATACTGTAGGGCCATCTGGAACTTTCCTATAAAGTCTGTAAAGTCAGAGTGTCTATTGTACAGTGAGTTATTTTGAGGGAATAGGATCTATTCAGATAATTTGATAGATTTTTTTCAGTTTCCTAAAAAAATAATAAAATTACTATTAGTATCCTCTTATTTTTAAATAAAAGCAGTCATGAGACAAATAGTATCTAATCATAATATCTTAAAGTTTTGTATTTTAGACCTACTTCTAAAGTGTTAAATGAATTTCAATGTTTAAATTATTAGTCAAATTGCAATTAATAATTCAAAGTGTCACCTAAAGTTAGTGCTGTCAATCAATTTACCTTATAGAAATTCTTTCACTGGGTGTGTTTGTAGGAGCGTGTTTTAAATTTAAAAGTATTGACAAGTTAGTTATTTTTTGGTTTTGCCTATATAAGAATTGGTATGATGTATTTATGTTAGAACTTAATGATACACAGATATTAATACCTCAAATGATTAGAATGCTTTCTTTTTGCATCTTATGATGGAATTTATGAAGTAAAAGATCCCAAACATTGAACTAGAAATATTTTTCAATTATTTTTTTTATCAATTCAAGCTTTCTGTATATTTTATTTTATGTCCCACACTTAATAATAACTGTGAGAAGTACGATGGAAGAGAACAGAAGTTGATTAATACTCATTTGTGACTAATCTGACACACTGCTGCCGGTCTGATATCAAGGTTCTTAGGTCATGAAGTAGAGGACAGACAAATGTCCTTTATTCCCATTAGACTTGGGCATCTGCATATAAGGGAACTAATCCTGCCTGAACTGGTGACCAGGCTGCTCTTTCACTAAACAGAATAAAAGGCAACTTTTACTGGTTTTCTTCAGTATACTAGTCTTGTAGGATTGCTCTGTCCACTGGTATATTTTTAAATGATATTTTAAATCTTTAGTCCTTCTGAGTAACTCTTACAGATGAAATTATGGTTCAATATAAATGGCTTAATCTTCATTGGGGTTCTAGCTAGAGAAATGGCTGAAGGGGCTGAAAGGGTCTGCAACCCCATGGAAAGAACAAAATTATCAACTAACTAAACCCACCACAGCTTCCAGGGACTAAACCACCAACCAATGAGTTCACATGGAGAGACCAAATGGCCCCAGGTGCATGTGCAGCTGAGGACAGCATTATCTGACATTAATGGGAGGAGAGTCCTTTAGTCCAGTGAAGGTTTATTTTCCCAGTGTAGCGGAATTCCAAGGTGCTGAGGTGGAAGAGGGTAGTTGGGAGAGGGAGCACATTCATGGAGGCCATGGGAGGAAAAGGGGGAATGGGATTGTGGGAAAAAGATAACATCTGAAATGTAAAGGCAGAGAACATTCAATAAAAACAAAAACAAGCAAGCAAACAAGCAAACAAACAAACAAACAAATGGTTTATTCTCCTGGTTTGATCTGATCTTTTATTTAAGGTTGAGGGAGTAATTGGTGATATGTTAGCTACTGTTGAAGTACAGAGGTGTCATTAAGGAAACACCGCATCAGCTCCAGCTAGATCATGTTAACCTTGACTAATAGTCTTGCACAATACATTGACATGTCTAAATGTGGAGTGGAGTAGTATTTAATCTAAGCATTAAGAGCAAGTAAAACAGATGCAATAGAAGAAAAAGATGCCTATCATAATCAACCTTTCAGAAATGTTGAGGCCATGATGAACCTAGAACTGCATTCTCTAGACATATAGCTTCCAAGATTAGTGATTTAAGTTAACTAGCAGCATTTGACGCTTGAGCACTTAGCTGGGTTTTTCGTCGCCAAGGGAAACATAGTGATTCTGAAGCAGGTGTGATTTTGCTGGGGTCTTATCAAAGGCATCTGATGGGGCAAGGAGTTTCTCAGGGAACAATATTCCCGCTTGTCATTGTTATAGCTGTCATGAACCCTGCTCTCTGTATCTTCATACAGCCATAAGGGTCTCAGGTTCTGTAATCAACCAGACCTTGTGACCGAAAATCATTTTTTCAAGCAAAATCTAGTGATTGAGCATTAAGAATGAGGCAGGAGAAACTGAAAACACGTTTGCAATAAGCAACAACCTAAGTGAGTAGAGGATGTAAGTTGTTTGCTTTCTTATACTGATCCCATCTTATCTAAGTTGTATTATATAATTAAGTAGGAAAATGCATAAATCATGTAAATTAGTGATGAATAGCATTTTATTCTGGTATTTTGTTAATTATTATTATATCAGTGAGAGAATCAATATATAATTATACATTAAACTTAATACACAATGGATGACCTATGAGATTAAGAGGCTTATTTGGGTCAGGATTCTGAAAGCAAGATGATGCAGGCAGTTTGGTATTGATGCTGCCCTGGGGAGATAGGTGCCATGACTGATTTAACAAATAGCAGAGGAATGAAAATTGAACCAACTGATTACAGAGGGGTTCAAACAATTAGACAGAATACCGCCAAAGAGGGAGAGAGAGTTTACAATTCCCCTTCAGTAACTACTCCAAAAGACCTGTAGTAATTGGCTTCAAATGTACTTGTTCATGACCTGACTAATTGTGATGTCATACTTCCTAAATTTGTCATGGTGTCACCATATAAAGGTGTGAAGCTGTGGAAAAATATTAAAAAATATGTAGTAAATGATTTTATCATGTAGCATGTGACTCTTTTAATGTCTTTCATACTTAATGCTCATCTCTATTACATGAAAGTCAGTGAATATTAACCCTTGTATTGTAACAATATGCTCTTACTCTTATGTAATAATATTTAAGTGATCAGGAATTTATTTAGGTAAGAATAATAATTGCCAATATGGATGGAATATGTTTTGGGGCCAAAGATTTATTAAGTAGTTTCTCTGTTAAATTTTAATTAACTCTGAGGTGTTAACTATTCTATCTTCTTCTTTAATGGCTAGAGTTCAGTGTTATGGGATTTATTGTAGATGATATTGCAACTTGTAAAAAATATTTCTCAGAAAGTTCTGGAAACAATCCCAGAGCTACACTGTAAAAATGACTGGCGAATGTACCCCATCTGCCACTGTCATGGCTGACTTAAAGACAGCACACACGCCTTCCCTCAGGAGAGGTTAGGGTTACTTCAGCCTCTATCTCTTATATCGGAGCACATTTGGGCTATGTGTATATGAGACTGTCCTACCGCTGTGGCGGAGAGGCTTCCTCACATGCCTGCGACTCCAGAAAAGTGAGGTGACTTCCTCTTCACAACCTGTGCCTTAATTATGAAGAGAAGCTTCTCAATGGAAGCTGGGTCAAATGCAGAATCTTTTACTATGAGTTAATTCTATAAATAGCCTTTGTTGTTTTACCCATCAAGTATGTAGAAAACTATTCCTGGAGGATTTTGAGTGGTTCTGAGCAGGGTGCTTAGAATAGCAACGGAAATGTAGAAGACATAAAATCTTAGATCACCTGAGCTGAAAAGCTTCATAGCTATGGGAGGGTGGAGCCGGGATTTGATTCTAGACAGCACCATGATCAGTCATATGTGCCTGTTTTTACAGAAAGTCTTCATGACAAATGTATTTTGGTGGGGTTCAAAGCTCTAACTACATGCAAACAAAAGTAAGACTTACATTTCTTAAATTTTAAGCATCTATCTATAGTTGTGAGTACTTTGTTTCTTAAAGTAGTTTATAAGTAACTGTTTAGACTGAGAAGGGGGATTTTTGTTTTATGAATCATATTTAGGTTTCTTTGTAACATGAGGCAGAGCATTGTGCTTGGTGGTCAGGAAGGCAATTGTTTGAAGAGATCCTCCAGGTATTTTATTTTATCTCACTTAAATATCACAATAAACTGAGGTATAGTACTGTGGACCTTTAATTATTCCTGAAGTTTAGAGGCTGAGGCTGGAGATCCTCAATTTGAGGAAAACCTGGGCTATGTGGTCAAACCTTGCTTCAATAAATATAAATAAACAAACAAACAAACAAACGAGTGAATGAATGAATGAATGAATGAATGAATGAATAAATATCACAGCAAAACTATGCGTCAAAATTGTTAAAACTTCAGAAATGAATAAACTTAGGTAAAGTCAGTTGGTCTGAACATCCAGGCAGATGCTAAGGCACATGATTTTCTGCTTCTCTCTGTAGTACTTGGTAAATCCCCACAGGAACTTCTTTGCAAGAGCTGAGGTCAGAAGAGGAATGTTCTCTAAAGTACTCTGCAGGCTTTGACTGTCAAAAGCTAATTTGTTTAAACAATTGAGTGTTGCTGTGTAAGTATCCATTATTGTGTAATTAAGCCCTGATGTAAACAAGAAATAAATCACCCTTTCAGACAAATCTAGGAAGAAGACTGTATTCTTTTTCATATATATGTGTATGTATATGTATGTGTGTGTGTCTGTATGTGTGTATGTGTGTGTGTATGTGTGTGCTTGTATGATATGTTACATATATAACCATATATATGTGGTAATAACTTTACAATATCTAATCAATATTTTATTCCCTTGCATTATTAATGGTTACAGAGTAGTTCAACATGAACTAACAATATTTTTTACAAATGTAATTTTAATCTCATTTTATTTATTCTTTTTAAAAATTCAACAAATTTTTAAAATGTATCCTTCTTTTCCATATTACATCCTGGCTGCAGTTTCTCCTCCTTCCTCATCTTTCAGTCCCTCTTCCCCATTTCCCCTTTACCTCCGATTCACTCCTTCTCACTTTCTCTTCAGAAAAGGCAGGAATCCAGGGATATCAACCAAACAGGTCATATCAAATTCCAAATCGACCAGGCACATCCTTTCATATTAAGGTTGGATGAGGCAGCTCAGTAAGAGGAAAGAATCCCAGAAGCAGGTGAAAGACTCAGAGACACACCTACATTCACTGGTAGGAGTCCCACAAGAAGACCCAGATCTGTAATCATAACATACACACAGATGACATAGGTGAGACCTATAAAGACTCCAGAATTGTTGCTTCAGTTTCTTTGAGACTCTAGAAGCCCTGGTTAGTTGGTTCTATGAACCATTTTCTTGTGGTATCTTTGACACCTCTGGCTCCTGTTATTATTTTTCTCCCTTCTCTGAAGGATTTTCCATGTTCTGCTTCATGTTTGGCTGTGGGTCTCTGCATCCATTTCCAAGAAGTGCTGAGTAAAGCCTTGCTGATGATGGTTATGTTAGGCTCTTGTCTGACTTAGGTAATTTTTTGTCTAGTTCCATCTATTTGCCTGAAAAATTCATGAATTTTTAACAGCTGAGTTTCCACTGTGTGAATGTACCACATTTTCTTTTTTCTATTCTTTGATTTAGGGATATCTAAGTTATTTCCAATTTCTGGCTATTACAAAAGAAGCTGCCATAAGCAGATCTGAGCAACTGTTCTTGTGGTAGGATGGAACATCTTTTGGGTTTATGCCCAGGGGTTCTATAGCTGGGTATAGCGATTCACAATCAAAAACACAAGTGGAGACTCGGGTTGACAAGGATGTAGAGCAAGGGTAACACTCCACTGCTGGAAGGCATAAAAAAAAAAAAAAAAAAAAAACTATCATTATTTGAAATGACATATTGCAAATGGAAAGGAGCAAACACCTTTTTTAAACGTTAAAAGTGGCAATGTTTTGGGAAATAATTATTTTATATATATACCTTATCTGAAATGTTCTATCTTTTCTTGCCAATATTTTTCTTTCCAAATATGTGACTATTAGTTTGCTTCCCCTGTTAGCCATCTCTTCAGTAACTTGTGAAAAATGCAAATGATGCAGGTGTGAGAATTTTTAATTTGGTAAGCTACAAAGAATGTACCTCACAAAGAAGGTTGTGTGTGTGTATGAGTCTGTGTATGTGTGTGTGTGTCTGTGTGTGTCTATGTGTGTGTGTGTGTGTGTGTGTGTGTGTGTGTGTGTATAGAAACAGAAAGGTAGGTAGGATTGATTGCTAACAATCTTGTAAAAATGCAGTTCTAACACAAGGAAATATAAGAAAGACTGGAAGAGAGAAGAACGAAGCATTAGAAATATGGCAGCCTCTGAATGATCTCTTCTTTAATCCCTGTTTCTCTATTTGACCTTGCATTTCCTCCTGTGAATGTTTTGTTCTCCCTTCTAAGAAGGACTGAGGCATCCCCATTTTGTCCTTCCTTTTTTTTTTTTTGAGCTTTATACTGTCTGTTAATTGTTTCATGGTTATTCAGAGCTTTCTGGAAGTAGTATGCACTTATCAGTGAGTGTGTACCATGTGTGTTCTTTTGTGACTGGGTTGCCTCACTCAGGATGATAGTCTCTAGTTCCATCCATTTGCCTAAGAATTTCATGGATCCACCACATATGCAACCACCACATCCAAGCACTATAGCTGATGCCAAGAAGTACTTACTGTCAGGAACCAGATAGAGATTCCTCCCCAGGGACTCTTTCAGAGTCATATAGATACAGCTGAGCATGCTTGCAGCTAATCATCAGACTGAACATGGAGACCCCAATGAAGGTACTAAAGAAAGGACTGAAAGGGCTGAAGGGGTTACAACCTCATGAGAAGAACAACATCATCAACCAAACCCTCCAAAACTCCCATGGACTAAAACACTAACCTTTGAGCATACATTGAGAGACCTATTGATCCAGTTGCATATGTAGCTGAAGATACCAGTGTCTGGCTTTAATGTGAGAAGAGACTTTTGGTCCAGGGAGAGCACGTTTTCCCAATGTAGTGGAAAGCCAAGACAATGAGGTGGAGAGGGTGATTAGAAGGGAGTGCACCTTTGTAAAGGCAAATGGAGTGGGAGGAGAGATTGGAGTTGGGTGAGGAATGTAAATACAGAGTATCTAATTTAAAAAATAAGGGAAAAATATGGCAGTCATGTTTTACCATTAATAGTGCTTGGCAGTAGAGATGCTCAACCACGGTGTCCCATAGGCTGTATTCCACCAGGAAGTATGAATACCAGGGCCTTCTAACAACGCTCAGGATAAAAGGAAGGACAGAACATTGAATCTATTCACTGGTTCCCTCCATCTCCTGCCTCTGCATGGTTGATGTATTATTCTCACAGGCAAAATTAAGTAAAGACTGTTGGGCAAAAGGACATTTTATCAAAGTCTGAAAGAAGCAAGGAGAAGCCAGGGACTCCCGATAGCTCGTCAGAAGACATTTAAAACCAAGCTGGCCTACCTCTAATTACTTCTGGATGAAACCAATGGGAGAGAAAGAAAATGCAAGAAGCAGCCTGGTTTCTTACTCCTGGTTCTATAATAAAAGCAGCTGAAGAGAGACAGGGATTCTTACAGTTCATGATGCCAGGTTCTGGTCTACCATGGTGAAGAAACTGCAGTTGCTGGAGCTTGAGGCAGCCACTCATATCCTTAAGCAGGAAGGAGAGAGCAAGGGCATGTATACACAGCTCCCATACTCATCTACAGTACAGGATCTGAGCCCAGAAAATGGTGCCACACAGAATGCAAAGGTCTTTCTACCCCAATTAATCTAACCAAGGCAGTCTTCTACAAGAATTCCCAGATGTCTGAATCCCGATTTATTCTAATCAAACCAAGATGACAACTGAGATTAACCATCATTAAAACCCAAGGACATGTAAAGAAAATATCACCTGTTGCTTTTTCTTAGCTTATATTTAAATCTCATATTTTCATACCTTTTTGTCGTAATGGGATATGCACATCCTTTGTTGATGAGAAAGTTAAAACTGAATTACTTTTCATAGCTACGATGGTTGTGACAGCTATTTATTTTCAGATAGACTTACCATTTGACATTGATGTATGAATAAACTAGAACCAAGTGTTTGTCTTCCTGTCATCATTGTCATGAAGAATTTTCTTAGAAAGGTCCAAAATGGTTGCTATGAGGAAAATATTGATTTAATAAAAGAAACTGATCTGAAGAAAAGAAGCCGAGTTCCACCTCAGTCGCAAATATTTCAAGAAGTACTTATTTGTTTGAGTTATTTCTAACTCCTCTCTCAGTATTTCTTAAACCTTTTCCCATAAGCAGTGCATCCCTACACTTTGGATGTAGCTCATCAGCAGTGAAAATGGAAGCAGGAATGACGTGGTCCCAGTTATGGGCTCATTCTTTAGGATGTATCGTGTGGTTCTATCTGTTCATGCTTTCACTATAACTTTCATTAACTTCATTGCCAGAGGAGTAAGTCATGGATTACTGATGTCCTCAGAATGAATAGCATTGCAAACACAGTAAAATTCATCTTAGTTACCTTGAATACTGGGAAGCTCCATGGTTAGCACAAATAAATGTTGGTCGTTTCAAACCGTGAGCACTTGGTTTCTTGTTTTATGGCACGAAAGTAATGGTAGAAATTTGATTGACACTGTCCACTGTCTACAGAGACTTGTTACTATGTTTGCTTCTGTTAAAATTCTGTCTCCTGGAAGGTAGTTGAAAACTCAGTTATGTATCATAGAAGTCCAGGATCTCAGGCTTCCCTGCAGTGGTATGTGTTTCAATTAAAGAGCAACTGTCTGCTGAGAAGGGATGCCTGACCCCTGAAATCTAGTATTATGCACTTAATGTTTTCCTGTACTGTCTACAAAGTGCTCTGTTTACATCCTCATCTGCTTCCTGAATTCTCATGTCTATGGTTCATATGAGGTTTGGTGTCATTTTTTTTTAAAGATTTATTTCTTTATTATATATAACTACACTGTAGCTGTCTTCAGACACACCAGTAGAGGGCATCAGATCACATGACAGATGGTTGTGGGCTACCATGTGGTTGAGGGGATTTGAACTCAGGACATCTGGAAGAGCAGTCAGTGCTCTTAGCCACTGAACCATCTCTCCAGACCGGGGTTTGGTGTCTTATAGGACGCACAAGTGTCCATCTTGAGGAGGATATAATGTGTCAATAAATTAATATATTTGGTCAAAAAGAATAGGGCACTGGGATTGATTTTGCTTTGTTCTATCAACAACAGACAGATGCAAAGCTAAAGTAGAATTCAAAATTTAAATGCCTCAAATTAACTAACAGAGATTTTAATTAAAAGAAAAAAAGTACTCGTTTCACATATGTTTGAATGTTTGTCCCCCAGGTGGTAGCAATTGTTTAGAATGTTCTATAGCCTTCTTTTGGGGGGTTTGCTGGATAAAATATATAACTCAGTGAAGGCTTTGACATCTTATAACCTGGATCCACATCTTTTTCTTTCTCTAGACTTGTGTGTGAACATAATGTCATCTCTCTGCTTCCCAATTGCCAGGCCTCCCTGACTATGCTAGACTGTATCTTCTTTGGAACTATGAACCAAAATAAACTATTTACTCCTCTGAATTTTTTTGTCGTTGCATTTTCCTACTGCAATAGAAAAATTATGGACATATACATATGTGTTAGAAGTTTATAATTAAAACTCTGGATGCGTATACAATGTGCAGCATTATGTTTTGTTATGTGTGTCTATTCTGAAATCACCAAATGAACCTAATTAGTATAGAAATTATACTGTTCTATATCTATTATTTTCATGTCAAAATTTTCTAAATATAATAAGTCATAACCAGGAAATGGAACTGAATAGCCCAGAAAAATAGGGTAGAACCAAACACAACTGGCCAAAACAAACAAAAGACCGCCAGACAAAACAATGAAATAATTCCTAATAATATTATGCTATATTCATAGATTGGTGCCTTGTCCAGTTATCGTCAGAGAAGGTTCTTTTAGTAGCAGATGCGAGCAGATGTAGAGACCCCACAGTGGGACATCATTTCCAAAGAGAATCTAAACTGAAGGTCTCCATCAGGTATCTTGAGGATCAGAGAACCCTGCAAAATATGGGGAGGAGAGATTGTAGGAGTTAGAGGAAATGGAGGACACCAGGGAAATGTGGCCCCCTGAATCAAGTGAACAGGACTCAAGGGATCACAGAGACTGAAGTAGCAAATGCAGGACATGCATGGGCCTGCATGCAGTCCTCTGCATATACTACATATATATATATATATATATATATATATATATATATATATATATATATATATATATATATACACACAATGGTTGTTAGCTTGCAGTTTTTTAAGAACTACTAACTCTGAATTTTTTTGCCTAATCATAGGACTCTTTCCTTCCCATTGGGTTGCCTTTCTAACTTCAGTATGAGGGCTTTTTGCCCAGTCTTATTGTATCATGTTTTCCTGTGTTTGGCTCTTGTCTCTTGGAGGCCTGTTCTTTTCTGAAGGAAAACAGAAGTGGATGGATCTCAGGGAAATAGGGTAGAGAGGGTAACTAGCAGGAGTGGATGGGGAAATTGGGGTGTGTTGGATGACAGAAGAATCAATTTTCAATAAATGAAAATGTGAAAAATATAATCTGAGCAATTTTCAAATATATATTAATGTTAGCAATAATCATCATGCAATAAAATTGGCCCTCTGAATTTATCCTTTTAAAATATTATACTAAATTTTTAAAGTAAATCTTAGTCATGGATAAGCATTTATCATGCAAGAGGAAACAGAGTGTCTGTCCAGGAGCTTCAAAGAGCCTGCCAGTAGGAAACTGTGAAATGAAATTGATATCATTTCTTTCCTACATTGTTGGAGAGCTGAGTTTTTTTAGCATAAGGTTATTAGCCTCATGTGTCACTGAATGTGAATTTCTAGATTTCATTGCAGCCACTGGAGACATTGCAAAAGGCAGTTTTATATTTTCTTTCCTTTTGTTCTCAGGCCTTGACAGAAGAACAGAACATACTCTTTGCATATCTTTACAGGGAGGACATTATTCTCTGGTTTCCATATGTTAAAAACCAGTCTTTGGTTATTAAAGTTGAATGAGTGCTTTCTGGCTCTCTCTTGGTTACAGAACAATCAGAAAGAACACTGAGCTCATGGTAACAACATTTATAAAAGTCACATAGTCTACGAAACCTTAATACTTCAATCATATGAAAATGTTGTAGGAAAACAAGGTTTTGAAAAGAAAAAGCAATGTGAGAACCTCCCAAAGTTAGTGTTACCAATAAACACTTTCATGAAACCCAATGCAAAAAAGAGAGCTTCACCCCAGAGGCGAGATGAGAAGCATGGACGTTCAGTAAACACAGTGAATGATATTCTAACACCAAATTTAGACTGCCATTAACAAAACACTTTTCATTTTTTCAATAACTTTATTTTTAAAAACAACGATAAATGTAAAAATTTTAAGCATTTTTGCATAAAAGTATACGAATACATTTTTGTCAGTGCTTGGTATTTTTATTTAAAGGTTTGATAGTGTGCATTAAGATCTTACTAGTTACAATGAGCATAAAGTACATGTAAAACAGGATGTAACCTGGAATTAGTCAAAGTTTTCTTGGTATGTAAGGATCAAGCATAATGGTTTTTTCTTTTCTTTTCTTGAACTTCATATAGTCTGTGAGTTGTTTCTAGGGTGTTCAGAGCTTTCTGGGGTTAGTAACCAATTATCAGTGACTGCATATTATGTCTGTTCTTTTGACAAAACACTTTTCCAATGCACACAAAAATGGGGGATGGGGGACTTTTAAGGGACAGAAAAGAAATTTACAGACATTTGCAGGACACATTCTATAGCATAGATCTTACCAGGTTCTGAAAGTCTGAAGATGATCTGCATCCAGAGCTAGAGTAGGCCCACTTTATCGGAACTCAAAGCCTGCCCACAGAGAGCTACCATCTAAGGCTGATCTCCCTCCTGAGTCCATGGGTAAATCCCCACTTTCTCTACACTGACTATACAGGGAGAGACCAACAGGAGCAGTTGGGGTGAAGATATCGTGGTGCTGCCTGGGACTGGACCCTTCTGGAATACATCTGCACCCAGAGCTAAAGCTGGCCCACCACCATGGGAACTCACAGTCTACCCACAGAAAACTGAGCACCCAGAGTGCTTCCCCTCCTGAGCTCACAGACTGACAGACACACAGGAAAGACAAACTCGAGTCAGAGACAACAAAATCAAGTAGCATCAGAGATAAGAAGATGGCAAGAGGCAAGCACAAGAACCTAAGCAACAGGAACCAAGGTAACCTGGCAACACCAGAACCTATCTCCTACTACAGCAAGTAGTGGATATCCCAACACACCAGATAAACAAGATTTGGACTTAAAATCATACCTCATGTTGATGATGGAGGGTCTCAAGTAGCAGATCAATAACTCCCTTAAAGAAAGTCAGAGGAACACAGGTGAACAAGTAGAGACCCTTAGAGAATTATAGGAAAACACAAGGAAACAGGTGAAGAAATCGAACAAAACCATCAAGGATCTAAAAAAAGAAATAGAAACAATAAATAAATCACAAAGGAGACAACACTGAAGATAAAAAACCTAGGAAAGAGATCAGGAGTCATAGATGCAAGCACCACCAACAGAATACAAGAGATAGAAGAGAGAATCTCAGGGGCAGAAGATACCATAGAAAACATTGAAACAACAGTCAGAGAAAATACACAAAGCAAAAAGCTCCTAACCCAAAACATCCAAAAAATCCAGAACATATTGAGAATACCAAACCTAAGGATAATAGGCATAGAAGAGAGTGAAGACTCCCAACTAAAAGTCCCAATAAATATCTCCAACAAAATTATAGAAGAAAACTTTCCTAGCCTAAAAAAAGAGATGCCATGAACATATAAGAAGCCTTCAGACTCCAAGTATATTGGAGCAGAAAAGAAATTTCTCCTGACATATAAAGTCAAAACGCTAAATGTACAAAACAAAGGGATCTGAGAAGTTGTAAAGATCTCCCATGCTCATGGATTAGCAGGATTAACATAGTAAAAATGGCCATCTTGCCAAAAGCAATTTCTAGATTCAATGCAATCCCCATCAAAATTACAGCTCAATTCTTCATATAGTTAGAGAAAGCAATTTGCAAATTCATCTGGATTGACAAACTCCAGGATAGTGAGAATTATTCTCAACAATAAAAGAACTTTACTGGGAATCACCACCCATGACCTCAAGCTATATTACAGATCAATTGTGATAAAAATGCATGGTATTGGGACAGAGACAGGCATATAGATAAATGGAATAGTATTGAAGACTCAGAAATGAACCCACATACCTATAGTCACTTGATTTTTGACAAAGGAACTAAAAATATTCAATGGAAAAAGAACAGCCTCTGAAACAAGTGGTATTGGATCAGCTGGCAGTCAGCATGTAGAAGAATGCAAACTGATCCATTTTTATCTCCTTGTACAAAGCTCAGTCCAAGAGGATCAAAGACCTTCACATAAAACCAGGTATGATAAAACTAATAGAAGAGAAAGTGCGAAAGAGCTTAGAACACATATGCACGGGGTAACATTTTCTGAACAGAACACCAATGGCTTATGCTCTAAGATCAAGAATTGACAAATAGGACATCATTAAATTGCAAAGTTTGTGTAAAACAAAGGACATTGTCATCAGGATTAAATGGCAACCAACTGATTGGGCAAAGATCTTTACTAACCCTACATTTGATACAGGGCTAATATCCAGTATATACAAAGAGCTCAAGATTTTAGAATCCAGGGAATCAAATAATAATATTTAAAATGGGGTATAGGACTAAACAGAGAACTTTCAACTGAGTAATATCAAATGGCTGAGAAGCACCTAAACAAATGTTCATTATTCCTAGTCATCAAAGAAATGCAAACCAAAACATTCTTTAGATTCTACCTTTCACAAGTCAGAATGCCTAAGATCAAAAACTCAGGTGACAGCAGATGCTGGCAAGGCTGTGGAGAAAGAGGAACACTCCTGCATTTTTGATGGGATTGCAAGTTGGTACAAGTACTTTGGAAATCAGTCTAGGGGTTTCTTAGAAAAATGGACATAGTGGTAGTTAGTACCCAACTATACCACTCCTGGATGTATACCCAAATGATGTCTCAATATACAATAAGGACACATGCTCCACCATGTTCATAACAGCCTTATTTGTAATAGCCAGATACTAGAAAGATTCTAGGTGTTCTTCAACAGAGGAATAGATACAGAAAATGTGGTACATTTACACAATGAAGTACTACTCAGCTATTAAAAACAATGACTTCATGAAATTCTTAGGCAAATTGAGGGAATTAGAAGCTATTGTCAACAGTGAGGTAACCCAGTCCCAAAAGAAAACACACAGGGTATTCACTGACTGAGACGAGGATACTATCACCAAAGCTCACAATACCCAAGAAACAATTCACAGACCACATAAAGGTCAAAAAGAAGAAACACCAGAATGTGGATGCCTCAGTCCTTTTTAGAAGGGAAAACAAAACACTCACTCAAGGAAGTACAGGGACAAATAGAGGAGCAGGGATTGATGAGAAGGTCATCCAGTGACTCTCTCATCTGAGTATCCATACCATATGCAGTCACCAATCATATGTACTATATAGCAGATGCCTAGAAGTGCTCACTGGCAGGATCCTAAAAGGGATGCCTCCTAAAAGCTCTGCTAGAGCCATGCTGATACAGATGAGGATGCTTATAGCTAACAATTTGACTGAACACAGGTACCCCAGTGAAGGGACTGAAGAGGCCGAAAGGATTTGCAACCCCATGGAAAGAACACAATTATCAACTAGCCAAACCCTTCAGAGCTCCCAGGCATTAAAACAGTAACAAAGAGAACTCCATGGTCCCATGTCTATCTGCACAAATGGATAGCATTATCTGGCATCATTGGAAGGAGAAGCCTTTGGTCCTGTGAAGGCTTGTTTTCCCAGTGTGGGAGAATGCCAAGGTGCTGAGGTGCGAGAGGTTTTTGGATGAGGGAACATCTTCATGGATGCAAGCAGAGGGGGAGGAGAGATGGGAGTGAGATGAAAGGGGATAATATATGAAACGTAAATACAGTGAATTTCCAATAAAAATGGGGGTAAAAGAAAGTTTAAAGATTGTTGGAGAATGTTGAAGATACAAATAGTTATTGGTCAGCTTTGAGTAAAAGGAATAGACTATTCTGGGATTCCAATTTCTTTATAGGAAAAACAATACCTTTCTTTCAAAAGCAGAACATAGTTAAGCTGCTAAATATGGGGCGGACAATGCAGACAAATTCTCTTTTGCTCTCCAAACCTCTGGCAGAGGTGTAGCATTCTAGTGGTCTTACCTGTTAGATATCTCAGCCCAGGAAGAGGGGCCTTTTAAACCCTACAGTACAACACATGTCACCCACAAAAAGCACAATTTTATTGAGAAAAATGTGAAGTGGGAAGGTTATTGAGAAACAACCATCCAAAACTCAGGAAAGCAGGGGCTCCATAATATCAATATCTAACTAATAGGCTTATGAGTATGTGTAGCTCTGACAGATCTGTAACAGTAGACAGAGCAGGGAGGCAAGACAGGCGGAAGCTGTCATTCATAACCGGGTGCATAGGTCTTATTTACTTTTGTTTATTCTGTGCATCATCCACAATTATACAGCAACTTAAAAAAAGCAAGAACTAAGAAAGAATTATCTAGGGAAACCAGATCACAGAATCCTGCCAATATGACCCAGATGTTGAAAATCTCTAGGAAAGATAATAAAATGTGATTTTACTGTATTTAAGAATAAAGCAGGAAGGAGGTATGAATACAAATGCCTGTGTGAAGGATATGACCAGGTGGAATAATAAAAATATCAAATAAAGATATGTAAATATTTTTATTAATTTTTGAGAATGTAAAGCAGTGTTTTGGTCATATTCAACCCTAATACTACCTCTACAACTCTTCCCAGATACAACCTACCCTTGTACCCAGTAATTTTGCTTACTTTTAAAAAATAACACCCCGAGTCTAATTTGGGCTAGGCGCATAGCCCTTGGGTGAGGATACCCAATGGACTCTGGTCAACCTACCAGGAGCAAACGTTTAAGGTAAATAGTTTCTCCCACTTCCAGAAGCTATCTACCTCTGTAGCTCTTCTGATAACAGTGGAAACTCACATACCCTCCATCTATGCTATGCCGTTCACAGGCTTAATCTTGTCAATCTTATGCACATACTCATCAATTACCCCCATGGAGATACACTCAAAATAAAAAAAATAACTGTTACAAAATCGCTAGGAAAGAAGATATTCTAGAGATCATCTGAGAGCTACAGGTGATACTGAAATTTTTAATGTAAATGTAATTGGATAATCATGTTGAGAAGAGAGACAGAAGAGAGAAGAAATGACATTGTAAAGGAATAGTGACTGGCAATATTTTTTAAAAAATTAAATAAACTACAGATCTGTCCTGACTAGAAAAATCAATAATACCACTTCAGTTCTGAAAGAAGTTTAGAAAAGTTTCTTACCATTAATTAAGAGAGGGGAACAGCATGCATACTACCAAACTCAGAAGGAATAGGAAGAACTGAAGAGCCTCCTCCCCAAATAAAACAAAAATCATTGACAGTTTTATTGCCTATAAAATAAAATGAAAAGCTAATTGTTTCAAAGAACACAAATGTTCAAAGTTCATTCAGGAGGAAATAATAGAAATAATATTTAATAAATTATAAGACAAAATTTTTAGTTGATTTTTTATTAACTTTAATTGGTTCGATGCTGAATAAATGATTGTGAATAGCTAAAAGGAAGCAGTTGTGGAGTCCAAATAAAATGTTCTGAGAAACAGATAGAAATTATTATCTTCTAACAAAACTCTGGAGTGATTATTGTCTGAAAATAAAAAAATCGGTGATACAGAAAATCCATACGTTAATATCTTTGAAGAATGTAGCTTAATCTCTTTCCTTCAACCAGTTTAATTATTTATTGACTGCATATCACTGAAGTGGAATTCTCCCCTAATACATATACACACACATATATATATATATATACACATATATAAACACACACATATCACACACACACACACACACACACACACACACACATATATATATATATATATAAACTATTACATGCTACACATCCCTATTACAGACCTCCTCCTCTTACTCCCCTCCTCATACAGCCCCTCCTTTTATGCCTCTCTCTACTTCCCCTCTGAGAAAAGGGAGGCCCATTCTTGCTACTGACTCACCCTAGAACCCCAAGTCACTGCACTACTGGGCACATCCTCTCCCACTGAAGCCAGGGAAAGCAGCACATTTAGAAGAACAAGATAAACAGACAGGAAACAGAGTCAGGGACAGTCTCTGCTCCAGTTGTTAGGGAAGCTACCTGAAGCCAAACTGAACATCTTCTACACATGTGCAGGGAAGAGGGGCCTAGGCCCAGTGATGTATGCTCTTTGGTTGTGGTTCAGTCTCTAGGAGACATCAGGGGTCCAGATTAGTTGACTCTGTAGGTCTTCCTGTGAGTTTCTATTCCCTCCAAGTGTCTCAATCTTCTGCCAACTATTTCACAAGAGTGCTGGCACTCCATCTTATGTTTGGCTGTGGGTCTCTGCATCTGTTTAAGTCAGCTGTTGAATGGAGCTTCTCAGAGCTCCATTCTGTAAGAATAGCAAAGTATCATTAATAGTATCAGGCTTTAGTTGTGCACCATGGGTAGGTCTCAAGTTGGGCTAGTTATTGGTTAGTATTTTCTCTCAGTCTCTGTTCCATCTTTGTCCCTGCGCTTGTAGACAGGGCAAATTTTGGGTCAAAGGTTTTGTAGGATGGGTGGTGTCTTTGCTCCTCCACTGGCAGCTCTACTTTTGTACAGGCTCCATATCACCACTGCTAGGAGTCTCAGCTAGAGTCTCTGGGCCCTCCCCAATCACAAGTCTCTGCAATGTCCTAGAGATACCTACTTCCCTGACAATTTCTGTTTACTCTTCCAGCCACATCTGATCCCGCTCCCTTTACCATGTCTCCAATCCTAACCCCACTCCTATCCAGTTTTCTCTTTTCATCCACAGCCAATGGCTGTTTTCTTTTGCCTTCTGACTGAGACTGAAGCATCCTCCATTGGATCCTCCTTGTTAGTTATCTTCTTTGGGTCTGTGGATTATAGCCTCGTTATTCTGTACTTTATGGCTAATATATACTTACAAGTGAGTATAGATCTTGCATGTCCTTTTGGGGCTGAGTTACCTAATTTAGTATGATATGTTTTAGTTCTATTCATTTGCCTGAATAATTCATGATGTTCTTGTTTTTAATAGCTGAGTAGTATGCCATTGTATGAATCAACCATGTTTTCTTTATCCTTTTTAGTTGAGGGACATCTGGGTTGTTTCCAGCTTCTGGCTATTAATAATAAAGCTGCTGTGAACACAGTGGAGTGTGTTTTTGTGGTATGGTAGATGCTTTTGAGTATATGCCCAATACTGGTATATCTGGAGCTTGAGGAAAGACTATTCCCAATTTTCTGAGAAACTGACAAATTTGTTTCCAGAGTGGTTTTTATAAATTTTTACTCCCATGAGAAAAGGAAGAGTATTCTCTTTGCTCCACATCCTCTGCAGCATGTTCTGTTGCTTGTATTTTTTATCTTAGCCATCATGACTGGTGTAAGGTAGAAGCTCGGTGTTAATTTGATTTGTATTTCTCAAAAGCCTAATGACATTGAACATTTCTTTAAGTGTTTGTTGGCCATAAGAGAATCTTCTGTTGAGAAATTTCTGTTTAGCTCTGTATAACATTTTAAGTTGAGTCATTTCTTTTGCTGGTGTCTAACTTCATGAATTAATTTTGAAAATTAGCCTTGTGTCAGATATATGGTTGGTGAGACTTTTTTTGTATCCTGTGAGCTGCTAGTTTGTCTCATTGTGTTCTCTGCCTTACAGAAGCTTTTCAGTTTCGTGAAACCGAATTAAAATTTATTAGTTGTAAATCTTAGTGCCCGAGTCATTGATGTTCTGTTCAGGAAGTTGTTACTGTATCAATGTATTCAAAGCTATTCCTCACCTTTTCTTCTGTTAGATTTAGTGTATCTGGTTTTATGGTGAGGCCTTTGATCAACTTGGACTTGAGTTTTGTGCAGGGTGATGAATATGGATCCATTTGTATTCTTCTACATGCAGAATTCCACTTAGACCAGCTCCATTTGCTGAAGAGTCTCTCTTTTTTCCATTTGCGATTTTGGCGTCTCTATCAAAATTTAAGTTTCTGTAGGTATGTGGATTTAGTAGGGCATTGATTCAATTTCACTGATCAACTATCCGATTCTGTACCAATATTATGCAGTTTTTATTACTATCACACTGTAGTACAGCTTGAAGTTAAGGATGATGGGACATCTCGAAGTTAGTTTATGGTTCAGGATTGTGTTAACAATTCTGGAATTTTTGTTCCTCCATGTGAAGGTGAAAATTGTTCTCTCAAGGTTTATAAAAAGTTGTGTTGAAATTTTGATGGGAATTGCATTGAATCTTTAGATTGTTTTGGTTGATTTATGAGCATGGAAAAATCTTCATTTTTGATATCTTCTTTAATTTCTTTTTTGTAGAGACTAGAACTTCTTGACACAGGCATTTTACTTGCTTGGTTAGAGTTACACCATGATATTTTATATTGTTTGTGGCTCCCATGAAGGGTGTTGCTTCCCTTGTTTCTTTCTTAGTCCATTTATCATATGTATAAAGGAAAGCTGTAGATTTATGTTAAGTCAGCACATGATTGGACAGGAAGAGGAAGTGGGAAAAAGGAGAGAAAACGGAAGGGAAGGGGAAGAGTCAGGGAGCAAAACGGAAGAGGAGGAGTCAGAGGGGGAAAGAGAGGAAGGAACAGGAACAGGAGAATGGTCTGAAATTTTTTTGTTGTTGAGTTTTTGTGTGGTTTTGGTATCAGGGTGACTGTGGCTTCTGAATGAGTTTGCCACAAACTCCTTCTGTTTCTATTTTGTGGATAGTTTTGAGGAATTTTGGTACTAGTTTTTCTCTGACAGTCTGGTAGAACTCTGCACTAAAACCATCTGGCCCTGGGCCTTTTGGTTGGGAGATTTTTAATGACTTCTTCTATTTTGTTAGGGGTTATGGCACTGTTTATATACTTTACCTGATTTTAATTCAAATTTGGTAATTGGTATCTGTCTAGAAAATCATCCATTTTATTTAGATTTTCTAATTTGTGCAGTACAGTTATTTAAAGTAAGACCTAATGATTCTTTAAATTTCCTCAATGTTCATTGCTGAATCTCTTTTTTCATTTCTGATTTTGTTTATTTGGCTACTGTTTCTCTGCCTTTTAGTTATTCTTATGCTGAACTTCAGCTCTCTCGTTCTCCTGGGGTTCTTAGACCTGTTAGTCCCTCATGGCAGCAGGCCTCTGCTTTTCTCAGATGGCATCCTATGAACTGTCCTGGAGCTGTTTGTATTTTGAGGCTAATTCCATTTTCCCAAAAAGGGCTGCCTAGTAGTGTTCAGGTGACATCATAAGAACCTTCTTCCCATTTTAATTTGTAAAATAAAGGTGAGAACCAGGTGATTGGTCAGGGTAAAGGAAGGTGAAAAGGTGAAAAGTTGGAGAGAGGAGAAGGGGTGTGATTGCTGGAAGAGGAGAAAGTGGAAGAGGGGGAAGAGGAGGTGGTGGTGGTGGAAGGAAGATGGAACTGAAGCATGTGGCCTGGAGAAACAAGTTATAAGGAATTTCTTTACAGGTGAGCAGAGCAGTGTAGTGGTTGATCTGCCCAATCTAGGCACGCTGCTTGTATTCATATTAACTGAGCTGTGTTTTCATTCACAGGCTTAATTGGGTTGGAGAGGCTACTACAACAGCAGCAGGCCGCTAAGGATGCAGGCAGAGCTGTGTGCTGGGGCATGGAGTTCAGATCAGAATTGCAGGTAGAAGTATGATCTGGGAGATGGGGTTTAGAGGAGATGAGTAGATCATAGGGCTCTTGGGCCCTCAGGTGGGGACCCAGTGGGTAGAGCATTGGGAAATGAGTCTGTATCTCAAGTGGTTTTCCCAAGAGGTAGCAGACCTCCTGGGATGCAAGCAGTGGCCTTGGGAATGGAATGAAGATCCAGGATTTCGGCTGGAGGTATGGACCCAAAAATGGAGCTCAGAAGGGATGGGACATACCTAAACTCTGCTGGGATTGCCAGGATTTTAATAATTCTCAACAAAATATTTTCAAATTCTGTTTCAGGGCTAACACTTGATTGAGTGTTGGTAAGGAACTAAGATTCCTTTTTAGATATACGGATATGTTTTTAAACTTAAATTTTAGGGTTTTGGTAATGTCTTTATATATGACTACTCTATTTATGATTTGTATCTCTCACCTTTTCTCCTCTAACTTTTTTTGTAACCCTTCTAATTCCAACTTGAATTCATTATTGCTTCTCAATTTATGTGTTCAAAGGTGGCCATTTGGGACTGGAAAACCTCAGAGGACCTCATTTCTGGAGAAAATAATTTCCTTTCTTCTAGCAAACATTGATTGCCTGAAGGATTTGGTGAAATATGTTGTGTAGTACTTACCAGCTATCAACATTGTCATGACAACTGTAGTCATTAAGTGTGTCTACTGTAAGTAATCATATAGCTGAGATTTCACTGACCAATTTCCCTGTCATGTCTTCAAGACACTATCGAGTAGGAGGTATCCTCTTATTCTAAGTCTTGCAATACCACGACTCTTTCTTGATTTTTTTTTCGAGTTAAATGTAGGTATTGTTTTGTAGATGTTCAAATGTTGAGTCAGTATGACGCAATCATATTGATGAGGGGTAGGTCTCTATAATGGTCTTTATCTGGTTAAAAATGAATAGTTTTTGATGAAACTTAAGAGCTATTTCTTTCTGTGCTTAAGAATAACTATTTAGAAAATAGAAATTATATTGGGTTAGCAAAACAGAAATTGTAGATTCTCTTCTGTGATCTTCACCATTTCACATAATGTAGAATTGGGTGGATTTATTAATTGTTAGTCATAAATTTGCTTCTATTGATCAAGCCTTCAATATAATTAGATGTCTATTGGTTACTTCCAAGATAAACATGGTCATTTTTGTGCCATTGTGGCTATCTTGTTACGGCAGTAATTTTTGTGGTTCATAGGCTTTTCTTTTGAAGAGGGGTAGGTAGGATTATTAAGTACCTTTTTCTATTGTCAGATTTCATAGCACCCACAGATACTGTGAAGGTGTAAAGAAACACAACTCCTAGAATAAAATTGAAAATTTAATTTCATTCTATTTTTATTCTATTATGTACAGAAATAGTAGGATTAACTAGATAATCTAAGGTTTGAAAATTCTATAGGTTACTGAGCTATCGGTAGCTTTTTATATATGACTGACTGAGACTGTGATGTTAGTACATAAATGACTAGTTATTTTTCCAGATAATATCATGTACCAGTTGTGCCTTTACTTCTAGTAGGAATATAGTGTATTTATAATCCTCCAGAACTATTTAAAACTTGTATTTGAAATCGGTTTATCTATAATCACTCTGAGTACCAAAATCCATATTAGTCATGCTTCTTCAGAGATCAAGAACTTGTGTGTGTGTGTGTGTGTGTGTGTGTGTGTGTGTGTGTGTAGAGAGAGGGGGGTGTGGGGTGGGTGCAGATTTATTATCAATAGCTGCTTGCTTCAAATGATGGTGGAACTAGAGAAATCTCAAGTCAGGCTATAGACTTAACAAAACAAGTCAGGCTTCACCCTAAACCCAAAGGCCTGACAACGAAGAGAGCTAATGGCCTGAACTCAAGACCTAAGAAAGCTTTGAGTTTATGTCTTAAGGGTAAAACCAAAATAACTCTAAACTGGAAAATTTCACAGATTTTTCATCCACTGGTGATTTACTATACCTATCATGGTATATTCACCCAGTTAGGTCTTTGTCTAGTTCACTTAAAAATACATTATATTGGTAATTATATGGATCAACCCTAATTTATTTGCATTAGTGAATAGAAATAAAAGTCCATGATGCTTATTGTATTGCAATGATATAATATCTAAAACATTCTATCAATAGTTTACTGTGAGCACCAGAAGTTTGTGAAGGATATAAGAAATCTTCTGAGGGTAGTAAAGCTGGGAAATTTTGCTTGTTGTTCACACATACATGTTATACAGTACTGTACATTAGAAAAAGCAAATTCAGTGAATACAAATTTGTATAGTATATGGCATTTAACTTACTTTAAAGTATGTGCTTTAAGCTGCATAAGAATGTTTAAAGTATAATAATTAAAATATCAGCATTAAAAGCATTCTGTACATGTTAGAATAATTTCTATTAAACATATCAATATGAACAAAATGAATAATTATTTTACAAGATTCTACATTTTTCTTAAGTTATTAAAACATTTTAATATGTATAAATTATTTTATGATGAACACTAAGTACAGCCAAATTAACTGAATATGCCTAGAAAACTCTCTAAATATCTTAAATAAATACAAGTAGTCCAGGACACTGGTTTATTCAGTTAGCTTAGTTTAATTTTATTTCATGCCATCCATGAACCTACCATAATACATAAGAAGACATTATTGAAACCTCATTGATTTTATGCTCGTTTCTTGAATCAAATACAGGCACTTAACCACTTCTGTTCTGATCTACATGAATTGCAAATGATAATCTCTCTTTTTTTTTTTAAGAGTTAAAAATTCAGTGCTGGCAGTGTTTGAGTATTGTGCAAATGGAGTAATCTTTTTGCAGATCCTTTTGAAGATGAGGACAAGATTTTCTTAATGTCAGTGAATATTCTACCACATGAAGAATGCTCCATTCTTCAGAGGATGAAAAGCGGTGTTAAAAAATGGAGTGTATGGGAAGGAAAGGTGAGTTACATCATGTAGTGCTTTGACTTACAAGTCCGGGATATGGCTAGCAGTGAATCTTTTGTGCTTCTGTGAAGTATATATTCACATTATGTTACCTCACTGTCATTTTTAAAATGTTGAAACTTAGAGCTTCTTGGAAGCAGTTTTAACTGAGTAGTTAATCATTCAATATAGAAAATATTATGTTTTGTATAATTAATTGCGAATACATTGCTTCCAAAAGATATAGTAATAAATTCTAAATCAATCTAATATTGATAAGGAGCTATGTGTTAGCATAAAGGTTTATTAATAGCTTTGGATCATTACTAGCTAGTAGGTAAACTAACACATCTTCTTTAACTAGGTGTAAATCTTAACTAAAAATATATAAAGAACTTTTCATATAACAGTTCACAGAAGAATAATGTGACTGTGCCACTGAGTGGGCACATGATCCAATCATCAGGAATTTTAAGTATCCATCAATGAAAAACTGGTTGTGCAGTATCCATGCCAGTGGCTTAATATTGGTAACTTGTTGGAATCACTTTTAATATAATTTTAACATAGGAGGAAAGGTATCTATAGGTTCCATTTTATGTATGCACAGCAAAATAAACAAATCAGGAGTTGTCATTATCAGTGATTCTTTACAGATGTGATACTTCAGTAGACTTAAAGTGTAATCCAGGAGGTAAGGAGAAACACAGACATTACCTGAAGGAACTGTAAGTCTACCATATGTATATGCTTAACATATGGCCTCATCAGATATCAGATGGCAGTGAACAATGAATACATAATCTATGATTAAATATTCAACTTTAATAAGAATTGTCAAAAACCCGTTTTGTAGGCTTGCATATTTTACATTTGAGTCAAAATTGTAATTAAAAAAAGCCCAGTGGGAGTTGGGTACATTCTCTATTCATAACTAAAAGTGTTCAATGTATTGCTCTTTCAAATCTAGTGTGGTTCTGAGAATGTAAAAAAAAAATAAAGATATAAAGCACCATGGCTCCAGAGTGAAAGGTGTTTGTTTACCAGAATAACTTTCAAATATAAGAGAGGAATTGTTTTTACTGGCTTCAATGCAAAGAATATGTTTTTAAAAATACAGAGGGAAAGAACACAGAGGAAATATGTGACACCAAAAGAGACCAAATCTTTGAATTAATTAAAGATGAGGGATTATAATTCCAAATCACAGTGCCATATACCAGATCTTTAACAAAATATAGAAGAACTCTTGCTAAGTTAAGGGGGGCGCACCTACATAGATAAGACCAGAAAGCTAGCAGTAATTGTCATACTAATATCTGACACAATTGTTTTTCATACCGAAAATTCTTCCACCCAAATGCTGGAGAAAATGCATTCTCCTTATCAGCCCATGGGAGCATCTATATAATAGATCACATCTTGGGACACAAAACAAGCTTCAAACAAGTGAGGAAAATTAAACTAATTCCATATATCCTCTAAGTCCAAGAGCAAACAAATTTCTAGTAAGTGCATGAAATTATGGAGATTAAACAAGTCATTACAGAATGATGACTGGGTCAAGGATGAAATGAAGTAGCTAGTGCAAATATTACTTATTCAGGTGTATCTACTGATAAATTTGTTAAGAGTTGTTAATGATTGTAACTAGTAAGATTTCAATGCATACTATCAAACCTGTAAAAAAAGTCAAGTACTGACAAAAATATATTCTTATAGTTTATGCAAAAAAGAGATTTGTTAATGGTAATGATACAATTTAGAGTTGTGGCCACAGAAGAAAATGCATTGATTATCAGCACTTTTCTATTTTGGAGATAGTATTTTCATTATACCCACTCTAACAGTATCAGGAAGAGGAAGTAGTACAAAGCTGTTTGACATGAAACCGATAGAGTTGATGAAAAGTCCTTGAAGTATATAATAGTACAATGAAATCAGTAGTGAAGACCCGAGTGTTCACTTCCTTTACATTTTCATATAAGTTGTGTGTGTAAGTACGTAAAATAATGATTATTTTTAAAACATCTTTAAAATTACCAAAAAGGTAACATTTGCCTCCAATGTGCTAATATGAGTAAGCCTAAGGAATATACCAGATCCTATCCACAAATCACAAATATGAGTGTGGAGAGATTTGGTCAGTGACAAGTGGTTAGTTAAGAATGGGTGGAAGTTGTCACACTAGATACTCACTTATAATAAGCATGTATTTGAGTGACCTCATGTGTCGTTCAGGTAGGAATCAACTAAATGTCTGTGACAAAACTTGTGAGGTGATGGAGGACATTTTACAGTAAAAAACAAGAATCAAAGAACAAAATGGACCCCAAAGCACCTATGTACAAAGATATACCCAGCCTCATACCCAAAAACATAAACAAAGAATTCCATAACGTGCTCTATCTCTGTCATTGGACAATAATAATATTACTGTTATTAGCTGCAGTAAAAATAATTTCTATACTAAGTATGACCTTTAAGTGGAATACTAGAAGAATAAGGTAATGAAGAGTTAAAAGATATAACTATGAACTCATGAATATGTGTGTGTCTCTGTGAGAGTCTCTCTCTCTCTCTCTCTCTCTCTCTCTCTCTCTCTCTCTCTCTCTCTCTCTCTCTCTGTGTGTGTGTGTGTGTGTGTGTGTGTTTGATTCACAGGTGATACAGTCCTCTCTTAACTTTTACCTCAGTCGGAGTTAACATTTATAACATCCTTACTTTACTGCCAATTGCAATCCTCTCAAACTAGAGCTTCACTTATTTTGATTATTCTCTGACAACAGCAGGAGTCTAAAATTCCCTGATGCCTTTTTTCCATCTGATAACTTGGAAACTCAGAAGACTTTTTTTTTCCTGATGTCTCTTTTCTATTCACTTTTTAAATTGGATATGGGAAGAGGAAACATCCCAGGGAAACCTTTGTGTTTCACATAAGGTGAATTACAAAACTCATTTTATCCTTTATAATCACAGCAATTATTTCTGTTACCCTCTTTCTTTATTGGTTCATTGACTTCATGAGCTCAAGGTAGTCACGTGACAGTCTCAACTTTGAATCAATAAAATTATGGTTTACCTCCTGCAAGACTTTACTTCCTTGAAAATAAAAACTTAAATAACTACTTCTCTATATTTCTGTATAAGAAAAAAGAAATCCCAGGAGGATTTAATAGATGCAATTAGAGAAGTGTATTCCTCCTACCTCTCTTGTGGTTTTGCATCTGTAATATGGCACAGGGAAGGCATCATTGGGCACAGGTTGCTTCTTTAGCAAATTACCCAATTCTTTCTTTTTTTTTTTTATTTTATTTGTATACTCAAGATTTTATTCTCTTCCTACACCACCCTTGTATTATTCCACATCCCATACCTTCTCCCCAGCTCCATCTCCACAAGAATATCCCTACTCCACCCATTATGCCAGACCTCAAAATTCACTGGAGCCTCTAGTCTCTTGAGTGTTAGGTGCATCATCTCTGACTGACAGTAGTCCTCTCTTATATATGTGTTGGGGGACTCATATTAGCTGGTGTATGCTGCCTGGATGGTGATCCAGCCTCTGAGAGATTTCAGGGATCCAGGTTAATTGAGACTGCTGGTCCTCTTACAGGGATGCCCTCCTCCTCAGCTTTCTCCTGCTTTTCTCTAATTTCAACCACAGGGGACAGCAGCTACTGTTGATTGGTTGGGTGCCAATATCTACATATAACTCTTTTAGCTGTTTGTTGAGTCTTTTGGGTATATTTCCAAGAGTGATTTTGCTGGGTCTTTAACTAGATCTATTTCCAATTTTCTGAAAAAACTCCAAATTGAATTCCAGAGTGGTTGTACCAGTTTGCAATACCAGCAACAATTGAGGAGTGTTCTTCTTTCTCCACTTCCTTTCTAACATGTGTTGTCACCTGAGGTTTTGATCTTAGTTCTTTTGATTGATATAAGCTGAAATCTCAGAGTTGTTTTGATTTGCATTTCTCTGATCACTAAGGACTTTGAGCAATTCTTTAGGTGCTTCTCAGCCATTCAAGATTTCTTTGTTGTGAATTCTAGGTTTAGTTTGAAACCCCATTTTTTGATTGTGCTGTTTGGTATTTTGATAGTTAACTTCTTGAGTTCTTCATATACTTTGGTAATTAGCCCTCAAACTGATGTAGGGCGAATGAAGTTTTTCCCAGTCTGCAGGTTGATGGCTTGTTTTATTCACCGTGTCCTTTGCCTTATAGGAGTTTTCCAATTTCATGAGGTCCCATTTATCTATTCTTGATCTTAGAGCATGAGCCATTGGAGTTCTGTCGAAGAAATTTTGTCCTGTGCCAATGAGTTGAAGGCTCTTTTCCACTTTCTCTTCTTTTAAAACCAGTGTATCTGGTTTTATGTTTAGGTCCACTTGGACTTGAGCTTTGTGCAAGGTGAAAAATATTGGTTTGTTTTTATTTTTCTACATACAGACAGCAAGTGAGACCAGCACCATTTATTGAAGATGCTTTCTGCTTTTCCATTGTTTATTTTTGGCTTCTTTGTCAAAGAGTGTGTGTGGTTTTATGTCTGGGTCTTCAATTCTATCCCATTGATCACCCTGTCTGTCCCTGTACCAATACCATGCGATTTTTTTCATTATTTTTAGATGATAGAGCTTGATGTCTGAGTTGTTTCCCCCAGCTATTCTTTTATTGTAGAGAATTGTTTTTGCTATACCTTTTTTTCTTTCTTTCTTCCTTTTTTTATTTTTTATTTTTTGCCCTTGTGATGAATTTGAGGATTTTTTTATGTCTTTGAAGACATGTGTTACGATTTTGATGGGCTTTGCACTGAATCTGTAGATTGCCCATATTCTTTAAGAAGCATATCAGTTCAACTATATAACATCTGAGTCTTCATTCAAGCATATTTTATTGTTCTTTCTAGCACTACGGGATGAGGTATTAAACAATTTAGATCATTTACTATGCCACATGTTTCTCTGTTTGTGGCCAATGATTTGCCTTTTTTTATATAGTAAGATAAATTTCTTAGCCATATTAGGAATATTAGTGGGATTATATTAGGAAATATACATTTCCAAAACTTGTGGTTATTTCATCCATCTAATAAGCATAAGAATATAAAGACACATTCTAAGTCTGTACAGGTTGTCTTACGTTCCTTTATCATATAAATAAAAATTAACATAACAAAGTGGAAAAAACACCAAGAATGGTGGATATGTTCAAAATATTGAGAGTTCTACAATGAATATCCAAACATATACTGAGAAGTGTGTGATTAGCTTTTATATGCATTTTTCATTTATACCTTTTGAAAGTGGTTTGGAAAAAAAAGAAAATTAATCTAATAAGCTAAATATTCCTATTTTTCGGTTTTCTTTCTTTTTCAATGTGGGGCAGTGAGTTGGTTTGTAAAGGAAAACAATGGTTTCTAGAATAAAATAGAAAAACAGCACAAAGATGGATAGATGAGTAAATTAAATTTGTAAATTTGAGTTAGAGATTAGAAAATATACCTCTTTACCCACACAGTATCTGTAATCTGCTGTAGTAATAAGAAATAAAAAATTAAGTAAATAGTTACTGAGGGCCTATTAGATTTTAGGATCCACTAGGTGGTAAGAGTACATTGATGAATAAGATGTCAGGACACCCATGAAGCTTGTGTTATGTTCTTAGGATTTAATCACACAGTCACCTTGATTACATATAGTTGCTAACTTAAAAGAAAATAGGTTCACCAAAATGATTACAAATAATCTAAAAGTAAGAAAAAACATTTCTCCAAAGAATTGCTTCTTATCTGAGTGCTAAATTATTATTAATAATGTATGTCCCTGATATTAGTATTAATCACAAGACAAACAGATTATAATGTTTTTCAAAAGAAATCAGGGAGTTTAAAACAAAAATCTGCTATAATGTTAACTTGGGTTGGGAATTAGATTCCAGATGGATTCCTACAGTTTATTCCTATAGTTTGCTCCATGTCCTTCTTCCAAGTGAAGAGTAAATGGTTGTCAAAGGACACTGATTCTTTGCCCTAGGGATTTCCTCTGCAGGAAATCGCTCCCAGGAAACCCCACTTCCTTGAGATCTGAGTTCCTAAGATAACCACAGAAGGTCCGGATGACCTCTGTGGAATGTTTCTATGCCCTAGGTGTGCCCCGGTGCACTGATAAAAAATGTATGATTCTTCCCCTATTGAATTTCCTCATTGCCCCCTTTGAATTTCCTCATTCCCCCTGTCCTCCCCCTTTTGTGGCTTTTGCCTTTATAAGCCTGTTACAAGTTCAGGCCGGGGTCGAACTCCTCTACCCCTGCGTGGTGTATGAGTCTCGACCCCAGCATGCTGGCCTGAGATCTCACTTTGTTTCACTTTCAATAAACTTCCTCGTGCGATTGCAGCAAGTCTGGTCTCAGTGCCTCACTGGGTGCGTGCCTCTCCTGAGATTTGAGTGAGGGTCTCCCTTCGGAGGTCTTTCATTTGGGGGCTCGTCCGGGATTTGCGACCACCCAGGGGCCCTAGACCTACTTGGAGGTAAGAATTTTCTTTCCTTTCTTTTCTTGTCCTGTTGTGACTCTGTGTTTGTAGATTGTGATTCTGTGTTTGTGGATTGTCCAGATTGTGATTCTGTGTTTGTGGATTGTTCAGAGGTCTGGTGCGATCGCAGTTCTGTATTCGCAAACGCTCTAACCGAGTCTGTTCTTCCAAGGGAGAAGCGGAATGGACGGGGATAGACGTGTCCAGGTGTCCGCCATTTGCTCGCCCTGGGAGACGTCCAAGGAGGACAGGGGGAGGACCAGGGACGCCTGGTGGACCCCCGCGGGAAAAGTCAGGAGATCAGTTTTTCTCCTTGACGATCTGTGTCAGAGGGCCAATTCTGGGCCATCTGGCTCTTTTCAGGATTTCAGGTCGACTTGAGGTCGGCAAATGACTTTGTATCTCTGTTTTGTAGTATCTGTGAGTGTTTTTTGTGTGTGTGTCAGAAATAGAAATGGGCCAGACTGTGACGACCCCACTAACACTGACTTTGGACCATTGGACGGACGTTAAGACAAGGGCCCATAATCTTTCTGTTGAAATTAGGAAAGGACAGTGGCAGACTTTCTGCTCCTCCGAATGGCCGAGTTTTGGCATAGGATGGCCTTCGGAGGGAACTTTTAATCTATCTCTCATCTCCGCTGTTAAGCGAATTGTTTTTCAGGCTTCAGGGGGACACCCCGATCAGGTTCCATACATCATCATGTGGGAGGACCTGGTCCAACACCCGACATCCTGGGTGAGACCCTGAACAGCGGGGGCAGAAACGGCAATGGTGTCCGTGGCCGAGAAACCAAAAGTACCTCCTCCAGACAAGCCGGCACCTGCTCCATCGGCCCCCACGCAGATCTATCCTGAAATTGATGATGGTTTTCTTCTCCTCGACAACCCTCTACCCCCATACCCTCAACCGGCTTCTCATGCAAGTCCCCCACAGGCGCCGACTCCCACTGACTCCCAGACGGCCTCTGAAACAGGATTAGCGGCCGGGACCCGAAGCCCCCGGGGTCGAAACCCAGGGGGAAATGGCGCGGGGCTTGGCTCTGCTATTGTCGTACCATTACAGGCTTATGGACCCGCCCCAGCTCCGGGAGAACTAGTTCCGCTACAGTATTGGCCGTTTTCATCAGCCGATATGTATAACTGGAAAAATAACCACCCTCTTTTTCAGAGAACCCCTCGGGCCTGACGGGACTCCTTGAGTCCCTGATGTTTTCTCATCAGCCCACTTGGGAGGACTGCCAGCAGCTTTTGCAGGTCCTCTTTACTACAGAAGAGAGGGAGAGGATCCTCCTGGAAGCTAGAAAAAATGTTCCAGGACCAGATGGGACCCCCACCAATCTCCCTAATCTTATAGATGCAGCTTTTCCCTTGATCTGCCCTGACTAGGATTACAACTCTGCAGAAGGTAAGGAGCGTCTCACGGTCCACCGCCGGGCTCTAGTGGCAGGTCTCAAGGGAGCCGCAAGGCAACCCACAAATTTGGCTAAGGTAAGAGAGGTTCTTCAGGGACCTGTTGAACTGCTGTCTGTGTTTCTTGAACGTTTAATGGAAGCTTACAGGGGTTATACCTACACCCAACCTCTGAGGGTCAGCAGGCAGAGGTGGCTATGGCCTTTATACAGCAGTCAGCATCAGATATTAAGAGAAAGTTACAGTGGCTAGAGGGGTTCCAAAACTATACCTTGCAGGATTTGGTGAAGGAATCAGAGAAAGTGTTTCATAAGGAGGAGACTGAGGAAGAGAAGCGAGAAAGAGAGAAGCAGAAGGCAGAGGAAAGAGCGGACCAGAGGGTAGTAGACAAAAAAGGAATTTGTAGGATTTTGGCCACAGTAGTGAAGGGCCAGGGAGTTAGGAATCAAGTCTGGCACTAGGAGGGAGCCTCTTGACAAAGATCAATGTGCTTACTATAAAGAAGAAGGCCACTGATTCAAAAATTGCCCCAACAAAAAAAAAGGGGGGGGGGGAACACCAGCAACAGAAGCCCTGGACATGTGGCTCCAAAGTTTTAAATATTTATGGACTACCCGAAGATCTGTGGATCTCGGAGTGGGCTGGGTATCCCACTTATTCATTGTGATGCCAGACTGTCCCTGCACCCTGTTGGGGAGAGACCTCCTGACTAAGATGGGGCACAGATTCACTTCCACTCCGATGGACCACAGGTTAGAGGTCCAGAAGGGGAGCCTGTGCAGGTTCTAACCATCCAGTTGGAGGACAAGTACCAACTCTAAACAGCCTGCCTCAGATCAGACGGACCGGTGGCTGCAGGCATATCCACAGGCCTGGGCGGAGACTGCAGGAATGAGAGAGGCTAAGAACCAGCCCCTGCCCATATGGAGCTGAAAGTCCAGGCAAGTGGTGCGTTAGTACCCCATATCAAAGGAGGCATGAGACGGGATCAAGACACTCATCATTCGGTTACTCCAACAACTTTGTTTGTATCCATCATCCTGAGGTGTGCCTCTCTTACTGGTGTGGAAACATGGAACCAACAACTGCTGGACAGTTCAAGATCTCTGAGAGGTAAACAAATTTGTGGCAGAACTCCATCTCACAGTACTTAACCCCTATAACCTGTTGAGCTCATTGCCCTATCCAGGACCTGGTGTACAGCACTGGACTTGAAGAAAATGCATCAATGGACTCATATAGAGGTAGACAAACTTGTAAAGACTGTCTTGAGGTCAAATTCTTTTGTGCCAGATTTGACTAGATAACTGTGTGCCATGTTAGAAAGCAAATGTATGTAGAAGGCCGGGAGGAGAGAAGATAGACCTGAGGTTTACTGAGAAGTGGATTTTACAGAACTGAGCCAAGAAGATATAGATATAAGTATCTATTAGTCTTTATAGATACATTTTCTGGGTGGGTAAAAGCCTCCCCACAAAGAGAGAAATGGCAGCAGCGGTCAAAGCTAAGAAGATTCCAGAAGAGATCTTCCCTAGGTTTGGCACCCCTAAGGTAATTGGATCAGACAATGGGACATCTGTGTTGCCCAGGTAAGTTAGATATTAGCTTGTTTATTGGGGACTAATTGGAAATTACATTGTGCTTACAGACCCCAGAGCTCAGCACAGGTAGAAAGAATGAATAGAACTCTAAAAGAGACCCTTACTAAATTAGCTATTGAGACCGGCGGTAAAGACTGGGTGACCCTCCTCCCCTTTGTGCTTCTTAGAGTCCGAAACTCGCCAGGGCGTTTCGGCCTTACCCCTTATGAAATCCTAAATGGGGGACCGCCCCCCCTTAACGGAGTCGTGTGGGATATTGGATCCTAGCGCTAACTCCCCCTCCTCCTCTGTTCTATTTACCCACTTAAAGGCCTTAGAAGTTATTCCTCCTCTGTTTTATTTACCCACTTAAAGGCCTTAGAAGTTATTAAAACACAGATCTGGAGTCGAATCAAAGAAGCCTACGCTCCAGGAACCACTGCGGTGCCCCACGGGTTCCAGGTCGGAGACTCAGTCCCAGTCAGACAACATCGCACTGGCACGCTTGAGCCCCGGTGGAAGGGACACTACCTGGTGCTGTTAACTACCTCCTTGGCAGTCAAGGTCAATGGGATTGCTGCTTGGGTACAGTGGCAGCTGGTGACAATTCTCTTAAGCTGTGCCTTCGTCGTAGCCCCAACCTTGGGTAATAACCCCCATGCCCCTCAAAAATTAACCTTGGAAGTGCTTAATGAAGTAGGCGACGTTGTGTGGTCAACAACCGCAGTGCACCACCCTTGGACTTGGTGGCCTGATCTTGCACCTGATGTCTGTAAGTTAGCAGCCGGCTCTATGGCCTGGGATCTTTCCAGTTATACCAATTTAGAAAAGCCACCCCCAGAAGAACAGTGTGTCCCTCATGGCATAGGAATCACATTGGGGGTGTTCAGGACAGTTTTTCTGAGCCAACCTTCAGGCAGCAGACTTCTATGTCTGCCCTGGACAGGGACACACCAGGGAAACGAAGAAAGGGGCCTCAGACTATTTTTGTAGTAAATGGGGATGTGAGACCACGGGAGAAGCCTACTGGAACCCTTCCTCCGCTTGGGATCTAAGTATAGTTAAAAAGGGTCGTAGGCCAGGGGAGCCAGAAAATGGGGAAAGAGATCCATCCAAATACCCGGCTTATAGGACTGGGTGTGCCTCTGAAAGCTCGGGTAGCCCTCAGGGACCGTGCAAAGACAGTTATTGTAACCCTCTAAATATCAGCTTCACCCCACAGGGAAAACAAGATCGTCAGTGGGTAAGAAAAAACCGTTGGGGATGGAAAGTCTATACTGGCAGAGGGGACCCTGGATTCGTTTTTGTTATTAAGATAAAGATAGAGAGTCTGCCCACATGACCAGTAGGCCCCAATTCGGTGCTTGATAACCTGTACCCAGATCTGAGAGACCTCCTCGTCTCACTCTGTCACCAAAGGATAACATCGTATCCCCTTTTGACCACACCCTCCTATCTCCCTATGAGAACTGAGGACCGCCTGTTCAATGTGCTTGATAGTGCATTTGTTGTTTTAAACTGCACTAACCCTGCCGCTACTCAGTCCTGCTGGCTGTGTTTTGCTTCCAATCCCCCTTACTATGAAGGAATAGCTCAGCTACAAAGCTATAATGCTATAAAAGAAAGGGTGAGTGCTGTACAGGTAACGGTCCTAAGACAACAATACCAGTTATTACAAGAAGCTGAGGGATCGCTCTAAGATTAGAGCTTTTTACAAAAAGAAAAACAGGGGAATGAAGAGTAAAAGGTTGTCAAAGGACACTGATTCCTTGCCCTAGGGATTTCCTCTGCAGGAAATCGCTTCCAGGAAATCCCACTTTCTTGAGATCTGAGCTCCTAAGATAACCACAGAAGGTCCGGATGACCTCTGTGGAATGTTTCTACGCCCTAGGTGTGCCCCGGTGCACTGATAAAAAAATGTATGATTCTTCCCCTTTTGAATTTCCTCATTGCCCCCTTTGAATTTCCTCATTCCCCCTGTCCTCCCCTTTTGTGGTTTTTGCCTTTATAAGCCCGTTACAAGTTCAGGCCGGGGTCAAACTCCTCTACACCTGCGTGGTATATGAGTCTCGACCCCAGCATGCTGGCCTGAGATCTCACTTTGTTTCACTTTCAATAAACTTCCTCGTGCGATTGCAGCAAGTCTGGTCTCGGTGCCTCACTGGGTGCGCGCCTCTCCTGAGATTTGAGTGAGGGTCTCCCTTCGGAGGTCTTTCACAAGCATTCATACTTTTTCTTGATAAGTCCATTAGATGGATGATTTTTCCTTTCTTGATTATATAAAACCACATTGAGGAAGGTATACATTGAGTTTATTTTTTGGATGTTACCATGTTAAAATTCACAATAAATTTGAGACTTTTCATAAAAGAAAGATAAGATAAAAGGTGATTGTGCTGGCAGAGCATCTCTGGACAAGGATGTAAAATTCAAAGACCTCTGGTGGGAGGGAGAAGTGAAGAGGCAGAGCATGGGAAGCAGAGGCTGAAGGCAAAATACCGAGGAAGCAGGTTCTAGGACTCTGTAGGATTCTAATTTGTAATGCAACAGACAAAAACCATCTGAAAGATTTTAAGAAAATATTCAATGCTGTAAATTTAAGAATAAAACTTCTATAAAATGTGAAGATCTGATTCTGGTAGGGGATAAGCATGGTTCTAGGATGCTTACCATGGACATGGACAGAGGTGGGCAAACATAATCTTCATTTAGAAAGTCTAGTACAAATATTATCAATAGAACATTTATAAAATTTAATGAGCAATATAAGACTGCCTATTAAAATCTTGACTTGAATAATTTTATTTAAGCCTGTATGATTGGCAATAATATGTCTTGGCATGCCTCCAAAGATTACATCAACTTAGTAAACTTTTCTAAAAGACCTATAATAAAAGTTTATTATAAAAAGACAATTAATGTAATAAATTAAAGTGAACACACAAACACAATTTTATTCTAAAGAATATAAATATGAATTCATGACAGGCTGCTTTTAAAATTTGCCCTTTAGTCATTAATCTGTTACCTTGCCATTGACCAAACTCTCTTTGATATCCTAAACAACTTCTTTTAGAATAACTAATCAAGATGTCTTGTGTAAGGCAAAGCCACTGACTCCTTCTGCTTCTTGCCACTTTCATTAGTTGGGAGTCTCTGCAATTACCATCACCACTTCAGACATATGTTTCACTGATCAAGGCTAAGTATAGCACCCATCTACAGGTACAAACTGCATAAACAAAATACTTAAAATGCATAATTTGACATTATGCCCATATAACAAATCAACTGTAATATTTTTCTCTCTAGATCCCAGTGACTTCCCAAATTATGAGGCTGTGACTAGGTTTACAGTACCACCAATAAATTCCTCCTGCAAAGCTGACCTATGATCTCAAACATCTTGTAAGAGGAGGCAGAAAGATTGTAAGATCTGGGGGGTGGGGAGGCAAGGGTAGAGTGGAAAACTGTCTTCTGGACATAGTTCTGGAGACATGAATGAACTCCCATAAATCTCTATTCACCAAAACAAATACTCTCATATGTCCCAGAAATAGCAGTCAAGAGGAGAAGTAGAAATACATAAAGGATATGCAAGAATTCCCAATGTACTATATGAAGTCACATAAAAATTAATGTATTATGCAGTTAGTGTAATACATAAAAAAATTTAAAAAGAAGGTAAAAATATATGTACAGGGTACATTTGGTTCCATGATTATTACTGATAATCGCTGCAAACAGACTAATATTCAAATAAATATGTACATACATATTAAATAATAAATTATTTAAAATTATTATTTAATGAAATAATTTGATGGTAAAACTAGCTCCATATAGAAGGATACCAATGACAAAATGGGAGGGGTAATCCCACAACAATTACTAATTAAAAAAATTTCATATAATTTACAACTTATTTAAAATTTAAAATTTAAATTTACAGTTTACTTAGACATGGTTACTTATTTGCAATTATAACATTATAGCTTTATTCTATAAGTATTCAGTTTTGACAACTGTGATTTGCAAAATGAAGTGCATAGGAATAAAGATTATTACAAAAATATAAATTACTATATGCCTGATATATACAAGTGAAATACTTTTATATCATTTACTATAGCACATGTTAGATATTGTTGATGCCTCCACTGCTTCTGGGTGGTTATATTTATACATTAAATGTAGAATATAGTATGAGTGTGTCGTGAGATGAGTGTGTAGTGAAATACAGCTCACACTTCAGTTGTCTGCATTAGAATTATTTAGGCAGTAGAGTTTGAAAATCTTCAGAGGGGAATAAAAAAATACTTTTCCCAGTTGATATTACCCAACTCTGCTCACTAATTTTATATCAACTTGAGAAAAGCTATTGTTATCTGAAACAGGCAATCTAAGTTGAGAAAATTCCTCTTGAAGTGGCGCTGTAGACAGGCATGTAGAGAATTTTCTTAATTTGTGACTGATGTGAGAGACTCCATCCCACTGTGTTTTGGGGTATACGTCTAGATGAAACTGGTTTTGTTTTCTAATCATTTCATTAGACAACAATATTCTGGAGTATTTTTATTGTTTAATTACAATAAAGCTATTGCTACCTACAATAACACCCATTCCTACTCAGGCCACAACAGAGATGCTTTATTTGTGTTTGCCTTCTTGAGTCTCAGGCTTTGTGATACATGAACTTCGTGTGTCATTGCATTTGTGGGGAATGAGAATCCAGCTTATCTGAACATGAATAAGCTAAATCGCTGCACACTGAACAACACAGGCTTGCGTTTTGTATTGTTTTTTGAGGCCACAACTAACTCACACAAATCAATTGTCTGCTTTAGATGTGAGGTTATTTCACTGAGATATGATGGGAGAAAAGAAAATAGCCCAGTGTTAAACAAAATTCTACTTCACAGTAGAAATATCAAATCATTTTAGGGTTAACATGACAGTGCTGAAGAAATCTCTAAAGGTATTAAGAAGTTATTTCAGCAAATCCTATAGTAAATTTTATCCAAATCATCTCATTTTCTAACAGCATTTTCTTGTACCCAAATAACATAATGAAAAAAATAATGATTTTTTTTTAGAAACTGTTTCAACATTCTGAAAGAAAATTAGTTAGTTGAAAAGAAACTAAAAGAAAAAAAAAAACACATGATCATCTCATTAGATGTTAAGAGAGCATTTAACAATATTCAAAATCCCTTCATTTTAAAAGTCTTGGAAAGATCAGGAATTCAAGGCCCACACCTAAACATAGTAAAAGCAAGATAGAGCAACCAGTATCCAGTATCAAATGAAATGGAGAGAAAGAAACTTGACCAATCCTGTGGCGAGCCGTTTGGTCAGCTGGTGGTGGAGAAATATTAATTTTTCAGAACACATTGAAGCTGGAAAGTGGCTTTTGTGCTGAGCCCCTTAAGGGCTAGAATTAAGAACTTTTGCATCTGAAGTTCAGAGCAAAACACTTAGGAACCTAACCTAGGGAAGTACATTTGCATTTGAAGCTCCTAGAATGCAGCTTGGGACAGGGCAGATTCAGCCAGGGCAGATTCATCTGATATAGGCTCAGCAGTCTCTTTGTCTTTTGAGACCCTCTTTTGTCCCTGATCCTCACACCTGGCCTGTTTACAGGATCTTTGATTGTTAACTTGCTTGATCCCTGTCTTATAACTGATGTAATCTTTCTGAATGCAATTAAAGTGGTATATAAGAAGACTAATAAACAGAGGCTTTGCTTTGGCCTTGAGGCTTAGGCCTCAAGTTGGCCAAAGTCATGTTGCAGCTTTAACCAACTTGTCTCTTTTCTTTCAATCCTCGCTCCGGTTCTAGTGGAACCCAAGTTGGGTGTCCGAGCTGGTCTACTAAAATCAGGGACCACACAAGGCTGCTCATTCTCTCTCCACCTATTCAATATTGTACCCAAAGCCCTAGCTAGAGCAATTAGACAACAAAAGGACATCAGAGAGATAGAAATTGGAAAGGGAGAAGGCAAAATACCACTATTTGCAGATGATATGATAGTATACTTAAGTGACACCAAACATTTCACCAGAGAATCCTTCAGCAAAGTGGCTGGAAATAAAATTAACTCAAACAAATCAGTAGCCTTCTTCTACTCAAAGGATTGAACAGACTGAGATAATAATTAGGGAATTGAAACCCTTCAGAATAGTCACAGATACTATAAAATACCTTGGTGTGACCCTAACCAAGCAAGTGAAAGATCTGATGTGAAGAACTTCAAGTCTATGAAGAAAGAAATTGAAGATCTCAGAAGCTGTAAAGATCTCTCATGCTCATGGATTAGCAGGATTAATATAGTAAAGTGTCTATCTTGCCAAAAGTAAGTAATCTACAGGTGCAATGAAATCTGTCAAAATTCCAACTCAATTCTCCATAGAATTAGAAAAAGCAATTTGCCCATTCCTTTGGAATAACAAAAACTCTGTATAGAGAAAATTAATACAACAATAAAAGATCTTCTGGGGGAATCACCATTCCTGACTTCAAGCTGTGTTACAGAGCAATAGTCATAGAAACTATGATATTGGTACAGAGACAGGAAGGTAGATGAATGAGATAAAATTGAAGATCCAGAAAAGAACCCACACATCTATGGTCACATTATCTATGACAAAGGAGCTAAAATCACCCAGTGAAAAAAATATAACATTTTCAACAAATGTTTCTGGTTCAACTGGTGGTCAGCATGCATGTGAATGCAAACTGATCCACTCTTATCTCCCTGTACAAAGCTAGTTCAAATGGATCAAGGATCTCCACATAAAACCAAATACACTGAAACTAGTAGAGGAGAAACGGGGAAGAGCCTTGAACATATGGTCACTAGAGAAAATTTTCTGAACAGAACAACACCAATGCCTTAAGCTCTAAGATTAAGAATAGACAAAAGTAACCTCATAAAATTTCAAAACTTCTGTAAGGCAAAGTACACTGTTATTAGGACAAAACAGCAACAAACAGATTGGAAAAAGAAATTTACTAATCTTATATCTGATTACCACTCCCGGGCATATACTCAAAAGTATACTCAAAGGATACTTGCTCTACTATGTTCATATTTATAAGAGTCAGGAGCTTGAAAGAACCCAGATGTCCTTCCACAGAGGAATGGATACAGAAAATGTGATACATTTACACAATGGAGTACTACTCAGCCTATCAAAATAATGAGTTCATGAAATTCTTAGGCAACTGGATGGATCTAGAAAATATCATCCCGAGTAAGGTAACCCAGTCACAAAAATACACCCATAGTATCTACTCATTGAAAAGTGGATATTAACCCCAAAGCTCGGAATAGCCAAGATATAATTCACAGACTACTTCAAACTCAAGAAGGACAACCAAAGTGTGGATGCTTCAGTCCTTCTTAGAAGGGGAATAAAATATTCTCCGGAGGAAATATGGAGTCAAGCTTGAAGCAGAAACTGAAAGAAAAGACATCCAGACACTGCCCCACCTGGTGATCAAGCCCATATTCAGTCACCAAATCCAAACAATATTGCTGATGCCCAAAAGTGCATGCTGACAGGAGCCTGATATAGCTGTCTCTTGAAAGGCTCTGCAGGAATATAACAAATACAAAGGTGGATGCTTGCAGCCAACCATAGAACTGAGAATGGGGTTCTGAATGGCAGAGTTAGAGAAAGAATGAAAAGAGTTGAAGTGATTTCCAACCCCATAAGAAAAATAATATCAATCAACTAGAGCACCCAGGGATTAAACCACTATCCAAATAGTACACATGGACAACTACAGTTGCAAATGTAGCAGAGGATGATTTTGTTGGACATTAATTGGAGAAGCCCTTGTTCCTGCAAAGGCTTGATGTTGCGGTGTAGGAAAATATTAAGTTGGGGATGTGGGTGGTGGTAGATGGGTCGGTAAACACTATTACTGAGGCAGGGAGTGTGCATGATGGAATAGGGAATATAGAGAGGAATCTGGGAAAGGGGATAATCTTTGAAATGTAAATAAAATATATGCACTAAAATCAGAAACAAAACAAAACAAATAAATCCCTCAAATTTCAAGAACCCAAGAAATTGATTATAGATGGATGTTTAAACCTGACTTTCAAATTTAAATCATAAAAATGTATCAAACTCTTGTTTCTTTCTAGGGGGTTGTATTACACTCAGTAAAGATACTTTATAAATGATAAAGGGACTATAAAAGTCAAGTTATATAACTAAAATTGCACACAGAGGCTGAATCTGTGATTTGTATTATGTCTTCAGTCAACTCTTGGACATCTTTGGCAGTTTGTAGCACTTAAGAGTTTTCAGTCTTCACCTCCACTTACTTTAGCATGCGCTCACTCTGAATACTCGTTTTTCCAAAATAAATATGTATGAATAAATTCAATGATCAAGACAAGACATGTCTTCTATCAATCCTTAGGATAAATGTACTCTTAGCTTAACAAAGTGTCAAAAATATGTTTCTTTCTCATAATAGAAACCTTTGTCCTTTTTATGGGGGACTTCTCAGTTACATTTAGGGATATGATAAAATTATTTAATAGAATCTAAAATTGACCTAAAAATTATAAAGTAGAGTCAGTATTTTCATCTGTACAAACACAATTTATATTTTACCATACTTTCATGATTCCATCTATTATCTAAATGTCCATTTCAAAGGAGAAATTATTTAGACAGAAAGGAAATGGGACTTGTCCAAATACACAAAGGACACTCATGGAAGGCTCTGATTTGGATCATGAAACCTCAATTTCATGCTCTCTTTTTAAAATTCTATGGATTCTACCTTCATGGTCTGCTCCTTAGATAATGGGAGGACCTTATGAACACTTCCACTCTGTGTGATGAATTAGAGTAGATTGAAGTGAGGTCTGTTCCGGGAACCACTGCTTCAGTGAATGTGGGAGTGCAGTGGCTGTGTAAGACTCAGAAGACAGGATTTTACAGAAGTTGGTATCCCTTTCTGACTTTCATGTTCTCTCTGTCTCACATTCCATGATATTCTCAGAGGTGACAGGGAGTACACTCAGAATTTACACCTGGTTCCATTTTTAATGGATTCTACCACTTTTTACTTGATTTTGTCATTGTCTATTTTGGGTTTTTTTTGGGAAGAATTTACTTTATTTTGTGTTTCTAGTATGGCTACTACATAATATATTTTATTGACAATTGATTCCATTTATCTTGAAATTATTTTTCAATCAATATATTCCAGAGAATATTTTTTTTTAATTTTTGCTTCAACTGTATAGTCTTAGGCATTTTCTTTGAAACATATTTTTTTTTGCTTTCAAAACAGAAAATAAAATGTATTTTCTTTGCAGAATAATTTTCCACAAGAAGCATAAACTTTGTTAAAATTTTCCACAAAATATTTAAATGTATCAACTTCATAATACTTAGCTATATTTTGACAAACTAGCGATTAGATAAATTATTACTTTAATTAAAGGTGATATTTTTGGATATCTACACAGAAGATACATATTTTATGACAGACCCATTAAGTTGTTTTTATATAAAAATATACATAAGAAAGAAATCATATTCAAATTTATAATGATTGATCTTACTCTTTGGCAAGTTTTATCATTAAAATCTTTAAGGTTAAATTTCTATTTTAATAAAATGGATTATATTATTTTCTTTTAGAACATTTTATCACCAAAATAATTTTATTTAAACGTCTAAGAAGATATACTGCTACTTTTAGAAGACAACTTCTTTTGATAGTTTTAAGTCAAGGCAAAGGCAAAGACTGACTGCTTTCCTTAGTATGTACCACAATTATTATTGGCATATAAAGTAGCCAGCCCATATGCTTCCAGTTGTATTAATATGCAGACGTCTCTATCAAGTGTAATATGCAGAATTCTCTATCAAAAAGGATTAACAACAGAAGTTTCCAGATAAATCACAGTATTAAGTCATTAAGTCAAAATTCTATGAGTCAATTTAAGAGTCAAATTTTTGTTTTCTGAGATAATATGTCTCCATAATTGAATATATCTTTAGTTATAAGGTAAAAAGACCATAGCATGAACAGGAAACACATTTATTCTTCTGAGAAATTAATTAGTTTTTGGCAATTTCCATAGCTGTACTTCACTTTTGTATTGATCATTATTGTCCGAACACTGATATGAAATTGAAATATTTATGGTAGTTGTTATTTCCTCATGGAAAACTTTCAGAGTCAACATTTCCCAAAAGCGAGGCTTGGGAGACAGATTTAAAATGGATGGGGTTCTTGCTGCCCTTTCAAGTCTGGCAATTTTTTCCTGAGGATATTCTAGAGCACTATTTATATTCCTGGTAGCCCTCTGTATTTCCCAGGTGTCTCATTCTCTTGCTTGAAAATACTGCCCTCCATTCTAATTTTCATTTACTATTTGATCGTAAGCTCCTTCGTACTCTTCCCTTGGGATTTGGTTCCCATCCACTGGGCTGATTGGTACTCTGATGTGAGAAGATTTAAGGTAATCTGTAAGGAAGGTTGTATCTTTGCTCTTCAATTCTTGTCCTTCTCTCTGCCATTCTTCTTGTTTCTGCCTCCTCTATCATTTCATATAAAACTTTACCTGAAATTGACATCACAGGACTTTCAGTTGTCATATGAATGAGAGATTTCAATGTCTTTACTAAGACATCCCATGTAATGACACAACCTGTTCATAAATAATGAGTAATTTGTGTTTAATTGAAAAGTTGTCTGATTATGGGTTTGAAATTTGCTGTAGTAAATATTTTCAATTTTTTTCTGTTCCTTTCTTGTTTTCAACAACATATCTTACCTTTTCAACACATTCCATCTGTTGTAACTATTAATTCTCAATTAGCAGCATTCTGATAGGTGTTAAGCTTTCCAGACAAGCAAACAAAGGTTTAGGCATCTCTCTAAAGTACGTGCTTGCCTGTGAAAATTATTCTAAATTTGATACACTCCAATTCTTCAATGAGTTTGCTAACATAGTATAGAATAATTTTTCTGTGTTTTATAACTCAAGCATGTGATGCTTTAGTATTACTTACATGTCTTATATGCCAGAGATTTATCCTTAAGTTTAAAAAAATGACTATATTACTAATGTTATATATAAATTTTGTTTAGATCACATGTGTATTATCATATCTGAAACCAGATGTACAGAAAATTATACTGATACAATTATGGCATATTTGTTTTATGTAACTATGTTAAAATATTATACAAATTGAGACACTCAGGAAAACAGTAAAATACTAGCTCGTGGTTTAATTATTCAGCATTGCCTATGTGCTTGATGGGATTTAAACTTAGGGAATCAAAAAGTTGAAAGAAAGGTATAGGTGATCTGTAGCTCTTAACTGGGGCATCCTGGGAGCCAGATTTCCTCTTCTGAGATCTTTTTTTGTTCTCAATTAGCTTCAAGTTCCTGTTGCTTGTCAGACTGTCAGCTAGTTTATGAAGTTTCTTCTGTTCTTACCATGCAGTAGGAGTAATATGCCAAGTATTTCTCATGTCTATATTGCTGCAGACACTGTCAAAGACTTTCTCCCTACTCCTGATTATTTCGTAAGTTTCATTTAAGAGTGTTGCTTTTTTCTCCAAGGAGTCATTCCTGGAAGTAGATCATCCACTAAAAGCCATCTTTGCATTTCAAAGCTGCTGAAAATATCATTTCTCTATATTATAAGATCCTTTGTGACATTTTAGATAACATCAGAGGTTAAAAATGGATGATTTAATTTTCTCTTAATCTCTGTCCTTCTTTGTATTTTTTTCTATTGTCATATTTTGTTGATCCCTGGACAGTATAAGTATAACATTATTAGCTGTAATCATCTATTAAGTTCACTTTTTAAACATAACTCCTTATTGTCATCTATAATTACATATGTATAAATATATGTACTGTTATCAGTACTTAATCTCTCACTTTTATTGTTCCTAGTCTGTCTGCATAGCATCTTTTTAGCTTTTTAACTTTTTTTCCTGTAATTTCCATCCACTAGATACATTTGTACCTTAATAAACCTTTGAAAACAAAGATGTCTTTGGACATTTATATAACTAGTCCCTCAGAAATGGCTAAGAGCACTTCTTGTTCTTCCAGAGGACCCAAGGTAGGGTCTCTGCACCCACATGCAGGTCTTCCCTATTACTCCAGCTTCAGCTGCCATCTCCTTGTGTTTAAGTGCATGAGTGTCAGGGCATGTGTGTGCACATTCAAATAGAAATAACATAAATCTTTAAAAGTGCATTACTGTTTTTTGATCTAGGTACATGTTCTTTGCTTGTATTCATCATTCTTCGCTAATATGTTTTGCTTTTTTATATAGTTATAATAAACACATGCGGATTCATTTATAAGTCTGCTAATTTACAGCTATAATGTTCTTTTCTATCTTTTTTTCACCCACCTGGCACTTGACAGTCAGAAGGATGCCCTCACCCTATCATTCACTTTCTACATGAAGCTGGTTACTTTTTGCACACAACCACTGGGGCGATGTTCCTCTGATTTCTGGTATAGAAAGAACAATGATTCGTACTTGAGTATTTTTATTTTGCTTTTCTGATTCTGGGGATGGACTCAAACCTTTGTACATTCTAGAAACGTATACCCCACGGAGGTAAAAATGGAAATTGAATCTTGTTTATGAGAAAATTCTTAATCAGTTGTACCTATATTTCATCAATAAATTTACTCTGATCTCATCTGAGATATCATATCTAGATTTCAGAAAACATAATGGAGAATGACATTTAAATGAAAAATCAAGTTTTGTATACTAATAATTGTATGAAGACTTCTAGGATCTTGGATTCACACTGAGTTGTGTGTGAATCATAATACACCTACCCAAAAGTGTATTATGTCTATAAAAAACACGCAGAATCTCAGAAGGAATAACCGCATACAGATGGATGTTGGTGTTATTTTTTAGTTTATTTATTTAGTAATTTATCAATCAGATTTATTTATTTATTCCCCTCTAAATTTTTTATTAGACATTTTTGCACTTACATTTCAGATGTTATCCCTTTCCTATAATCCCATTCCCCTCCTCCTCCCATTGCCTCAATGAAGGTGCTTCCTTTCCCAACCACCCTCTCCCACCTCAACACCTTTGCGTTTTCCTACATTGGGAAAAAGAACCTTCTCTGGACCAAGGGTCTCTTCTCCCATTGATGTCAGAAAATGCTATCCTCTGCTACATATGCCTTACCTGGGGACACACCCCATATGTGCCCAATAAACAAAAGCACTATTGCTGATGCCAAGTAGTGCTTATTGGCAAGAACGTGATTGGATATTTCCTTAGAGGCTCTGACAGAGCCTTACTGATATAGAGGAGGATGCTTGCAGCTAACCATCAGACTGAACACGAAGACCCCAATGAAGGAGCTAGAGAAAGAACTGAAGGAGCTGGTGTTACTTAATCATAGAATAGTGGTTAAATATTCTGTTCCAAAAGGGGAAGTTTATGTTTTATGTAGCTGGTGACTCTTAAATTTGTGAAAATGTACCGAGAGTCACATTTCTCTCCTTTGTGTCTCTGCAAATGTTGTATTAGTAATAACATTGTCTAAACTCAGATTTTTAAAGGTGATTCATGACCAAGCAGGAAACATTTGCAAATACAAATCTCCAGAGTTATATAGGAAAAAATATTTTTCTAAAGAATCTTGCTTAATGTTGTATAAATAGCAGATAAACTTTATCCCAAGTCCATAATTCTCTATGGGAAGAAATGTAGTGTTTTAGTTTGTACTAATGTCTTGAATCAAAGTCTTTTTAAAACTCCAACTGAAGTCCTGAAGGTAAATACATATTTTCATTTATGAACACATTTGAAAGTTGTTATGTCAAATACTACCTCTCCATAGATCTTATTAAGATGTAGTAAAAAAAAAATCTAATTTGGAAGATTATTTTTAATACCAGTGATGCTAGTAACACTGAAATTAAAAATAATATTGACTATATTGTGGGAATTTACAATCATTAGGAAAGAATTATTCTGTTATACCAAGGCAAATCTTAATAAATAGTACATTAATTCTTAAAGAAGATTTTTGTTGGATATTATACATCCTAATGTCAATGTGCTTTGGGACAAAAGTACTGATGGATTTAGAATACTTTTAGAGTGGGAAATATTCTTTTAGTTTGGTTTCTATTGTTGTAATATTATACCATGCTCAACAGAAATTTGGGCAGGAAAGGGATTGTGTGGTTTACAAGTCATGGTCCATAATTATGGAGAAATCCAAAGTAGGCCCGAAACAAAGAATATGGAAGAATGCTGCTTACAAGCCTGTACTCCTTGGCTTGTTCTTTAGGGACCCACCAGCTCTAAACAATGCTATATTTGGAAAAAAATTCAACATGACTTTCAGAGTGGACAAACTACTTCAAACCATAACAAATCTTTGCAGCAATAAAAATGCACGTGTTTGTTTATGTTATTGAAGTGACATTTATGAGGTTTAACCAAATTTATAATATGACTCTAACAATTGCTTTATTCCTTTTTCTATGCACAATTATATTTTAAGCTGGACTATTCCATAATGTAAAGGCTAGTAAAGGAAATGACCATATGTGGAAGACAATATTTTGTATACTTTTTCTTACAACTTTATTCTAAAGAGAGAGATACATGTACAGATTTTTAAAAGCATTTTGTCAATTCTATTAGAGGTTTTATAGCATGCACTGAAATCCCACTAGTTACCATAAGCATAAAGTACATGTAGAATAGAATATAACATGGAAACAGACAGTTTTCTTAGTGTGTATATATTATACATGATCATTGGATACCAAAAATTGCCACAATATTCCTAGCTCTTAGATTATTAATGATTTAAGATCTAGGTGCACCACACTCTGAGAGGATGCTATACACTTATTTTTTTTTCCTAAGAAGAACAGAGGCTTTCACTATTTGGCCTTTGTTATTCTTGACCTTCATATGGCCTGTGAGTTGCTTCTCAGTATTCAGATCTTTCTGGGCTAGTATCCAATTATCAGTGACTACATATTATGTATGCTCTTTTGTGACTGGGTTACCTCACTCAGGATGATATTCTCTAGATGCATCCATTTTCCTAGGAATTTCATATAGTCATTGTTTCTAATAGCTGAGTAGAACTCCATTGTGTAAATATATCATAATTTTTTATCCATTCATCTACTGAAGGAAATCTGGGTTCTTTCAAGCTTCTGACTATTATAAATAGGGCTGCTATGAAGATTGTGGTGCATGTGTCTTTATTGTATGTTGGAGCAACTCTGGGGTATATGCCCAGAAGTGGGATAACTAGGTCTTCAGGTAGGACTATGTCCAATATTTTGAGGAATCGCAAGACTGATTTCCAGAGTGGTTGTACCAGCTTACAACCCCACCAACAGTAGAGGAGTGTTCCTTCTTAACATCCTCAACAGCATCTGCTGTCATCTGAGATTTTGATCTTAGCCATTCTGACTGGTGTGAGGTAGAATCTCAGGGTTGTTTTGATTTGCATTTCCCTGATGACTAGGGATGTCAAGCACTTTCTCAGATGCTTCTCAGCCATTTGACATTCCTCAGTTGAGAATTTTTTGTTTAGCTCTGTACCAATTTTTTAATAGGGTTGTTTGATTCTCTGGAGTCTAACTTCCTGAGTTCATTGTATATATTGAATATTAGACCTCTATCAGATGTGGGGTTGGTAAAAATCTTTTCCCAATCTGTTGGCTGCTGTTTTGTTTTCTTGACAGAGCAATTTGCAAATTCATTTGGAAGAACAAAAAACCTAGAATATCCAAATCCACCCTCAACAACAAGAAAACAGCTGCAGGAATCACCATCCCTGACTTCAAGCTATTTTGCAAGGCAATTGTATTAAAAACCTAATGGTACTGGTACAGAGATAGGTAGGTTGATTAATGGAACAGAATAGAAGATCCAGAAATAAACCCTCACACATATGGTCACTTGATTTTTCACCAAGGAGCTGAAAACATTCAATGGAAAAAAGACAGCCTCATCAACAAATGGTGTTGGCTCAACTGGCACTCAGCATGCAAAAGAATGAAAATAGACCCTTTCTTATCTCCTTGTACAAAGTTCCAGTACAAGTGTATCAACGATCTCCACATAAAACCAGGTACATTGAAACTATTAGAAGAGAAATTGGGGAAAACTTTAGAAAACATAGGCATGGGGGAAATTTTCCTGAACAGAATACCAATGGCTTGTGCTCTAATACCAATGATTGTGAAATGGGACTTAATGAGATTGCACAGTTTTTGTAAGGCTACCTTGCATTTTTTATTGATGTATTTGGAGATAAGATTATTGAGCAGTCCCTGTGGCTACTCTCCACTAAAGGTTAAATGTTCTGTGCTTTTTCTGCCTTTTTCATGCTTCTTTATACAAAAGCAAAATGAATTAGAATGGTGATTTATCATTTGGAATATTTTATTCTGAAATGCAGGTAGTTTCTAAGTAAGTGACACAATACTTTTGTTAGCATTGTTCCAATGTACAGATTCCAAGAATTACTGAAATTCTTTAAATAACTGTTCAGACTTAGGAGTTTTATGAAGATCAAATAGGTATTGCATATGGATGTATTTTAAAATCTGTATTTTTCTTTTTTTTTTTTAAATTGGGTATGCTCTTTATTTACATGTCAAATGTTATCCCTTATACTGGTCTCCCCTCAGAAAAGCCCCTAACCAACCTGCCCTGCCCTCTCTATGAGAGTACATCCCAACCCCACCCACTCCCTCTTGCCTCCCCACCTGAGCAGTCTACACTGGGGCACCTAGCCTTCACAGGAACAAGGGCCTCTCCTCCTGTTGATGCCTGAAGAATCTATCCTCTGCTACATATGCAGCTGGAGCCATTAATCATTCTATGTTTACCCTTTGGTTGATGGTTTTGTTTCTGGGAGCTCTGGGGGTTCTGGTTAGTTGATACTGTTGCTCTTCCGATAGCGTTTTAAACCCATTCAGCCCCTTCAGTCTTTTCTTTAAGTCCTCCAATGGGGACCCTGTTTGCAGTCCAATGGTCTTCTGCAAGCATCTGCCTCTTATTTATCTGGCTCTTGCACAGTCTCTCAGGAGACAGCTATATCAGGCTCCTGTCAGCATGCACTTCTGGGCATCAGCAATATTATTTGGGTTTGGTGACTAAATATGGGCTGGATCCCCAAGTGGGCAGTCTCTGGATGCCCTTTTTTCAGTTTTTGCTTCAAGCTTTGTCACCATATTTTCCCCTGAGAATATTTTGTTCCCCCTTCTAAGAAGGACTGAAGCACCCACCCTTTGGTCTTTCTTCTTCTTGATCTCCATATGGTCTGTGAATTGTATCTTGGGTATTCTGAGGTTTTGGTCTAATATCCACTTATCAGTGAGTTCATACCATGTGTTCTTTGTGATTGGGTTATCTTATTCATGATGGTATTTTCTGGTTGCACACATTTGCCTAAGAGTTTCATGATGTCACTGTTTTTAATAGCTGAGTAGTTCTCCATTGTGAAAATGTACCACATTAAAAAAAATCTATATGACAGTGCTAAATATTTAGCTTATTGATAAAAGTAGAATCATGTAAGAAAAACTGATAGAAGAAGGGAGGGAATAATGCAAGGGAAAAGAAGGAATGAAGGGACAATGAAAAAGAATAATGAACATTGGTGATATATACACAATTTTATAAATGTCTATTCCTGATTTTTTTTTCACCCCCAAACTCTACACAATTATATGAACTATTGACCAGTCCAAACCCACAAAGCCTTAAATCTCTTGATGTGGATTTAGAATTTATGTGCATATGATTTGGTAGTGCTTACATGGATCATGTATGTCATTATGTTAAGCAGATTAGAGCCCAGAGGGAAGCTTCATATGATATATTTTCTGAGCCTGATCAAAAGAAGTTCTTAAAGAAGTAGAAATTTATAATTCTGTACAAATACAATGAGTATGTGAAATTCAAAATCATGTTTAATAAGTACATTACTATGTTTATATTAGCATTATAGCTTGTGGCCATTTTAAAGCCTTTTAAAAATTTAATCTACATAGTGTATTGAAAATGATAACTGAAAACAATATAAATTGTAATACATAATTAGGTTAAAGTGTGATAAAATAAAGTATCCCAAAGAAATATATTTCATTAAGGACAACTATAAGCTTCAGTTATAAAGGACATACTTTGCTATTTATTTCCACAGAAATATAAAAATAACCATTTTAATACATTGAACAATAAGATGAGTTTTCATCTATGAGTGAAAGAATCACATAGGGGAACCAATGTTTTTCCTATCTTCTTGCTTGTTTATACTCTCTAGGTTTTACTCTAGGGAGGAGATCATAAGGTTTTGGACCATAAATATTTGGGTTAGTTGAGAATACAGAAACAATATGAAAGAGAGGAAGCTATATAAAGAGAACTTCAAAGATCTGCATTGATGCTGAACCTTGCTATGATGGCAGAATTCTGAGTCTTTTGATTATTCTTAAAGGTCATCAAGGTTGAGAAACATTTTCAGGAAAGCATTATTCTGAGCAATTACACAAATGTGTTTTCAAGAAGTATTTTTACTCCCACCATCCAGAGAGAAAGTTTTAATAATCTGAAATCACCATTAGAATCTTGATAATGATGTTGGCTCACGGACATAAATAAAAGGTCATGGGTCTAACTGAACATAGATTAGTTATAATACTTAAAGTAATCAGACTATTTCTAAATAACTATACTGTATGACCCAGTATCCTCAATGAGAAGAGCTGCCGAAATTGATCAAATAAGGCAGACTCTACATTCTCTAATCTTTGTCCAGCAGAATCTGCTAGACTTGAGAGTGACATCACCTTGGATTTCCCAGCAGCAGCCAAATTTTTAACAAAATAAAACTGCATGAATAAATTTAGATAATATCATATGGAATATTAGAAACAATCTGCTAAACCCAATAGCTCATAGAATTCTGAGAAAGAAAAGGTCATTGGCCCCTTAAGACCTTAGACTTAAAGGCGTTTTCTCTTTCTTGTCTTTTTTATTGAATATTTTATAAATTTATATTTCAAATATTTTCCCCTTTCTCTCCTTTCACAATGCCCCTCACTCTGCTTCTATGAAGATGCTCCCACTCCCACCCACCCACACCTATCTCAATGCCTTGGCAATCCTCCACATTTGCACAATGGATTATTACTCACCTATTAAAAACAATTACTGAAGGTCTTTTCTTATACAGAAATATGTAACTGAAACCAAAGATGTGTGGCTTCTTTTGATGTGTCTAGTAAGAGTAGTGAAGCATGAGAATATTTATTAAGATAGTTTATGCCCGCAGAAAAGATGTTCAAGTGTCACCTCTGCACCAGGATTCTAATATGGAATTGAGATTACATAGTGTACTGATCAAACACTATTCCCCACTACTTCATATTACCTGTGTAGTGTGAAGATAACTTTCTCTTTTACTAATAGTTTTTTTTTTTTTTTTTTTTTTTTGGTATCATAAGTAGCTACACAAAGCCTCTATGAATGGTACAAAGTTTGAGCAATACTTTTGAAGTGATTTATGGTGATTCTTAGAATGGAATGTGTTTTATTTCTGGAAGTGAGAGGCAAACGAACTATTTTGTTTAAGGGTTGGGGTTAATAATATATTTAGAATATTGCTCAGACTATGTTCATGTTCTATACTCGCCATTTCATAGCAGGAATGTACTTCTCTGACTCTTTGATATTATGCTAGGCTAAGGAACATACACTATCCAAAATGCTTTGGCAGTGGGGATTGTGCTTATGCCTTTAGCTGAGACCTTCGGAGGTATCCCAAATCTCAGTTTGCCCTACTGAGAGCCAAAGAACCCTTAATGAGATTAATCCAGTTAACTCCAGTCTTGTTGGTTTTGGATCACCAGTAAGCCCTGAAGAGTAAAATTATTAAACTGAGGACACATATCAAAGGTGGCATCCTTATAGCTGGTAAGTAGATCAAGTGAGATATTGATAGTTATAGTTGGGTATCACAGGCACTTTGTGTTTATATATCATATTATTATCATAACATTACTAGTACACCATCCTTCTTGTATTCTTTCTGCCTTAAAAAAGGTAGACTTAAAAGTTCAAATTATTTTTCTTTGTAGAACATCATCATGAAAACTGTATAAAGTGAGTATTACAAAAGAAAATTATGGATAAACTCATAGGCATGTTGAAAATTTTGGCAGACAAATTGAATATATATATATTCAATTCAAATATATATATATATTAAAGAACCGAAATTTCCAAATTGTCACTACATGTTTCTGTATTCACAGAGGTAGTATCACAAGTGCATATGTAAATGCATACCTTTGACACAGTCTTTATTTCTTTTTGTCATTGCAGCTTGTTTCTCTCCATAGCCTTACTTTCCTTGTCATACATTTGTAGCCATAGCTGTGTGGCCATACCCTCAAATTTCAGCAGCACAACACCGCAGACAGACTTCTCTCAGGGCATCTGGTAATGTGGTGAGTGTCTAATATCTTACAGTGTTTTCACTTTACCACAGTGCAACTTTTAATACCCCAGTTGTTGAACTACTGAACTTCTTACCACACCTGGATTTGTCATCAGAAATGACAGATATGTATATTCCACATGTGAAGGCAAAGAAGATGGCAGACATGAGAGTTTAAATGTCAAAGCCATGAATATGCTAGGAGTAAACATCACAGCTTGAAGAACTCCTTGTTGATCTAAGTCTTACTAAATCTAGATGTTACAGCCCTGTACACTGATGTCCAATACTGTAGGTAGTGTCTGTGGTAAGTACTGTAAGTACTAAGCCTTAGTTTCTATGCTGCTAGATCAAACCTTTCTCTGTACCCACTGAGTGTCCAAGATTCTGACAGGCCACTATATCAGAATGAACCAAAGTGGCAGTGAATCCCTGCACATGTCTAAGGCTGTCCATACATACTAGTGTGTGAGCTCACCTGGTGAAGAATTGCTACGTTCTTTTCTTAGAAGCTCCCTCTCATTTTTTTTTTGAGTTTGAATGAACATGCCTTTTCTTTATGAAGGCTTCATTAAGCTACACTGCTATTTTACATGATTTTATTGCTAGTTTGTGACTGTGACTGATACTTTCCATTATGTTTCATTAACATTTATGGAGATATTTCTGTAGTTTTTAAGATTAGAAGCCAGGGAAATTCAGATCCAGTAACTTCATAAACTTGAATGTGTTAAAAATTATTACTCTTTCCCCTTTTTCTTTGCTGTTCAGAATTGGCACAAAATGTTGATTTTGAAGCTATTTAAAGAAAGAAGTAAAAACAAGTGTAAGCCTGCCTGCATACACAAACTCAAATCAAACACAAAAACGAGAGATAGAACCAATGAAATGTATCTGGAGAAAATCTCCTTAAAGGACTCATAATCCAAAGGGATAAAAATCATTGAAGCTCATTTCTCCCTTTCTGATGCCAAAATATTTCCCCTCATGATTGCAATACATAGTTAAGGTTCTCAAGACCCATTCACTTCAAAAGGAAAACAAGAAGGAGCTACAGCTATCTCTCATCTTCCACAAAACAAGAAAAGCATTTGTCATTTTAATTTCATTGATTTCCTTTCTGTACAACAGATGAGACTTTAATTATGCATTGCTGCTGCCTCATAAGTAATCATTTCAAATAACATGGTGGCTCATGCAAAGGAAATGATTCATCTTCTTAATGTATTTGAAACTATGGTTTGCAACTATTTTAGACACTAGATTATAATTCTGTTATGCAAAATATCTCTAGAGGCTAAAATTAATGTCGATAAGCAGCTTATGCAATGGGAAAAGTGAATGCTGGGCATAGAAGAGCAAAGCAAAAAATAAAACTTCTTTTTCCTGACTCTTGCGCAACAAGGAAGACTATGCATTGCACATCTACATATTCTTCCAAAACTGAAAGGTCTTCTGTGCATCAAAAAGAGGAGATTGAAAGCCCAAGTTTATAAGAATAGCTCTCTACTTCTTTTCCTTCCACAACTTTTATTTTGTATGGTAGATGATTTTTATGTTTCTAGAAAGATGAAGACATAAACACAATTTCATGCTGATTTTCTTTGAAATTTGGTTTTGACTGCATTACAGGTTTATAGTGTTCAGGCTGGTAAGAATCAAACAGCAGAAATTAACATCATAAAATTATGAACCATTGACTCACAAGAGGATAATAATATAAAAATATATACAGACATACATACATCAATTCAATTAATTAAAGACTTGATAATCTTCACACATCTACTTTTATCAGTCTCACCATAGCAGCATCTATTCTGTATCCGTGCACACATAAAAAGTTGATTTGTGAAATCATTAGGATTCATGTAAGAGGTAGTGAATGCTCATGGAAGCTTGAAACCTACAAAGGCCATTGGAAGAAGACAGATCACAATGGGGTTGCAGGCTAGCAGAATGCAGTTTTAGGTATTGAACCAAAGTCGACCAATCACATGAAGATTTGGTAGATTCCCCCTTTAGACACCGCTACTTAAGCATCAAACATCCATCTTACTCAGGAAGTACAATGTAGCTCATGCCTCCTGTAGCTAGGATACTGATAATTGGTTCCAGCAATGACCCTGTGCAGCTCTGTACCCCAGTTTTAACTCTTTCAGATAAAGTGTAAAAGAAGTTCTGCCATCTGAAGGATGAAGGATTACATTTATCTCTTTGTGTTATTGCAGGTAAAATAAATGATACTGAATTGTCCTGTGACTTGGCTATAGCGAGTCTCAACTAGAAGTTAATCTTAGAGACTTTCTAACTCTAGGGATTGCCCTGTAGACATTAGTCTTTGCTATAAGAACTCAAATCATCTACTTTGTCATTTCTATGTCTTTTCAATCTCAACCAGCATCACTACTACCAGTGCAGACAGCTGCTCAGAAATAAAACCTGAGACTTTTCAGAGGCTTTTGGAAATTCACATCTATATAGAATAGCTGCTTACATGGGCTTGTGGTCTGTACACACTTGAGTGGATTCATGTCCTAGTGTTAGTTATTAGTTACTAGGGAAGACTACCAAGAGACATTGAAACACCACCATGTGTATGAGTCTGCCAATTTCTCATGGCATTGGGGATAACCATTAGCATCAAATCCTTTTAATCTAGAAGGCAATCATAGCATCTTGGAGACCAACAGAAAAATATCTTTATTAGTCTATAAAACTTTGTGCCTTTAAATGTGTATACAGGAACTATTTTAAGGTTGTATGGAAAACTATGAATCAGGCAAAAATAAGGATAGCAAAAGAAGCTTAAAGAATTCTAGTTATCCTTTAAAAAGTGATGAGTAATGAACAATAATGACCCCAAAAGCTTACAGTTTCTGCCTGGACCTGGAGCTGACCCTGTGCCAGGACTCTCTGTACACAGACCCCACTGGGAGAGAGTGCTGATGCATCTGAGAGCACAGGTGAGACCAACACTGCTATTCAAAATCCTGGTCCAGGAGGAACCCACCCAAAGCCCACAGGGCACAGGAATGAAAAGGGAGACATAACAATGAAAACTGAAGAAATTAAAAATCTTTAGATCCTACTACAAAAGCCAATACTCAACAAAACTAGAAAATCTGGATAAAATGGGCAATTTTCTAGACAGATACCAGGTACCAAAGTGTAATCAGGATCAGATAAACCATTGAAACATTCCATAACCAGTAAAGAAATAGAAGCAGTCATCAAATGTCTCCTAACCAGAAGGAGCCAAGTACCAGATGGGTATAGTGCAGAATTCTATCAGACCTTCATGGAAGACTTAATACCAATACTCTCCAAACTATAGAAAAAAAATAGAAACAGAAGGAACACTACCCAATTTCTTCTATAAAACAACAATTACACTTATACCTAAACCACATTACAACCTAAGAAAGGCTAATTTCCCATATGAATATTGATCCAAAAATACTCAATGAAATACGTGCGAACTGATTCTAAGAACAAATTAAAATGATAATTCAACATGATCAAGTACACTTTATTACAGGGATTCAGTGATGGTTCAATGTATAGAAAGCCACCAAAATAATCCACTACATAAACAAACTCAAAGATAAAAACCATGTGATCATCTCATTAGATGTTGAGAAAGCATATGAAAAGATTTAATATACCTTCATGTTGAAAGTCTTGGAAAGCTCATGAATTCAAGATCCATACTTAAACATAGTAAAAGCAATATACACAAACCAGTAGCCAACATCAAACTAAATGGAAAAAAAAAACTTGAAGCAATTTCTCTAAATTCAGGGACCAGACAAGGATGTTCACTCTCTCTCTACTTATTCAATATAGTAATTGAAGACCTAGACAGAACAATTAGCCAGCAACAACAAAATAAATGTCAAAAGAATACAAATTAGAAAGTAAGAAGTCAAAATGTCATTATTTGCAGATGATATGATAGTATACATATGTAACCCCAAATTTCCTACCAGAGAACTCCTAAACCTGAGGAACAACTTCAGGAAAGTGGCTGGATATAAAATTAATTCAAACAAATTGGTAGCTTTCCTCTACTCAAAGAATAAACAGGCTTAGAGAGAAATTAGGGAAATGATAACTTTCTTTCACAATAGTCTCAAATAATATAAAATACCTTGGAGTGACGCTAACCAAGCAAGTGAAATATCTGCATGACAAAACTTCAAGTCTCTCAAGAAAGAAACTGAAAAAGAAGATGTAAAGATCTCCAATGCTTATGCATTGGCAGGATTTGGTAAAATAGCCACCTCACCAAAACAATCTATAGGTTCAATGCGGTCCCCATCAAAATTCCATCTCAATTCTTCATAGAGTTAGAAAGAACAATTTACAAATTCTTATTGCTTTATTCAAGTCTGAAGTCCAAGTTGATCAAGGGTCTCCACATAAAACCAGATAATACTCAAGATAATAGAAGAGAAAGTGGGGAACAGCCTTGAACACATGGGAACTGGGGAAAATTTCCTGAACAAAACACCAGTGATTATGCTCTAAGATCAAGAATTGACAAATGGGACTTCATAAAATTGCAAAGCTGCTGTAAGGCAAAAGACAGTTTCATTAGCACAAAACAGCAACCAACAGAATGGGAAAAGATCTTTGCCAGTTCTACATCTGAGAGAGGGTTAATATCCAATATATTCAAAGAATTCAAGAAGTTAGACGCCAAAGAATCAAATAACCCTGCTAAAAATTGGGTAGAGAGCTAAACAAAGATTTCTCAACCTAGAATATCAAATGGCTGAGTAGGACCTAAAGAATTGTTCAACATCTCTATTCATCAGGAAAATGACAATCAAAACAACCCGAGATTCTACCTCCCGCCAATCAGAATGGCTAAGATAAAAATCTCAAGTGACAGCAGATGTTGGCGAGGATGTGGAGAAAGAGGAATGCTCTCCATTTTTGGTGGGATTCTAAGCTGGTACAATCACTCTGGAATTCAGTCTGATGGTTTCTCAGATATTTGAACATAGTGCTGCGGACCCAGCTATACCACTCCTTGGCATATACCCAAAAGATGCTCCAACAGATAAGAAAGATACATGCTCTACTTTGTTCATAGCAGCCTTATTTATTATAGCCAGAAGCTGGAAAGAATCCAGATGTTCCTCAACAGAGGAATGGAAATTGAAAATGTGATACATTTATACAATTGAGTACTACTCAGCTATTTAAGACAATGACTTAATGAAATTCTTAAGCAAATGGTTGAAACTAAAGAATATCACCCTGAGTGAGGTAACTCAGTTCCAGAAGAACACAATGGTATCTACTCACTGATAAGCAATACTAACCCCAAAACTTGGAATACTCAAGAAACAGTTCATAATCCTTCATTGAGCAATGAAGCTCAAAAAGAAGGAATTCCAAAATTTGGATACTTCAGTCCTTCATAGAATGGAGTACAAAATATTTACTTCAGGAAATAGTGCAGCAGGGACTGAAGAAAAGATAATCCAGAGATTGCCTCACCTGGGAATGTATACATCCTGCATGCAGCCACCAAACCCAGTCACTATTGCTGATGCCAGGAAGTGCTTACTGGCAGGAGCCTGATAGCTCCTGAGAGACTCTGCCTGAACATTACAAATACAGATGTGGATACTCACAGCCAACCACTGAACAGAGAACTGGGTTCACAGTGAAGGAGTTAAAGAAAGATTTGAAGGAGTTTACAACCCCATAAGAACAAACAATACCAACTAACCAGTGCTCCCAGAGACTAAACCATTATCCATAGAGTACAAATGGGTTATCTATGCCTCCAGCTGCATATGTGACAATGTGGCACAAGATGGTCTTTTTGGATGGACATCGATGTGTAGAGAAACCCTTGGTCCTGTCCAGGCTCGATGCTTCAGTGTAGGGAAATATTATGGCAGGGAGTTAGGAAGGGATGTGTGGGTGGGGGGTACCCTCATGGAAACAAGGGGAGGGAGGATGGAATAGGGGATTTTGGGGAGGAAACCTGGAATGGGGATAATATTTGCAATGTAAATAAAATATATCCAATAAAAAGAATGTTAAATATGATTATTAATTATAAATAAATATATAAAAGAATCTTTTTCTAGTAGTAATTATCAGCAAAAATGTAATAAAATATTCTATTCATTTTTTTCTTTAAAAATGATAATAAAACATTAATTAGATTAAAATAGTATATATTGTCAACTAAATGAAAATTTTAAATTATAAATTGTATTTTAGAAAGAGCTTAGCAAATATTGGGTCGCTAAAGCACATAGTTATGAAAGACTCCCTAGCAGAACTCACTCAAGCAGAAATAATTAGTGACATCAAAGACTAATAATTTTATTTAATAATTAAAGTAATAAACCAAGGAAATAGTATTTTTCTAAAAGCAGAAGAAACACAAGGAACTCATAATCACTATCAAGCATAGGAAGGTGTAGGTTACAGAATATTCTAAAAGAGAAAATAGAATATCTATTATTTATTTACTGAATGTTTATCAATCCACTTTGTATTTATGGACATTTGGATGCCTGAAATGCAGAAAGAGTTCAAATAACAAAAAGTCATACAATTATCATCCTAATAAACAGTCACATTTTCACAAGTCAAAGACAAAATATTTCCATTAGAAATAGAAAAGAAAATAGCAATCTAGAACATCCAACAGTTCTCAGTTAAAGCCACATGAGCAGACCTCTCAGAAGAGAAGTTGCAGGCTAGACATGGAATAGAGGTCCCATCAGAAAATATAAAACCCTCTGGTAACAGATCAAATAAACAATCTCAGAATGAAGTATGTTACAAGAAGAGCTAAAAGCTAACTCTGAGTTAAAAGAAAGTTTATGGAAGGAAATGATTAGTAACTGCATGAAGAATATGAGATCACTGAGAATGCAACTATATATATAGTTAGTTAGCTCCTTTCAGAATGCTCTGTTACAGTTTCAGTAGTCAATATCTTTTGACTCTACTACAATGTTAAAATACAGGTACAGAAATTTGTTAATTGGTCACAACAGGAAAACACCTTTTGTTATCAATATTGCAAAGACAAAGGGTAGAGTCAATCTTTTTCCCCTGATTTATTTACAGACATTTTTAAAATAAAAAATTGTAAATAGAGCAACGTGACTGGTTTAGTGTGGACTCACTCATGTTCAAACCCGATTGACTGTGAGGTTGTCAGTGTCTTTTAAAATATGTTTGTATTATTATTTTCATAAGAGTTTTAGGTCTATAGTCAAATTACATGGAAGATATAGATATTTATTGAATACCAGATCCCCTTTGCATAGCTTCAACTCTTGAAATCTCTCACCAGAGTTGTATGTTTCTTATATTTGATGAAGATATACTGTTATATCATGGTTGCTAAAACTTATAGTTTATGTAAATATTCACTCTGCTGTGTCATATTCCCTTTAAATAAACAAGAGCTTTAAAATATGTATTTTAATGTATGTGCATGTGTATGTGGTTTGTAATACATTTATATTTACAATGTGAGTGTTTGGTGTCCTATGAGATCAGACAGCATCAGATCCCTCAAATTGTATTATGAATGTTTGTGAGCCACAAGGCGAATGTTAGGAATCAAACCACATCCTTTGTAAAGGCAACAACTACTGTTAAGCAATGAACCATCAAATTGTCAATCACTTGGGAAGATATTTTAATGCTTTCAAACGGAAGAGGGAAAGATAAATTCTTGAAATTTTAAAATGATATGGAGATTACATAACACACCTTATTATTCATTGATTGATCCTTAATTGGTTGCTGTTGAAATCATTAACAATTATGACAATTACTTATGCTGTTTGGCAACTCCATGGTGAAAAAGGGTTAAGCACATCTTCTGCCGCTGAGGCTAAACCAGATAGACTAATGCTACACATGTGCAGGGGCCTCTGACTAGTCTGTGTATGTTCCTGCATCTGGTTTAGTTGAGACTGCTGGTCTTTCTATTGGGTCAATCTCCCTTTTAGCTTCTTCAGTCTTTCCCCTAATTCAACCATAGGGGACCCCAATTTCAGTCCAATGATTGGGTGTAAGTATATGTTTCTGTCTCAGTCAGCTGCTAGTAGAACTTCACTGAGGACAGCTATGCTATGCTCCCAACTGAAAGCATATCATATCACCAGTAATAGTGTCAAGACTTGGTGACTACAACTCCCATACCCCATGAAATGGATCCTAAGTTGGGCTGGTCATTTCAGTCTTTTCCTATTTCCTTCTTTTAGACAGGAAAAATACTTGTTTAGGAATTTTGACTGAGGGTTAGTAACTATGTCCCTCAATTAGAGGTCCTGTCCACTTATTGAAGATAGACTCTTCAGTTGTTAGGCATTTTGGATAAGGTCACACACAATGAGTTCTGAGCATGTCTTACCCATAGGGTCTCTGGTATATTGCAGAGGATACCCCCACCTAACACCCCCCAAGGCTGCTTATTTCCATTTATTCTCGTGGCCCTCTGGGCTTTTCTCCTACCCCCATATCTTTTGCCATTTTGCTTCCCCCCTCCATCTCTCTTCACCGAGTAGGATCTCTGTCCTCTATCCACGATTATTTCCTTACCCCTTCTAAGTGGAATTAAACTTTCTCCCTTAGGCATTTCTGCTTGTTACAGTTCTTAAGGTCTGTAGGTTTTATTCTAGGTATTCTGTAACATTTAGCTAATCTCCACTTATTAGTGAGTGCATACCATGAACGACCTTTTGCTTCTGAGTTACCTCACTCAGGATGATATTTTCTATTTCCATCAATTTGCCTAATAATTTCAAAATGTCTTCATTTTTAATAGCCAAATAGTATTCCACTGTGTAAATAAACCACATTTTTCATATTCATTGTTCTCTTAAAGGACATCTGGGTTGTTTCTAGCTTCTGGCATGTGCTGTCATGTGAGTTTTTGTTATTAGCTATTCTGATTGGTGATTATAGTTTCTCTAATGAGTAAAAACTTTGAAATTTCTTTATGTGCTTCTCAGCCATTTGAGATTCTTCTGTTGTGACTATTCTGTTCAGCTCTGAACCCCACTTTTAATTTGGTTATTTGTGTACTTACAGGTTGTCTTCTTAAGTTCTTTTGGATATTAGTCCTCTGTCAGATGGATGTAGGGTTAGTGAAGCACCCCCATCTGTATATTGCAAATTTGTGCTACTGACTGTGTATCTTTCATAAGCTTTTAATTTTCATGAGGTACCATTTTTCAGCTGTTCTTAGAACATGAGCCACTGATATTCTGTTAAAAATGTTCCCCTGTGCCAATGAGTCTAAAGTGTTTTCCCATTTTGTCTTCTATTAGATTCAGAGTATCTGGTTTTATGTTGAGGTCTTTGATCCACTCGGACTTGAACTTTGTGCGAAGTGATAAATATGTATCTATTTTCACTCTTCTATATACAGACTGTCAGTTAGACCAGCACAATTTATTGATGATGCTTTCTTCTTTTCACTGAAATTTTCTGGCTATTTGCAATGATCAAGAGTCTATGGGTGTATGGGCTTACTTCTGGGTCTTAATATCTATTTCACTGATCATCCTGTCTGTTTGTGTACTGATACCTTGTGGTTTTATCACTATTCCTCTGTAGTAAAATATAAGTCAGGGATGGTGATTACTTAGGAAGTTCTTACATTGCTGAGAATTGTATTGGCTTTCCTGGTTTTTTTGGGTTTTCCATATGAAGGTGAGAATTGCCCTTTCCATAGCTGTAAAGAATTTTATTGGAATTTTTTTGAAAATTGCATTGAATCTGTATATTGCTTTGGAAAGATATCCATTTCCACTATTTTATTCCTACCTATCCTGCCTCATGGAAGATCTTTCCATCTCATAAGTCTTTTCTATTTTTTAATTCAGATACTTGAAGTTCTTGTCATACAGATCTTTCACTTGTTTAGTAAGAGTTACAGCAAGATATTTTATACTATTTGTGTCTATTGTGAAGGGTGTTGCTTCCCTAGTTTCTTTCTCAATCTGTTTATGATTGATATAAAGGAAAGGTGATGATTTGTTTGAGTTAATCTTATATCCTGTCATATTGCTGAGGTTAACAACTATAGAAGTTTTCTAGTGGAATTTTGGGGGTTGTCTGTATATACTATCCTATCATCTGCAAACAGTGATACTTTGACTTCTTCCTTTCCACTTTTTATCCCCTTGATATACTTGTATTGTATAATTGCTCTAGCTAGAACTTTCAGTACTATATTAAATAGATAGGGAGAGAGTGGGCAACTTCATCTTGAGCCAGCTTTTAGTGATATTGCTTCTACTTTCTCTCCATTTAATTTGATATTGACTGTTGATTTGCTATATATATTGTTTTTATTATGTTTGTTTTAGGTATGTGTCTTGAATTCCTGATATCTCCAGGACTTTATCATAAAGGCATGTTGTATTTTGTCAAAAGCTTTTCCAGCATTTAATTAAATGATCATATTTTTCCCTTGAGATTCTTTATATAGTGTATTACATTGATGGGTTTTCCTATATTGAAAGACCCCTGCATCCCAGTGATGATGCCTACTTGATTGTGTTGAATGATGGTTTTGATATGGTCTTGGATTCCATTTGCAAAAATTTTATTGAGTATTTTGCTTTGATATTCATAAGCAAGACTGGTCTGAAGTTCTCTCTCTCTCTCTCTCTCTCTCTCTCTCTCTCTCTCTCTCACTCTCTCTCTCTCTCTCGGTTAGGTCTTTGTTTGGTTTAGGCATCAGAGTAACTGTGACTTCATTGAATGAATTAGGTAGCATTTCTTCTGTTTTTATTTTGGGCAATAGTTTGAGGGTTGTGGGTCTTAGCTGTTCTTTTAAGGTCTGGTAGAATTCTGCTTTAAAATGATCTGACCACGGATTTCTTTGTGATGGGGTATTTTTGACGAATATTTTTATTTCCTTAAAGGTTATTGGATCATTTAGATAATTTACCTGATCTTCATTTAACTTTGGTGCCTGGTATGTGTGTAGAATATTATCTATTTCATCTAGATTTTCAAGTTTTGTAGAGTTTTGTCTTATATACGTTCTGTTGTTATGTCTTACCTTTCTGTTGTTAATTTTGATGCTGTCTTTGTGCCCTGTAGTTAGTTTGGCTAAGGGATTATCCATCTTGTTTTTCTCTAAGAACCAGCTCTTGGTTTTGTGAATTCTTTGCATTATTCTCCTTGTTTCTAACTGGTTAATTTCAGCCCTGAGTTTGACTATTTCCTGCTTTTTAGTCTTGGGTTTGTTTCTGTCTTTCTCTTCTGGAGCTTTTATGTATGCTATTATGTTTCTTGTATGGGATCCAATTTCTTTATGAAGGCACTTACTGCTATGAGTTTTTCCTATTATACCTGCTTTCATTGTTTCCCATAATTTTGGGTATGATGCATCTTCACTTTCATTGAATTTTATAGCATCTTTGATATCTTTCTTTATTTTTTTGATCAAATTATCATTGAACTTAGAGTTGTTCAGTCTCTATGATTATGTGGAATTTCTATTGTTTTTATTGAAGTCTAGCCTTATTCCATGGTGATCTCATAAAATTCATGGGATTATTCTAATCTTCTTGTATCTGTTGAGACTTGTTTTATGTCTCATTACATGGTCATTTTTGGAGAAGGTTCCATAACATACTGAGAAGAAGGTATATTCTCTTGTTTTTGGGTGAAACATTCTATAGCTCTCTCTTAAATATATTTGGTTCATAACTTTTATTAGCTTCACTGTGTCTCTGTGTAGGTTCTGTTTCAATAAGTGGTCTATTTGTGAAAGAGTGGTGTTGAAGTATCCCACTATTATTATGTGAGTTTCAATGTGTGTTTTGGGTTTTAGTGAAGGTTTCTTTATGAATATGAGTGCCTTTGCATCTGGGCATAGATGTTCAGGGTTGAAACTTCCTTTTTGTGGATTTTTCCTTTGATGAATATGAAGTATCTTTCTCCATTTCATTTAATATCTTTTGGTTGAAAGTCTATTTTATTTGATATTAGAATGGCAACTTCAACTTTTTTCTTGGGATCATTTGCTTGGAATTTTTTTTCAGGCTTTTACTCGGAGGTAATGGCTTTCTTTGTCACTGAGGTGTGTTTCCCATATGCAACAAAATGCTGGATCCAATTTACATAGCCAGTCTGTTAGCCTGTGTCTTTTTATTGGGGTGCTGAGTCCATTGATGTTGGGAGGTATTAAAGACATATGATTGTTAGTTCCTGTTTTTTTTTCCTCCTGGAAGTGGTATTAAGTGTATATGATTCTCTTCTTTTGGGTTTGATGTGATGTCTTTCATTCCTTGTGTTTTCTTGGGTGTAGTCACCCTCTTTGTAATTAGGGGTTTTATTCCAGTATCCTCTGTAGGCTGGATTAGTATAAAGATATTGTTTATATTTTGTTTTGTTAAGAAATATCTTGGTTACTCCATATAATATGATTAAGGGTTTTTCTGGGTGTAGTATCCTGAGCTGACATCTGTATTCTCCTAGGGTCTGAATGGCATCTGTCCAAGATGTTCTGGCTTTTAGAGTATCTGTTGAGAAGTCTGATATAATTCTGATAGGTCTGCCTTTATATGTTACTTGGCCTTTTCCACTTACAGCTTTAAATTTTCATTCATGTTGTGTGTATTTAGTGTTTCAATTATTATATTACTAGAGAAATTTCTTTTATGGTTGAATATATTTGGTGTTCTATAGGCTTCTTGTACATTTATGGCCATTTCTTTCTTTAGGCTAGTAAAGTTTCTATTGATTTTTGAAGACTTTTCTGGCCATTTGAGCTGGTATTTCTTATCCTCTAATATTTCTATTATTTTTATATTTGGTCTTTTCATTGTTTCCTAAATTTCATAAATATTTTCAGTTAGGAGCTTTTTTGATGTAGAGATCTGTGACCTGATTCAGGGCTGGTTTCCTTGGAAGCAGGCAGTGTTTTCTCTGCTAGGGTGTGCCTCCCGTTTCTCTGGTTAGAGCAGGCCTTTTGTGACTCTGGTTACTGCTGACTTCCTGGAAGGCTCTTGGACTGTCACATTTGGCTGGTATCAGGCCAATGATCTGGCCTGAGTGGGGAAGTGGAATGGAAGGAAGGTCAAGCTTTGTGTCCTTGATCACCAAGAATGTTCTGGAAATCATGTACCTGCAGTGTTTCGGCAAGTATCTGCCAGACCAGTGATTGAGCCCACTGAGGAAGTGTGCTTCAAGAAAGGTGGACCTGGGGGGTGGGATAGGAGATAGGTCCCATTTCATTTGGGTTGTGTGAGTATCCTAACTGGCATGGGTGCTTGGGTGAAATTCTCACCTGTGTCCTTGGTCATTGTGAAACTCCTGGGAAGCATGCAGGCTTTAGTACTGGGCAGGTAACTGTTAGGCTGATTACTAGACCTTTTATTTTATTTCATTTTATTTTTGAGAAATATCCTCACTGTCTAGAAACTTGCCTGTTAGGCTTGGTTGGCTATAACAAAGCCCCATGGACCTGTCTGCCCTCCCAGTACTGGGATTACAGCCATACACTGCCATGCTGGTCTTCTTTTCATGAGTTGTTAGCCTTTAACTTACGGTCTTATTCCTGTCCAGGCTGTTTTTCAGATGATTTATGCCTGAGCTAGCATTGTATTTTGTAGCGATCGCCGATCTCGCCGGCAAGGAAGACGCGCCACAACAGGATCCTTCTACAGGCGTTTATTGCGGGCTTGATTAAAGTAGCGAAAGACCCCGAGCCCAGAAACCAGCCCTCCTTATATATGCTTACAAGGACTGTGCCGCCACCTGATTGGTGCATTCTGTGTGCCATAATTAGCATACTCAGAGTCACCATGATTCAGCAAAAACAGGCAGGCGTGCATGTGCACTTAGGTTGTTTATCTCAAAACTGGCCACCCTCCCTTCGGGCTGGGCGCCATCTTGTAATGGCGAATACAGTGGCTTCCCACAGTATTATATATATTTAACACTTACTTAGCCTTTGCGAGTGTTTCTGTGTGTGTTGGGGGGGGATATGCTTGTGCTAATGTTGGCACGGAGATTAAAAGTAATTTTAAGAATTTTATAATCTTTTGATTATCAGGGTTCTGGTAATGAAACTCAGGCCAACAGGTGTACATGACAAATACTTTCCCCAGGAGCTGTCTCTGGTCTCTGAAGAAGTGCCTTAAACAAATCACTTCACATTAAAAAGTCCAGAAATGGTCTTTTTTAATTTTCTTCAATGAGGGTAGAATGTTCTATTGGGTATTTAGCTTTCACAGTCTATCACAGTGCATCACAAAACTACCTAGTCCTCAAATAAGTTTTCTCTTCTCATTATAAATCATTTTACAGATTTTAAGTTGTTTGGATACTCCTATGAAGTGATGAAAGTATCATTTCTCAAACATTCATGGGTGCGGTGCTTTATCTCATTGCCAGAAGGAGTCATTAAAAATGTTTTAAATCATTCTGACATAAGGTTATTCATTTCTTTAATGTTATATAAAGAAAAATTAATCATTTAAATAAACTCATTAAATAAGGAGATTGAACATGCCTCCCTTTGTACATCAGTATTCAGATTTCATGGTCTATTTGGAAAAAAAATAATAATGGATAAAATTATTTTAAAATTGTGCACAGTTTCTATCTACTTGAATTTGCTATTAAGCATGAGATTACTATATTATTTATTATATATGGTATATGCAATGATTATTTAGTTATAGTAATTTAATAATATTTAGTTAGTAATGATTATTATATTTTAATTACTATTTAGTTATAGTTATAAAATGTGAGTATAGATATATAACAAATTTGCAGTGAGTTTATATTAGTTATCTTAGAATAGTTGTCTATGTACCAATCCATACAGCAATCCTTCATAGCTTAAGGCCCCGATTATTAGCTCACACTTGTCTTTCAGAAGCTTGAAAACAGATTAGCAGTGTTCTGCCTTAAAGTCTCACCCACAGTCCCATGGAGGGTTCAGTGAATGTGTTGTCAATGGCTTAACAAGAGTAGAGTCTAAAAATACCTCACAACTCTACTGCTGGTAAGATCCCCACTCCTCATCAAATTGACCTCACCACAGAGCTCTTTTTATTCCTTCATGAAATAGCTCCTAAATTCCCTCTAAAGGGGAGTCAATGGCTCAGTCATTACTTGATGGGCAAGAATGAGAATTTGACTTTGGATCCCAAGCATTAAATAAACAAGGGAAAATAATATCCTTTTGCAGTGTAGAAGTAATCATTTCAATGGTGCAGTAAATACTAGAGACAGAAGGATATGAGGGGCATGCTGGACAGTTTGGCTTTTCAAGTTCACAAACTCAAGGCTCAACAGAGATCCTACCTCAAAAAATAAGAACAATTTTTCAAAAGACACTGACCTCTGAACTTTGCACTCACTCACTCATTCACACACACACACACACACACACACACACACACACACACGCACACACACACAGAAACACACACACATACATATACACAACCCACATTCACTCATCTATAATGGCATGTGTACTTCCTAGATACATATACAAATAATGAAATTATAAAGATCATGGAATTGGATACGTTATATTAAGTAAAGTATGCCATGGTTAGAAAAAAACTTTCTTTTGCATATGCACACCAGCTTTATTCGTACATATGTATATAGCAGGGGTTAATTTAGGTAAAGGCCAGAACACAAGAAAAGGTCTATGAGATGAGAGTTTCCCTAGAGACTTCTTTATAGTTTTTTTAGGGCGATGTCTCAGCTATTGCTTCCTGGTCAAGCATGAGGATCATACTTTGGATCCCTGGCAAAGAGTAGCAAAGAAAGCAACAACACAAACAGCAACAACAACAATAACAAAAACTAAAACAGATGCAGTGGTGTGTGGTTAAGGAGTTGTGGGAAATATAGAACACAAAGAGTGGGAAAGTAGATGGAGAAAAGTGAAAGATGGAAGTGTGCCAAGTTCATGGTGAGTGGATAGAAAGGACAGATCAGCATGTATGTACCTGGGACGGAGAAATCAACCCAAAGTAGCTTGTATGAAAGTGTCAAAAAGCAACATGTCATTTTTCTCCTGTTAACTGAAAAAAAATTAATATAATTCCATTCACACATTTGAGATGTTAAGTGTATAAATATTGTGTTTTAAAATTGATCTTAATTTTAGTATGATTGCTTCAAGTTTCTCACCATTTCGTTTGATATAGGCTACTGGTTTGCTGTATATTGCTTTTACTATGTTTAAGTATGGGCCTTGAATTCCTAATCTTTCCACGACTTTTAACATGAAGGGGTGTTGAATTTTGTCAAATGCTTTCTCAGCATCTAAAGAGATGATCATGTGTTTTTTTACTTTGAGTTTGTTGATACAGTGGAGTACGCTGATATATTTCTGTATATTGAACCATCCCTGCATTCCTGGGATGAAGCCTACTAGATCATGGTCAATGATTATTTTGATGTGTTCTTGGATTCGGTTTGCAAGATTTTTATTTAGTATTTTTGCATCAATGTTCATGGGGAAAATTGGTCTGAAGGTCATGTTCTTTGTAGGGTCTTTGTGTGGTTTAGAAATGAGCATATTTTTGGCTTCGACAAAAGAGCTGGGAAGTGTTTTCTCTGTTTCTATTTTGTGGAATAGTATGGAAAGTATTGGTATTAGGTCTTCTATGAAGGTGTGATAAAATTCTGGACTAAACACATTTGTTCCTGGGTTGTTTTTTTTTTTTTTTTTTTTGGATGGGAGACTTTTGATCACTACTTCTATTTCTTTAGGGGTTATGGGGCTCTTTAAACGGTTTATCTTATCCTGATTTAACGTTGGTACCTGGTATCTGTCTAGAAAGTTGTCTATTTCTATTAGATTTTTCAGTTTTGTTGAGTGTAGGATTTTGTATTAAAATTGATGACTTCTTGAATTTCTTCAGTTTGCGTTGTTATGTCTACCTTTTTATTTTTGATTTTGCTAATTTGGATACTCTCTCTGTGCTGCTCTCTTGTTAGTCTGGCTAAGGGCTTATCAATTTTATTGATTTTCTCAAGGAACCAGCTCCTGGTTTTGTTGATTCTTTGTATGGTTCTTTTTCTTCCTATTTGGTTGATTTCAGCTCTTAGTTTGATTATTTCCTGAGATCTACTCATCTTAAAAGTATCTTTTTTTTTTTTTTTTTTTGTTCTAGAGCTTTCAGATGTGCTCTCAAGCTGTTAGAGTATGCTCTCTTCAGTTACTTTCTTTTTTTATTTTCCCATTTTTCTTTTTTTTTTTTTTTTTTTTTTTTTTTTTTTTTTTTGAGGAGCTCAGAGCTTTGAGTTTTCCACTTAGCACTGCTTTCATTGCATCCCATAAGTTTGGATATGTTGTGCCTTCACTTTCATTATATTCCTAAAAGTCTTTGAATTCTTTATTTCTTCCTTGACCAAGCTGTCACTGAATTCATTGCTCAGCTTCTATGTGTATGTGGGGTTTTTGTTGTTCTTGTTGTTATTGAAGACTAGTCTGAGTCTATGGTGATCTGATAAAATGCATGGAATTATTTCTATGTTCTTGTATCTGTTGAGGGTTCTTTTGTGACCAAGTATATGAACAATTTTGAAGAAGGTGCCATGACATGTTGAGATGAAGGCATATTCTTTTGTTTTAGGATTTGTTTATATTCTATAGATGTCTGTTAGATCCATTTGGTTCATAACTTCTGTAAGTTTCACTGTGTCTCTCTGCAGTTTCTGCTTCCATGATCTGTCCATTAATGAGAGTGTGGTGTTGAAGTTTTGCACTATTATTGTGCGTGGTGTAATATGTACTTTGAGCTTTAATAGAGTTTATTTTATGAATGTGGTTGCCCTTGTATTTGGAGCATAGATGTGCAGGATCGAGTGTTCATCTTGATAGATTTTACCTTTGATGAGTAATAAGTGTTCTTTTTTATCTTTCTGATGACTTTGGTTGAAAAACTGTTTTATTCAATATTAGAATGGCTACTCCAGCTTGTTTCTTGGGACCATTTGCTTGGAAAGCTTATTTTTCCCAATCTATTACTCTGAGACAGTGCCTGTTTTCGTTGCTGAGATGAGTTTCCAGTATGCAGCAAAATGCTCATCCTTTTTACCTATCCAGCTCTGATAATCTATGTCTTTTTATTTTGGAATTGAGTTCATTGATTTTAAGAGATATTAAGGAATAATGACTGTTGTTTCCTGTTATTTTTGTTTTTAGAGCTAGTATTTTGTTTGTGTGCCTTTTTGATCTTGCATACAAGTGTCTTCTTTTTCGCAAGTAAAGCTTTCTACACTCTAGTCACCAGATCCCCTTCTGTCACCCCAGTTTCTCTCCAGTTTTTATAACCACTATTGTCTCTGCCTTAAAGCTATAGTTTTTTTTTTTTTTTTTTTTTTTAGTTTGTGTGACACTGTGTGGTATATGCCTTAGAGGCCACAACTCTAAATTTTCTGATCTTTCTCTTGTCAGAGGACTATTTTTCATGAAGTAGTGGAATTCTTCCTGTAAGAGAATATGACTGGAGTCAGACATGACAATGAGAAAGAAACTAAGTACATTTACAGATATTAAAAATGATGTTGACAAAGCACACTGTCAGAGTGAGGACAGTCAAAGTCAGGATAGTCAAGTAGTGTTGGATACTTTTAAGCATATGTAAATGAATGTGCAGGATAACAGATGACAGGAGGAAACAAACGAACACACCCACTATTGATGCAAGAGTATAGCATCTGAAAAAAGGATTCCATATGTTTACTGTAAGTCCATGAAACAGCAAGGTTTAATTTATATGCAAACACACTTAATTTAAGAGAATGTGGCAAGGGGGATAATAGAAAAATGAACCATAAAACAATACGCAATTTTGGTCAAAATATATAAATATTACTATTGAAAATAATCACAATTCAAGGCAAAAAGTGGGAATAACAGGTAAAAAAAAAAGATCTTGAGATTTACCCTTTAAGATAAAACAGAAGACAGGATAGCTCATGCTAACCCAGAGAGAGGTGTTACATGTGAGTTTATTATCAGATGAAGACTAGAGTATGAAACGTCCTTCAGTGCACAGTTATCACTCAAAAGCTCTGGTGAACAAACGAACGGACGCTCAGAAAACCAAAAGGTCAAACCACGGAGTTTCCTCTCACTCAACTGGGAGTCACTATCAGAAAGCCTTTTTACAGATCCTATGTCTCTATTGATCTTCATGATATAAAATCATCTGTTCATTTCACTTTGCCTAATAGGTTTTGATCCACTAATTCCCTGCAGTTAACTACATGGATGGTCATTATTTTACTGTTTGTAGCTACTGCACAATAATTGTGTCTAGTATTAGATCTTGGGTTAAAGTTATTAGAACCATTGAATAGATAATATAATAAACACTTGGATTGGCTATAAGTCCTTTGGAAGTCATGCAACTATCATGACAACAATAAGAAAGAAATCGGACTTTAATTTCTTTCAGAGACTCCTATTGTACATAATTTCACCAAAACGTTAAGACCATCACTCTTTGCTGCACCTCATTCACCAGTGTTTTGTTTTGTTTTCTAATGCATAGACCTTCATAACTGAATAGATCAGTCACTGAAAATGATCAGTTAACATTCATGTAAGTCAGGAGTTCTCTACAGAGAGAGCTGGCTCTCTACTCAGGCTATCACTAAGGTGAAATCAGTGGTCAGGCAGAATGCTTGGCTGGAGAATGGGAGTAATATTTGTCTTTAATACCCTTCTAATAAGCAGAAATTTTTTCTTGGAATTGAAAGACTGAGTCCCTGCCTGCTAGTTCCTGACTCAGGCGCTGCTAGAGAACAAGTCTCTTAGAGGAACAGACAGTGCACTCACAGCACGAGTGTTTGCTTTTTGCAAGTGAGATGGGCATTTATTCTCTCTGTTTTCAATATTTATACATATTTTTCATTTCCACTAATCTGTCCTCCTAATCTTAGCTTACGGAATTGACAACTGTATATCATAAAATACTGTACATTACTATGCTTTTTGACAAATATAAAAGAAATATCAAGTTTCTTCTAGTTGTATTAAGAATGATAGTCCCCATAGGGATCTTTTAGGAAGAGGCTATGGTACACATTACTGTTTGAGCTTTCAATTACGTACCAGGCAAAAATCACTTTCCTATGTCACAAGGTCTTACTCTCTTGATTCAAGACATATGAACACACACACACATACGCACATGTGGGAGAGAGGTAGAGAGAGAGAGAGAGAGAGAGAGAGAGAGAGAGAGAGAGAGAGAGAGAGAGAGAGAGAGAGAGAACTCTCAAATATAATTCCCATTAATCACTGAGTACAGACAAGATAGCAGTCCATAACACATAGAAGCCTCCCTGATTCCCAACCCCAGTTGTACAGTTTTCCTTAAAAAATATGTTTGATGGTAATGAGGCCACATTCCTGACTTGGTGTGAAAATATTGCAATTATGTAAGATTTATAATGGATATGCTTTCAACTCTCAATAATTCTTTTCATTCCATCCTAATCACATGATTTTTTTCTCACACAGAGATATTGATTCTTCTGAAGTAGTATCTTAAGCAAAACTTATTTTGGGGGCCATCAATTCTGGGTGGAATATGAAAGAAATAATCTTATTTGCACGAGGCAGTTGGGCTACTTAAAGACAATGGCAGCAGGGCAGCTTGGTGCTCTCCAGAGGGATCTCATTGCTTTCCTTAGTTGTCTTCTTCTGTCACTTATATCCTTGCCACAGAGTAGAAACGAACCATCACAACTATTTGCTACATAAGAGTCACTTTAAAGAGATGTGAGGAACCTTAGCAAGTGCGCACACATGGGTGAAAGTTTTAGTGAAGGGGACTAAAGTACTCAAGTGTCTGCTTATAAACTCATTTTTTATGATTTGTTATTTTTGTTCATGTGTGTGTCTTTGCATGTGAGGGTATGTGCCCTAGAGGCCATAAGAAGGATCACGTTCTTTAGAGCTACAGTTACAGGTACAGGTGGCTTGCTCACCGTGCTTCCACTGAGCCTTCTCTCTAGCTTTGTTTATAAATCTTTGGAGAATCAACATGTTCTTTGAACACTTAACAGATTTTTGACTTAAATACTATGTGTCTATTATGCTTGTCTTTCCCTTTTCCATAAGACATAAAGCATTATATGATAGAAATAAATAAAGGTACAGAGATAGAAATAGAGATGGAATAGAAATCATATAGAGATAGGACAGCGACTGAGACAGAGACAGAGATAGAGTGTATGTTTGAGTGTGCATGCATGTATGTGCTTGTAATACAACTCACACATGCTGGCAAAAGGACAAGTTGTTTTGGTCATCTATGCCTTTCTACCATGTGGATCCTGAGATTGAATCATACATGATCAGACTTCACAGCAAGTGTCACACACAATAAACCATCTCAGCAGTATAGAGGCACCTGTTTGTTTTAAATTAAACATTCACTAGTAAGTCTGGTGAGCTGTTAAATGTGTTTGTGAAATTATAAGAGAAGTTATACTTGGGGCTTGAGAAGGGAGTTGTCTTCTTTAATTACCAGGCTTAGAAAGAGAATTGAGAGCACTTTAGGCTTATCAACACAGCATCTACTTTGTTGCTGACCTTCTTTTATCACTTTTAAACTTTATGACCTTGAAGGAAAAGAAACAGTGTGTCATCCTTTAATTTTTTCCCCTGAGCTACAATTCACCTGAAGCCATACCTAACTGAATGAAAGCTATGTAGGCAACTGACCTTGGGACATAAGAGCTACAGGAGCTGCAGACAATGAAGATTCTTCTAGCTTATGATAATTCTGGATTTTAAAATGTTGGAAATCAATTTGATGATTCCTTAGAAAATTGGAAATGGCTCTACCTGAAGACCCAGCTATACCACTCCTTAGCATATACCCAAAAGATGCTCAAACATATAACAAGGACACATGTTCCACTATGTTCATAGCAGCCTTATTTATAATAGCCAGAAGATGGAAATAACCCGGATATCTCTCAAGAGAGGAATGGATACAGAAACATGTGGTACATTTACACAATAAATTTCTGCTTAGCTATTAAAAATTACTTTATGAAATTCTTAGGCAAATGGATGGTACTAGAAAATATCATCCTGAATGAGATAACCCAGTCACAAAAAAACACACATGGTATGCACTCACTGATAAACAGATACCAAAAGCGCAGAATGCACACAATACAACTCACAGTCATATGAAGCTTAGCAAGAAGGAAGGCCAAAATATAGATGATTAAAATTCCCTTATAAGGGGAACCAAAATAATTCTGTGAGGCAGAGGGAGGGGGGATTTAGGTGGAAGAAGGAAGGGGTAGAAAAAAAAGGGGACACAGGACCAGGTATTGGAAGAGACAAAAGTTCAGAGGACCAGCAGCATGAATAGAAATAAGTAACAGTGGGAAGGTGGAGAACTTGGGGAATCACTAGAAGGTCCTAGATGCCAGGGATTGCAGAAGATCCCAGGACCCAATGGGGATGGCAGTAGCATTAATACCCAATAGTAGAGACAGAACCTTAAGAGAAAACCTCCAGTAGATAGACATGGCCCCCCAGTTGAGAGATGGGGCCACCCACCCATATAAAAATTGTCCTTGTCTAAAGAAAATGTAGGGACAAAAATGAATCAGAAGTTGAAGGAAAGGCCATCCAGAAACCGCCCAATCATGCGATTCATTCCTTCTGCAGACACCAAACCCTGACACTATTGCTGATGCCAAGAAGTGATTGCTGCCAAGAGCCTGGTAAAGCTGTCCTCTGAGAGCCTCTGCCAACTTCTGACTAAGACAGAAGCAGATGCTCAGAGCCAATCATCGGACTGAGCAGCAGGATCCCAGTGGAAGAGATAGAGGAAGGGCTGAAGGAACTGAAGGGGATTGCAGCCCCATAGAAAAAGCAACAGCTTTGGGACTCCCCAAAGCTCCCAGGAATAGATGATCAACCAAAGAGTATACATGTATGGATCCATGGCTTTTGCTACATATATCACAGAGGACTGCCTCGTCTGGCTTCGGTGGGAGGAGTTGTACTTGGTCCCGTGGAGGCTTGATGCCCCAGTGTAGGGGGATGCCAGAGGCGTGAGTCAAGAGTGGGTGTGTGGGTGGGGGAGTACTCTCTTAGACGCAAAGGTGAGGGTGATGTGTTGGTGGTTTTGTGGAGGGAAGACCAGCAATCACTTGAGCCTCTGTGTAATCCATTCGTTCCTGTAGGAATTGAAGGGAGCAAGGAGAACCCTCTAACCTCCTGGGAGAGCCAGCCTGGTAGATGCAGCAGTCAAACAACAAAGAGGCTCAGCTTCAAACAAGACAGAGGATGATGATAGACACTCGATGTTGTCAGCACATACATGCCTTCATTCACACTTACAAATATGTGCTCAGATATCATCTGTCGTCCCCACACATATGTAAGCACACATCAACGCATGTGCACGTGTTACAATGCCTCATCTACATGCTTGTATGATTTTTCTGGATTTGAATATGACACTGAACAAATGACTGCCCAAACTAGAAAGTTCTATATTATTCAAATGTAACAAAACCTCACTGTTGTTCCATAAACACAGTTGTGTAATGGAAAATATTAGGCAACATATTTAGAGTCAGTCATTCTCAGAAGACCAGTCATTACGATTCTTTCTTTGTTGTGAATGGTTGCCTTTTCCTTGGGGCAATGAGATTATCATTTAAATGTTATTTTTTGTCCAACCACATTCCACATACATATTCAGAACGGTGTATAGCTGGGATTAATTAGGATGAAGTGATTATACTACTATTCATAAAAAGGTAAGTTCATCTGTTGTTCACATCATATCACACATGCACACACACACACACACAAACACACACACATACACACACACACACACAAACACACACACATACACACACACATACACACACACATACACACACACACACACACATACACACACACATACACACACACACACACAAACATACATACATACACACACATACACACACACACACACACACACACACACACACTAGTGTTCAACAGAGTCTCTCACTTTTTCTGGAGTAGACCATGGAATGGCTGGTGTAGTCCCATTTAAATAATTCAGTTAATTCAATTACTCAATGACATGTGGTGACGGTTATGTTCACCCTAATCTAGGGAAGTCTTCTATGAGACTCCCTCCCCAGTCTGCTGAGCTGCATTGTGTCAAGTAGACAATGAAATCTCCCTATCACCCAAAGTAAGTTTCTTTGTTTATTTAACTATTTGAAGTCTGTTGGTGGATCTCAAAGGGTGTAAGGTAAACTTTTGCCTTCATAAAGTTTTAAATTTATCTCCCAAGTTCATCCCATGGGCACGGAGTAGAGTCTTGTCATTTTAGCTGTCCCAATAGTCCATGTCTTGTTATCTAGTTATTGCCTGTGTTACTAAGATGTGCTTCCCATGATCCTGCTTGTTTTCCTCTTCACATTTTTTAAGAAGAGGTCTGGGAGCACTTTTACCCATAACCGTTTGCTAGCTTTGGACAGTTCAGCAAGTTCTTCCTTTTAGGGACAAGAGCTTGGATTTAGCAGCCCCTTAGCAGACTCCTCTATGTTTCCCAACTGCTGCCTGTGTCCTAGTGACCAAGACCAGGCTGTGTTTCCTACACTCTCTCCTAAAAACATTTTTGTTGGAGTTTGATTTGCTAACTGAATGTAGAACTTAATGTTGACAATCCCAACTTTAGTGTTTTGTAAGTATCGATTTTAGCGGATGCTTTTTAATTATCTTTTAAAAAACTGTATTTTATATCTTTTTTGAGTCTGTCGACTTTTTTCTTATAACTGATTGTTTCGTTACATGCTTGATATCACATTTTTCAATGCAGTAAGGGAATTTATAGTTTTAATGTGTATTTATATGTGGGTTTCTACATTAATCCTAATAATTTTCAAATAGAACTGATATTGTTTAAATGGAACTGTTAATTAATCTGTACTTAACACCTACACAAAATTTTATGTAGTGGTAGCAAGCTTTTTGGACTGATTGCAATAGATTCTGGCCCTAAAAATGTCACCTATGCCTGAAGCCTGCATTTCACATGATCTATAAAATGTGACTGTTAGTAGGACATTTCAGAAACAAATTCCTGGGTTTACATATGATCTCTGTGTTTTTTAGTGACAGCAAAATCTTGCCTTAGGTGCTGTCCTCATCAAGGACATAATTCTTCTCTAATCAAAATCATTCATTGATTTGTCTTTCTTTTTAGAGTCAACGTTGAATAGTTGAACTAAATGTAATAGGTTATTTCTGGTTTCTAGTCCCAAAGTTACCAACTGTGTATATTAAATATATTATGGACGATCTTGGGATGGAGGAGAGGAAAATATAAATCAAAATACATAGTTTTAAGTTAACTTCGGACAGAGTATTAATGTTTACTTAAGTGTTTAAAATTTAATTCATTTGGTAGATGGTTGATAAACAAGCTTTGCTGATGGAAAAGGACCATGAAAAATATATCAATTATATTCTTTCAAGAGCTGCATTATGATGTCTACCAACAAGTAAAAATTATGGAGTAGTCTGTAGTTTCATTATTTGTTCTTTTCCAAAAGTCTACAGAAGGTGGACTGTACTCCACAACAAGTCTTTGGTAATACAAATAAATAAGAATCTCATTTGAAGAATGATGAGATTTTGCGCGTGAGGCCTCGTGGCATATGAGATGCTTGTGTCTGCAAATTAGATTTTATAGTTCAAATATCAATATCCCCAGTGATAATGATTGAATTCAGTAAGTTATTTTAGTCTAATCCCAAGCCCAGTTAGCAAACAGGTCCAATGGGTAAATATGATTTGTTGCCATTTATTTTTTCTGCATCAGTTTTACTGGTTAATAATCTATTCTTCCCTGGTACAATATACTACTATAAAATGTATCTGATATATTTGCATGACTTTGCAGTGAGATATAGCTTCCCTTTCATTTTTACTATAAATCCCAGTTTTTAGAAAGCCATTGATTACATCATTCAAAGCATTAACAAGCTCAGTAAAAAGAAACCATCTGAAATAAAAATTAATCATGCAAATTTCACAATCCTATTCAAGAAATATCAGTTTCAGAAAGAGGAATGGACTAACCGTGTCCCAAGTGCAAGATCCAAACATGCCATTTTTGGCACCCGAGAGCTTTCATGTGTCCTTCTTGTTATAAGAGAATTTTTGAGGGCCCCATTTTAATGGTTCCATGTTTTCAAATTGCAAGTACTGGTGTCCGTTTTTGGAAAGCTTAAGTAGTTCGCTGTGATTGAGGCAATGTTCTGAGCCATGAATCTTTTGACACACAGACCTGGAGTGTTGCAGTTCATCAGTTTCTCAAATGCACAGGGTGAGGGCGAGCCCAAACCTTGGCTTCCTTCATTTGTGTGAAGATTCTTCTTATCATTGCATAAGGTCTTGTTTCTTCCAAAGCAGATATTTTGAGAGTGACTCTGAAAAGCACAATGTGCTATCTCTCTTATAGTGAGCTCACTGAGAGTCAGAGCGTTGAATGTGGGAGGAAGGAAGGAGGCTGAAGCAAATATCCAGCTTCTTGATCCAAGGCCAGAGTTCTACATGACGCCTCTCCCTCCGGTATCTCTAATAGGTGACTGAATGTTGATGAAATCGGACCTGCTTGTCCTCAAGTTAGCCATTTGCCCTTGGTTGTACATAGGTAGAAAAACAGCCATGACAGTCACCCAACTGGCAGGATTAACGATGTGGAAGTGTCAAAACCACCTTGGTTCAGGAAATTAACATGCACTTACAGGGTATTCGAAGCTGACACAAGTGCTATATTTTGCCTCAGGAATTTAAAGTTCTTCCTGAAGCCAGGGAAGCAACACATTTCTTGCAGCAAGCTGCTTATGGTTCAATTTCGGAGGTGTGAATTTCTCATGATTCTTAATGTATAGTGTGCACATTGGCCATAGTGAAGGATGCCTAAGGACTTTTGCCTCCTTCTATAAAATTACATTTATTTACTATGAATGCTTTTATTGCAGACTCTCAAAGATTCTGTTTGTTTCCTTGTTATTTCAGCTTCATTGCAATGGAGTGCAACCAAGCAATTAACTGGACATATTGAACTCAGTCAGTAGCTTTGGCCACAGTGAAAATAAAGGACACAGGCATGTATCCTCAGGGTTATATCTTAGAAGATGAAGCACTAAGAATTTCACATGCTTCTTCTCTTTCTGTAGTAGTGGCTGTGTTTTAAAACTCATTTACATTTATTTAGTTTTCCTTCCCTTTGAAGGACAGAATTGAACCGTGGCTTGGAATACTGACTGTACAAAGGTCTTAGGTAGGACAATATGATCGATTGAGCCCTGCACATGCAGGACATCTGATATATTCAGGTGCAATGTTAAGTACTTTGAGAATTCCATTCACTGGGTATTTTGATGAATAATATGTTCTTGATAGTTATATTTATCTTGGCATGTCACTGAATGCCACAACTGATCAGTCTGTATTATAACACCATGCCTGTGTATATCTGCCTCTGTTTTCAACACATCCAAAAGAACACCTGTATATTGTGTAATTGTTGTTGCATAACTATCACTATCAGTAACAAAAAAAATGAATTCTTTGTATTTGTATCATTTATTGAAGAAAATACCCCAGAATTCTTATATTGTTACCTTTTAATTTAAAATAATTAAGTAGCCTTTAAAAAGGGGATAAACAAAATTTTCACTATTTTGGTTTAAACTTTATAGTTCCTAATTAGCCAAATGCATTTTTATCTTAAGGGACAATGAATAAAATTATTCATAGTATAGAACCAAGTTTCTGCCACTTAGATTTTTATTCTTGGGTACGTTCTGGTCCAGAAACAGAGCTGGTACACTGCCATCAGAACTCAGGGCCTGCCCACAAACTGCTGGGCACCTAGAAGAGCCTCAGAAGAACTCTCCCACCTCAGCCCACTGGTAAGATCCCCACCCCACCCCCTACTAACTATCTAAGAGAGACTGCCTGGAACTCTTAGGGTGCAGGTAGTATGTTCCTACTAAAAACAGTAAGGGAAAAGGGACAAGTAGCATATAAAGGAAGACCAATCAGAATTATACCAGACTTCTTAATAGAGACTATGAAAGGTAGAAGATCCTGGACAGATGTCATACAGACCCAAAGAGAACACAAATGCCAGCCCAGTTTACTATATCCAGCAAAACTCTCAATTACCATAGATGAAAAAAAAAACCCAAGATATTTCAGAACAAAACCAAATTTAAAAAATATTTGTCCAAACACTCAGCCAGAAAAAAGATAATAGATGGAAAACTCCAGCACACGGAGAGAAACTATATCGTAGGAAAAGCAAGAAAATAATCTTTTTGCAAGAAAACTAAAATAAGAAAAGCACACACATATAATTCTAACTCTAACAATAAAAATAATAGGAAACAGCAATCACAATTCTTTTATATCTCTTAACATCAACGGACATAATTTCTCAATAAAAAGACATAGACTATCAGATTGGATACAAAAACGGGATCCAGCATTTTGCTGCATGCAGGAAACTCATCTCAGAGACAAAGACAGACACTACCTCAGAGTAAAAACCTGGGAAAAAATTTTCCAAGCAAATGGTCCCCAGAAACAAACTGGAGTAGCCATTCTAATATTTAATAAAATATATTTTCAACCAAAAGTTATCAAAAAAGATAAGGAAGGAAATTTTTTACTCATCACAGGAAAAATTTATCAAGATAATTCTCAATTCTGAAAATCTATGCTCCAAATACAAGGGCACAAACATTCACAAAATAAACCTTACTAAAGCTCAAAGCATATATTGCACCACACACAATAATAGTGGGAGATTAAGGCCAAAAAGTGGAAGCCTCATTCCTTACTAGAAAAAAAAAAAAAAACAAAAAACAAAACAAGTGTATAGCACCCACTCAGAGTTGAGTATACCTAGACCTTAAATCATTAATAATATATTCATATAGTTTTATGCCAAAATGCTTTTAAAAATCTGTACATGTATCTCTGTTTTTTAAATAAAGTTGTAAGAAAAAAATAGTGGGAGATTTCAAAAGCCCATTCTCATTAATGGACAGATCATGGAAGCAGAAAGTGAAGAGAGACACAGTAAAACTAGTAGAGGCTATTAATCAATTGGATTTAACAGACATCTATAGAACATTTCATCCTAAAGCAAAAGAATATACCTTCTTCTCAACACATCAGGGTACCTTCTCCAAAATTCACCATAAAGTCGGTCACAAAACAGGCCTCAACAGATATAAGAACATTGAAATACTCCCATGCATACTATCATATCACCATGGACTAAGGCTGGTCTTCAATAACAACAGAAATCAGAAAAAGCGTAAATACAAGTGGAAGCTGAACAATGTTCTACTTGATGATAATATGGTCAAGAAAGAAATATTTTTAAAAACTAGGATTTTTTAGAATTTAACACAAATGAAGGTAAAACATACTCATGGGATGCAATGAAATCAGTACTAAGAGAAAAACTCATAGCTCTGAGTGTCTCCAAAATGAAACTGGAGAGAACATACACTAACAGCTTGACAGTACACCTGAGAAACACCAACACATGTTGTTAGATGTTATTTAACAAAGTCATTTTTGGGGAAAATTATATTTCTGTTGGCTCTGTGGTTCTGGTCACTAGAGACTTTTGACTGTAGTTGGTTACATTTCAAAGGGCAGACAATTTTTGTTAATGGTTCCTAACTCAATACACAATTATTCAATTAATAATATCATCCAAATTCTAATATTTTAAATGTAAGTTAAAGCTATTCACTGATTTCAGAAGCAACTCTCACAGTAAATCTTTCTTGAACTAATAGTTACTTGATCAGTATATATGATATTTATATTGACTAGCTTGTGAATGAAGATTTTATTTGGGTGGGAACTTAGCCCATGTGGTAATATTGGTAGTAAAATACTTCTGTATGAGAAAGCAGATACACTACTTGTTCCTTTGTAAAGATGAATTATTTGAGAAAACTATTGAGCTTTCAAAATGCTGTATTTCCCAGAGCCTATCTATACAATTCTGTGTGTTACTGAAATTCTGAATGCTATCAGAGCCAATAAAGAATGAAAAACTTGAGGATATTAAAACAAATCCTGCAATAAAGAGTTACAGATATTGGTGATGATGTGCTTTTGATGATATAATTTTTATAAGTAATAGCTAAAATTCAAACAAAAGATAGACAACCTTGTTAAAATTTAGCATTTAAAATGTGATACAGTCAAAACAACTCTAAAATTCTACCTCACACCCGTCAGAATGGCCAAGATCAAAAACTCAGATGACAGCAAATGCTCGCAAGGATGCGTGGAAAGAGGAACACTCCTCAACTGTTGGTGGGGTTGTAAGCTGGTACAACCACTCTGGAAATCAGTCTGGCAGTTCCTCAGAAAATTGGACATAGTACTACTGGAGGACCCAATTATACCACTACTGGGCATATACCCCAGAGATGCTCCAACATACAATAAGGACACATGCTCCACCATGTTCATAGCAGCCTTATTTATAATAGCCAGAACCTGAAAAGAACCCAGATTGCCTTCAGTAGATGCATGAAAACAGAAATGAATACAGCCCTTCTTATAAAAAACAAACAAACCAAAAGATTTCAATAAGTGTATTGCATCCTCTCAGAGTGAAGTACACCTAGACCTTAAATCATTAATAACTCAAGAGCTAAGAAGAGAGTTTTGTAGCAATTTTTGGCATTTAAAAATTATTAGGTTTAATCTATACACACCAAGAAACTTTGACTATTTCCATGTTACATTTTGTTTTACACGTACTTTATGCTTATTGTAACTAGTAAGATTTCAATGCATACTGTCAAACCTTTAAAATAATCAAGTACTGACAAAAATATATTCATATAGTTTTATGCCAAAATGCCTTTAAAAATCTTCACATGTATCTCTGTTTTTTATATTAATTTATAAGAAAAGTATTTTTAAAAATGTGGTATAGTATTTTTGTTTTAATGGCTTTAAATTCAAATCCATTTTAGAAATCTGGAACAATTGTGGCATGTTCTTCTCTTTCCTTTAATATGTACCCAAAACTGAAAGTTAAAAGTTAAATCTTACAAAATAAACCTCAACTCCACATATTATATAACCCCTTCAATGCATAAAACCCAGAGCTATCAACAATCAAACAAAATGTCACAGAGCAGAAAACATCTTTATATTTTGTGCAAAGATGCTGTTTGTCAGCCATTATCAACATGGTCCTAGGACATTGTTTTACAACACTTTCTCAGTGTAGCTGATTAGATAAGCATCTGTCCATATCTGACAAGGAAGTAACATTACTAAATTTGTATTATCTAGGTGATATGCAAAGCTCTTAACATTTCTTCTTGGGAAAGGTTAACTGTATACTAATAATAATATTTATATTATTTAGTCCACTTAAATAAGTCCATTTGTTTTAGATAAATTTGGGTATGTTTTTGCTGCATGGAAAATTAAAAGCACAGGTGCCATGGCATTACCCCAAGTAATATGATTCACAATAATTCCACACATAAAAACCTTGCACAGAATAGACATTGCCAGCTCAGCTAAACTTGTCATGGAAGTGATGGTTGTTGACTGTAGCTGTCTCCCCACTAAGGACTGCACTGTCTGCAGATGCTTGCAAATCTCCGGTGTTTCCTTTTACCTTTGCTAGAAAAGACACAGTTCTTGATGATCTTAAAAGAAAGATATTATGAAAATTTACACACACACACACACACACACACACACACACACACACACATAAAATCTCCCATATATATATATATATATATATATATATATATACACTGAGATTACAATACTATTACATCATTCCCCGCCCCCCCCCCTCTTTTTTATTCCCTGCAACGAAAGATATGTTAAATTGAATGGGGAAAATTCTGGGAAGCATCAATCTTATACAAAAAAATACAGGTAACTAAGAAAAGCTGAAAGCAGAAGAAAATTGTACAATAAAAATTAGGTAAGGACTTGAATATTAAGCTATATCCTTATATAATTGACACCTATTTATAAAGAACATTGATGATTTGTTAACAGTATGTTTAAAAATTTGTCTTTTCTTTTGGAGAGTCTAAGATATACAATTTTCAGACATAATGTAATTCTTATTTTCAATATTAACAGTTATGTGGCAGAAGAAAATCACTATGTCCCAAGAAATTATTTGCAAATAAATAATTTCTAGTGTTTTTTCCCCTGATACAGAAATGCAAGGGATTGCTCTGATCAGTAGATATATTTTGCTTAAACACTAACTTAACATTTTTGTAAGCCTGCTAAAGTCTGAGGGAACAGAGATACTGGTAGAAGTCTGCATTGAATATGGCCAATACAAAATGAACTAAGTGGAATTTTGTAGTCTATTTTATTGTCTCAAATTGCTGTTTTCCTTTTCTTTTCTCTCTCTGTTTTTGACTGATGGGTTTGCTGTATAATTGTTTGTATTTTGGTTTTAATTTCTGTGTGGTGTGTGCTTCATGTTTTGTTGTTTGGCTGTCTTGTTGCTATTGTTGTTTGTCTGTTTATTCGGGGGGTGTATCAGGAGGTCAGGAGGATGTGGGAGCAGTTATGGGAAATGTAAATTAAGAAGAATGGATTGCATAAATGAAACTTCTTTTGAATATAAAAAGAACTATAAGTAGGTTTTAAACAGAGATGAAAAGAATAAAAATAATGTTTAACTCCCATTTACTATTAGATTTTACACCACAGACTCCTGAACCAGCTATCCATGGTTCTGTCTGGATCAAATAGCTTCAAAGTAACATTGCGTTAAAACAATTCCTGCACCAATTGTAGAGATGATCTCAGGAATAAGAAAAAGTGAGTGTAACTTTTGCCCACCACAACTTGGTATCATCAGCCAAGTCAATTTTGTATGTGTATGTCCTTTGATTTTTAATATAATATTTTACATCTCAGTTTATCTGTAATGTGTTTGTATGAAATCAAATGAAAACATGAAAGAAAACTTCCTCTTTTCATAGAAATCCAAAGTAGAGACATCTGACAGTATTGTCCTAAAGCATGATCCAGTGTTAGTATGGTACTATATTGGCCATAGCTTTACAGTAAATTAATGCAGAAACATCTAAGTATATAATGTTTATTTAATAGCATTTGGGGATTAAACAATAAGTGCGATTAGTATACTGAGTGCGACTTAATTGAACTAAACTTATCTTTTTTGTTTGCCAGTGGTTATCACCGGTAGATATCTTCTTGAATAGCAGGAGGTGGAGCACACTTCTGATCTGCCACTGCATGATGATTTTGCCTTGAAACTCTGCAGCCCTCTGCAGGCTGACACAGTTTCTGAGGATTCACATGAGCGTCAGTTCTGCTGTGTGTGGAGGACACTTTTTTTGGTTGATGATTCTAAGACATTAATCATTGAATGATTATGAATTAAATTTCTCTGGAACACTGGATTAAATCCACTTCGGAAAAACCACCCAAATATATAAGCACAAAACTATGTGTAGAATCATGAAAGTTGCCGCACAAAATCTGGAGATAAAAGGATGATCGCTACTGTGCAAAAGAAATATTTTATTTAAAACTTGATAAGTTAATTGTGCCATTTAAAATAATGATATAAATAGGCATGCACATTATGAAAGATATTCTTATTTTGAATGCTAATCTTATATTTCTTTTTCCTTGCCCAATTTTATTTGTAGCAAAAAGAGTTTTCAATTACAAATAATGAATCAAGATTTAGCAAAGCTATTAGCTTTTGTATTCTTCTATGAAGATTTGTGCTATCCTTTCATTTTAACTGATAACATAAAAAAAGTCAAGTTGTGCCTTTAATAATATCATTAATACCAACACCTTGGCTTGTTATAGAACTAAAAACCTGTATTTCCTACTTATGTGAATCTATTATTTAACTTTAACTTTCATATTAATGTGTGTGTGTGAGTGTGTGAAAGAGAGAGAGAGAGAGAGAGAGAGAGAGAGAGAGAGAGAGAGAGAGAGAGAGAGAGAGAGAGAGAGAGAGAAACAGAGAGAGTATGTGTGTACAGGTTGCTTGTGTCATAGTGTGTAAAGACAGCTTAAAAGTCCTTCCACCATCTAGATTCCAAAGACCAAACTCAGGTTGTCAGACTTGGCAGCGAGTGTCCTTTTCGACTTATCCATTTGCTTCTTTCTCAGCTTCTTATTGTTTGAAAGGATTCTCCGGTTACACATAGAAAGCACTGTAGCTAAACAGAAACTGCATGTTCTTTGTCTTTAATTCTCCACTTTTATTGTCATAAGAGTTTAGTGGGTAGGCAAATACACTCAATGTAAGTTTCACACAGGTATGGAAGTGTCAGAATAATACCCATTGTGTCTCACACTTAGTGTGTGCTAATGTAAACAAGGGAGAAAGTAAAACTTAAGCTGTTAGCTTGTATTTGGTGAATAAAACAGACCAAAATACAAAGACTAGCACTAATATTTACTTGACTTTGTGTAATATGAGAAATTTGATTTAACTTAGAAAATAAATAAATAAGTTTGGTAACTGTCTATCCCTAACTCACCACAATTTCTTAGCTCCTGGCATACTATTTGGGGGTGACATTTTCTCATTACATGTATGTTAGCAGATTGGGTAATAATGTTATACAATACTGAGGTTTCTATGATAATCTTAACAAGCACAAGTGCTTTTGGTAATATTTGAAATTAACAAAACTTATGATCAAAAGAGCTGAATGGTTAGATCAAGATCAGATTACTGGTAAATCTTAGTTCAAAGTCTAATTTACCTGCCTCTTGACATCACAATATTCTAACTCTTCAGTGATTATAGAAATTAACTTACTAATAATTTTGGTGCATTAGGCTTTGGCCTCTGCCTGCAATACTTTTGCAAACAATCCTAGAAATGTCGATATTTTAAGTCTATAATAGCTCTTTGGTTATTTTATTTTATTTTATCCTAGGTTTTAGAGAGTATGAAAAATATCAGGTCTCCTTATGACATTTTCATAGAAACAGTTTAGTCAATTCTTCACAAATTCCATCTCTTTCTCATATCTCCTGAGCCTTCCATCTGCAACTTTGCTGTTGTCTTCCATCTGCACTGTTTCTCCTTTCACATTTATAGCATATATTATGAATACATACATACATACATACATACATACATACATACATACATACACACATGCATATATGTTATATCTCCCTTCCTTGAAGTGGTTTTCCCCAATGCATGGGCTTCTTTATCATTTCCTGATCTAAACCTGCACTGCTCCTATACAAGTGCGCATATATAACACTTAGAATGAGGTCCTTCACATAGGAGAGAGCATACGATGTTTAAATCTTTGAGTTTCCCAACTTTTTGTCTATAAGAGAATAAGCATAGATTTATTCTATCCTTCTAATCAATAATAAAGTATCAATGTAAAATGGAAAATAAGCAGTATAAAGTACTGCGTTATTTAAAAAGTAAAATAGAGACTATCATATGAAAAATGCACAGGCTTTATGACATCAAATTAGCAATGGTTTGAAGAGACCCTTAAACCAGACACTCTACTTAAGACATAATCTTGTAGTTTAGGCACAGAACTGATCCTCAGTGAGATGAAAAGGTAATAAAGAATGAATTTAACCAACAGTTATAATATAGTATACTGTCTGACTTGGTTTTCTTTTTAAATTAACGTTTTTACTAACAGAGAATTGAATACATACATACAATGTGTTTTGATCAAGACTATGCCTCGGGAGATCCAAAGACACAGGCCTGATAAGAAGGAGTTTCGAGTTGCCAGGGAGCAGAGAGATCTCTGCCGAGCGAGCAGAAAGTGTGCCCCCCCACGCTGTCTGTTCCCAGGAACCTGGCAATGGGCTGTCTGTTCCCAGCCAGTGAGCTTTGGGTGCAGAACAGGTACTCAGGACATCCCCCACCAAGAACACTCTGAAAAACAGGGACCCAGACCAGGTAAAAGGGAAAGGCAAGAACCAATCACTGACAACAAGATGGCAAGAGCAAAGCAAAAGAACGTACCCCAGGGAAACCAATACAACCTGGCAACACCAAAACCAGCTCTCCCATCACAGCAAACAGTAGAATGCCAAACACTCCAGAAAAAGAAGACTCAGACCCAAAATTGTACCTCAAGATGATGATAGAGATCCTTAAACAAGAACGGGAAGAAAAGCATAAAGAACTAGAAGCTTTTAAAAAGGAAACAAGAAAAACACTCAAAGAACTAGAGGAAAACAGAACCAAAGAGATGAAGGAAAGGAGGAAGGAATTTAAAACGGAAATGGACACAGTAAAGAAAACACTAAAAGAGACAACCCTAGAGGTAGAAAAATCTAAAAAAGAAATCAGGAGGCACAGAAGCAAGCATTTCCAATAGATTACAAGAGATGGAAGAGAGAATCTCGGGGGCTGAAGACAACATTGAAAACATAGACAAAACAGTCAGAGAAGATGCAAAAACAAATAGCTCCTAACCCAAAATGTCCAAGAGATCCAGGACACATTGAGAAGACCAAACCTAAGGATAATAGGAATAGAAGAGGGCAAAGAATATCAACTAAGAGGCACAGTAAATATCTTCAACAAAATCGTAGAAGAAAACTTCCCTACCCTTAAGAATGAGATGACCATGAGCATAAAAGAAGCCTTCAGAACTCCAAATAGAAATAGAAACAGAAAAGAAATTCCTCCCAATACATAATAATAAAAATGCCAAGTGCTCAAAGCAAAGAAAGAATACTAAAAGCAGTAAGGGAAAAAGGTCATGTAACATATAAAGCCAGACCAATCAGATTCACAACTGGTTTCTCAACAGAGACTATGAAAGCTAGAAGATCCTGGACAGACATCATGCAGACCCTAAGAGAGCACAAGTACCAGTCCAAGCTGCTACACCCAGAAAAATTCTCAATCACCATAGATGGAGAGATGAAAATATTCCAAGACAAAACTAAATTACACAAAATCTGACTACAAACCCAGCACTACAACGAATTATAGGTGGAAAACGCAATACAATGAGAGGAACTATATCCTAGTAAAAATACTAAAATTCCTAAGCAAGAAAACCAAAAGAAGAGAAACACACAGGCCCAATTCTACCTCCTAAAGCAAAAATAGAAGGAAACACCAACCACTAGTCCTTGATACCTGTTAACATAAATGGATTCAATTCCCAAATAAAAAGATATAGGCTATCAGACTGGATACATAAACAAAACCCAGCAGTTTGGTGCATATAGGAAACTCATCTCAGAGACAAAGACAGACACTGTCTCAGAGTAAAAGGATGGGAAAAAAAACTTCCAAGCAAATGGCCCCAAGAAGCAAGCTGGAGTGGCCATTCTAATATCAAATAAAGTAGATTTTCAAACAAAAGTAATCAAAAAATATAAGGAAGGACACTTTTTACTCATTAAGGGGGGAAATTTGTCAGGAGGAACTCTCAATCCTTAACATATATGCTCCAAATACAAAAGCACCCATATTCATAAAAGAAACCCAATTAAAGCTCAAAAACTACATTTCACCCCACACAATAATAGTGGGAGACCTCAATACCCCACTCTCACCAATGGACAGATCGTGAAAAAAAACTGAACAAGCACATGGTAAAACTAGCAGAGGTTATGAACCAACTGGAATTGATATCTGCAGAACATATTATCCAAAAACAAAAGAATACACCTTCTTCTCAGCACCTCACAGCACCTTCTCAAAAACTAACCACATAATTGGTCACAAAACGAGCCTCAATAGATAAAAGAAGATTGAAAAACTCCCATGCATCATTTTAGATCACCATGGTCTACAGCTGGTCTTTAATAACAACAAAGACAACAAAAAGCCCACATACACATGGAAACTAAACAACGCTCTGTTAAACGATAGCAGGGTCAAAGAAGAAATAAAAAAAGAAATTAAGGGTTTTCTAGAATTCAATGAAAACGAAAACACAACATACCCAAACCTATGGGATGCAATGAAAGCAGTACTGAGAGGAAAACTCATAGAGGTGACTGCTTCCAAAAAGAAACAGGAGAGCGCATACATCAGCAACTTCACAGCACAGCTGAAAGCTCTAGAACAAAAGGAAGCAGATACACCCAAGAGGAGTAGACGGCAAGAAATAATCAAACTTAGGGCAGAAATAGACCAAATCGAAACAAAAAGAGCCATTGAAAGAATCAACAAAACCAAGAGCTGGTTCTTTGAGAAAATTAACAAGATTGATAAACCCTTACCCAGACTAACTAGAGGGCAAAGAGAGAGTATCCAAATTAACAAAATCAGAAAGGAAAGTATAGAAATAACTACTGAAACTGAGGAAATTTAAGAAATCATCAGATCCTAATACAAAAGCCTATACTCAACAAAGCTGGAAAATCTGGAGGAAATGGATAAATTCCTAGACAGATACAAGATACTAAAGTTAAACAGAACCAGGTAAACCATCTAAATAATCCCATAACACCTAAAGAAATAGAAGAAGTCATCAAATGTCTCCCAACCAAAAACAGCCCAGGTCCAGATGGGTGCAGTACAGAATTTTATCAGATATTTATTGACGACATAATACCAATAATGTCCAAACTATTCCATAAAATAGAATCAGATGGAATACTACCTAACTCATTTTTGAGGCTATAATAACCCTTGTTCCTAAAACACAGAGACCCCACAAGGAAAGAGAACTTTACGCCATCTCACTTATGAACATTGATGCAAAAATACTCAACAAAATCCTTTCAAACCGAATCCAAAAACAAAACAAAATGATCATTCACCATGATCAACTAGGCTTCATCCTTGGGATGCAGGGATGGTTTAATATATAGAAATCCATCAATGTAATCCACCATATATACAAACTCAAAGAAAAAAAACACATAGTCATTTCACTAGATGCTGAGAAAGTATTTGACAAAATTCGGCACCCCTTCATGTTAAAAGTCTAGGAAAGGACACCAATCCAAGGCCAACGCCTAAACATAATAAAAGCAATAAACAGCAAACCAACAGCCAACATCAAAGTCAATGTTGGAAAACTTGAAGCAATCCCACTAAAATCAGGGACTCTACAAGGCTTCCCACTCTTCCCATTCCTATTGCACCAATGGCTCGTGCTCTAAGGTCAAAGATTAACAAATCGGACTTAATGAGATTGCAAAGTTTCTGTAAGGCTAAGGACACTGTCAAGAAAACAAAACGGCAACCAATATAGTGGGAAAAGATCTTTACCAACCTCACATCAGATAGAGGCCTAATATCCAAGATATAAAAGAACTCAAGAAGCCAGACACCAGAGACTCAAACAACCCTATTAAAAATGGGGTACTGAGCTAAACAAAATGTTCTCAATTGAGGAATATTGAATGGCTGAGAGGCATCTAAGGAAGTGATCGGTATCATTAGCCATCTGGGAAATGTAAGTCAAAACAACACTGAGATTCCACCTCACTCCAGTCAGATTGGCCAAGATCAAAAATTCAGATGACAGCAGATGCTGGCGAGGATGTTGAGAAAGAGGAACACTTCTCCACTGTTGGTGGGGTTGTAAAATGTTATAACCAGTCTGGAAATCAGTCTGGCGAGTCCTCTGAAAATTGGACATAGTACTACCTGAAGACCCAGTTATTCCACTTCTGGGCATATACCCCAAAAACACTCCAATATACAACAAAGACACATGCACCACAATGCTCATAGCTGCTCTATTTATAATAACGAGATGCTGGAAAGAACCCAGAATTTCTTCAGTAGATGATTAGATACAATGATTGTGGTACATTTACACAATGGAGTACTACTCAGCTATCAGAAACAATGATTATGAAATTCTCAAGAAAATGGATGCATCTAGAAAATATCATCCTGAGTGAGATAACCCTGTCACAAAAGAACAGACAGAATATGCAGTTACTGATAATGGGATACTAACCCCAGAAAGCTCTGAACACTCCATATACAACACACAGACTGTGTGAAGTTAAAAAAAAAGAAAGAAATAATGATTATACTTAATCCTTCCACACCTAAAAAACTTTGACTAATTTCGGGTTACATCCTGTTTTACTTGTACTTTAGGCTCATTGTAACTAGTAAGATCTTAATGCACACTATCAAACCTTTAAAAAAAAGCCAAGCACTGACAAAAAAGTATTCCTATGCTTTTCTGCAAAAATGCTTAAAATTTGTACATTTATCTTTGTTTTTAAAAATAAAGTTGTTCAATAAAATAAATTTTATCCATATACTGAAATTAATAAAAACAAATATGTCTACATTCTCTTCCTATTATGAGAAGAGATGTATTTTTTTAGTTTTTCAACACTTCTCTCTCTCTCTCTCTCACACACACACAAGGATAGTCATATATATATATATATATATATATATATATATATATATATATATATATATATATATATATGACTATATATCATATATAATAAAAAAAAGACTACTCCTCTTTTTCTACTCCACATTGCACCCTCTGTTACTAACCCCACTATTTTCCCTCTTTTGAGTTTGATAAAATAAATCACAAAATTTGCAGGTAAATGACTGGAACTAAAAAAGAAAAGAAGAAAAAGAAGAAGAAGAAGAAGAAGAAGAAGAAGAAGAAGAAGAAGAAGAAGAAGAAGAAGAAGAAGAAGAAGAAGAAGAAGAAGAAGAAGAAGAAGAAGAAGAAGAAGACTGAGCGAAATCTCATAAATCTCCCCAAAGATACAAATGGATGTTCTCTTTTATGTGTGAATGATGGCTTATTGTCTGAATTAAAATATCCTTAGAAGTCAGGAAGCTGGAAGCAGGAAGGTTAAGTGGGGAAGATAAGATGCAAGTCATATGAAGTAGGAATGTGGACAAATGAATCAAGAAGGGTTAAGTGGTCTAAGAGGTTTAAGGATAATGTAGAGGATAGAATGTGGGTTGGATACCTAATGCTAATAACTTCAGAAATAAAGCCAAATGAAAACCCAATACAATAGAATCTTCCTAAAATGTAAGCATAGACACATACTTAGAGATAAAAATGTTGTCACCATACACTAAGGATACAATACCTCTCCCAGAAAACATACGCTATCAAACAAAAACATCCAGTGTTAGAATAGGTTAACTCTTTTGGAAGTTTTGTTCAGTAGGGTTCTTTAAGTCCCCAAACTTTACAGACTTTTGTCATTGCTCTTAACTGCTCCCTATACATTGAGTATAAGGCCCTATTTGATTTCTTAAATCACCAAGTCCTCTGGGTAAAGGTATCTTAAAATGTAAATTCATAAAATATCTAAAAATTAAATGGAAATACACAAAATATCCCCAAACCCTAAAAAACAAAACTAAACTTTAAAAAGGAATGTGTTATAAATATCATTTTCATTTTTAAACTGGAATTTTACTTTAAGTTGCTGTTCATTCTTCTATTCTCAGAGGACTAAATATTTACTACGTGAACAGGAGATAATATATTATCTATACCATGTTTTTACTAATTTTGAGTTCCAGTGAGACAACTAATTGGGAAAGAACTGACTGTGGTAAGCAAAGCTGTCAATATGACTTTAATCACCATATAATAAGAGCCAAAAGAATCCCCACAAAGTTTTCTTCTACTCTCCACATATCTGGTTGGCCTGTACATGCAAAATCACATCACATCACACACACACACACACACACACACACACACACACACACACACTACAGAACTGTTTTTTTGGTTTTATTTTTGCTTTTTTAAAATAAATCTCATTGCATTTACATTATCTGGAATCTCTAGGTAATTCCCTTATGATGCAATACTTCCATATGAAATGTTAAATGGATAAATAATTGGGACTTGAAGAAACAGTGTCAAATATTATATAAGTATTCATAGCACATCAAGCTATGTTCCAGTTGATTGCTGGATATTCTACAATATTACACATCTACTGGATGGGTAAAAATGTTGTTTTCTATACACACAGAAGGTATTTAATGTTTTTGAAACCTTCTTCTATCAAGCATTTCAACATTAACATTTAAAAAATGTTTAGTCTCTTGTGTGTTGACATCCAGTCTTCCCAGGACCATTGTTAAAAACGCTTGTTTTGTATTTCTAGCGCATGCTTCTGGCATCTTTATCAGACAATAAATAGCCAAATTCACATGAAAAATTTCTTAGTTATCTCTGTTATTTTCATTAGATATAAAAAACTTCTTGCATCATGAAGTCTACTACTTCAGCATATATTCTTGAGTTTTCAACAATCCAGAAAGAATATGAAGAAACTTTAATTGACTAGTTTTCTCTTGGGTAGAGGGTTGTATTTTGTTACAATATCATTTTCATAAATAACTTTAGGAGAATTTGAAATCAGATGTTATTGCCTCTCTGATTTTCCTTAATGAGGAAATTACAAATTCAACATTTCTGAAAAATAACGAAGGGTTACAATGAGAAAGGAAGAACAGGAGAAAGGGGAGGGCCTTAGAGGCAGTGGAAATTATCATCGTGTGATTCTTAAGCATGGTTGCCAAACTCCCACAATTTATAATAGAACTCTAGGCAGGTAGTGTGTGGGTAGAGGTGGACAAGGTATAAAGACATTTTGATATGTCTCTGTTTATTTTGGCTAAAATTAAGGTAGCCATATTAGTAATAGAGGAAGTGTCACTTAGTGGTCATGGCACCATCCATAGGAAGCAAAGAGCATATCTTGAATGAACATAGACTTGTGAAGGTTCTGTAAACAGATTTCTGAAGTTCATAGTTATGACATATTTTTACCTATATAATATAGAGCAAAAAAAGCATCTAGGTTTTTCTTTTTTTCATTTATAATGACTCTTTGGGTTCTGATTATGTTTGGGGCAGAGCTAAATATGGTAGGAGGTAACAAAGCCAGAAGGAGAAACAGCCCAGGAAGTGATCTTACATGCATTAAGCAGTGAGCCAGCTAAGGGTGATGTTTCTTGCTGAGGATTTGCATGCAGCACAGCCCTTCTGCCTCTTGTGTTCTGATGACTTTCTGCCACAGATCTGGGAATGAGATTAAGCACTGTGAGTAACATCACGCCTCAGGAGAGCAGAGAGCACTTGTCTGTTCCGTGTGGTTGCAGTGATTTGGTCTGTGCCTCCTGTCAAAATGCATAACCTTCTAGAATAGAAAGGTCATCACATCCATTCCCTGTGTGTATAAAAGAAAACTACTGAATGAAAATGTCCTTCATCAGTTTATACTGGGGGAAGTAAATGCTGGGTTATGAAAGGGCTTACTCCTAATAGCTTTGGGATTTGACATTGAGGAATTGGTTCCAACAAAATGTATCACAAAAGAAAATGCCATAAAAACTGGCATAATAACACTCACATGTGACTGCTTTGTTATTGTTGCCTTTAAGAAAAATAAGTATTTCTTATGTATTTTATTTTTGTTTATTTATTTCTCAGGCAGGATCTAACTATATATATCTGCATGGTGCAGAACTCACTAAGAAGACCAGTTTAGCCCCGAGTTTACACCTGCCTACTAAGTCTTGGAATTAAAGGTGTGTGACACCACATCTACTTACAAAAGGGCAATACTTCTTTTGTTTTAGTGAAATCAATTTTTTTATACAATATATTCTAATTACAATTTCCCTGTTTTTCCTAATTACACCCCTCCGCTGTTGGTGGGATTGCAACCTGATACAACCACTGTGGAAAACAGTCTGGAGGTTCCTCAGAAAATTGGACATAGTACTACCTGAAGACCCAGCTATACAACTCCTGGGCATACACCCCAAAGATGCTCCAACATTTAACAAGGACACATGCTCCACCATGTTCATAGCCGCCTTATTTATAATACCCAGAAGCTGGAAAGAACCCTGATATTCTTCAACAGAGGAATGGGTACAGAGATTGTGGTACATTTACTCAATGGAGTATTACTCAACTATCAGATACAATGACTTCATGAAATTCCTACTCAAATGGATGACCTTGAAGCTATCATCCTGAATGAGGTATTCCAGTCACAAAAGAACACACATGGTATGTTCTCACTGATAAGTGGATAGTATTCCCAAAAAGTTCTGAAGACCAAGAAACAATTCACAGAACTTGTCAAGCTCGAAAAGAAGCAAAGCAAGATGTGAATGCCTCAGAACTTTTAGTAGTGATAACAAAACACTCAGGAGAGAAAATACAGAGACAAATAGAGGAGAAAGGATTGAAGAAAAAATCCAGAGACTGTCTTATCTGGGGATCCACCCCATATGCAGCCACCAAACCCAGGCACAATTTATAATGCCAAAACATGCTTACTTGCAGGAGCCTGATATGTATATCTCCTCAGAGGCTCTGCCAGATTCATACATACACAGTTGAGGATTCTTGCAGCTAACCATCATACTGAACACAGGGCATTCAATGAGGGAGCTGGAGAAAGGGCAAAAGGAGCTGAAAGGGTTGACAACCCCATGGGAAGAACAACATCATCAACCAACCATACCCTCCACAAATTTTAGAGAATAAAACATTAACCAATGAGCACACATGGAGAATCCCATGGCTCCAGTTGCATATGTGGAAGAGGGTAGCATTGTCTGACGTCAATGGAAGAAGAGGACTTTGGTCCAGTGAAGGCATATTCTCCCATTGTAGGGGAACACCAGAGAGTTGAGGTAGGAGAGGGTGGTTTGAAGAGGTAGCACCTTCCTGGAAGGAAGTGGAGGGAGAGGGCTTATGGGGGAGAAAGGTGCTAACATTTGAAATGTAATACAGAGAATGTTCAATAAAAATAATCTAGGAACTTCCCCAAAACATACCCCCAACACCCTTAACTTTATTCACTGAGTGCTCACCTGTACTGTAATATATAATATTTATATCCCTAGGCTAGAAAGACCCATTTTAATCTCACTTCCTCTTAGTAAATATGTTAAATTTGATTATGTGTTTCTATGTGTTTAGCCTTCATCTCTGAAAAAAATAAGCATGAAACAAAACAACAAATATGTAATTCACAAAGCCAATAATCATGTTAGGTACAAAATGAAATTTGACATATTTAATCCATAGAAAATTCTAAATATAGCCAAATGCTCAACAGTAAGAAACTATATGGAGAAGATTAGTGATGGCATCTAACCCATCTGAATGTTTGAGTGTATCAAAACCACTAAGTGCTCAGGGCATAAAATGATTGCATTAAAGCAGAGGGCATGCATTTGAGCCCAAAAGCCACATCACTGAAAGAGAAAACAACTTTCTTGAGTTCTCATGAGTTGCCCCTCACCTTGTGTAAGTAAGTGCATATAGGAATATGCACAGAGATAGGCACATAGTTTCAGGCACACATATTTATGCTTAAGCATGTCTATAGTCATGCTTTGCAAATGCTAAGAACAATTCCTTCAGGTTAAATTTATTTGCTATTGGTTCATTTTAAACCTTCTTTGCTAGACTACCAAGTGATATTAGTTAATTGTGTGGGTGATGATTAAATTTATTTTATTCTTGTATAAAAATATTTAAATGAAAGGAAGTCCTTCATGTAACCTTTCATGTTGAAAAGATAGAATAGTTTGAATGGACTTTTTTTTTCTTCAAAAGAAATATAGCATAAATTAGTACATCAGGTAGGTTGAATAATTAAATTTGTATCAATTTTGAATTTAATAATTTCTTAGGGAAAACATTCTTCCTATTTGTTTCACATGTCTAGATCACAAATGAAGCATTGCAGTGGGCTCCATCCTACCGCTAACTGCTTGAGTATTAAGAGAAATTTTACCTCAAAGGAATAACAGGCACCCACCCCCAACCCATCTTAAAAAACATCAACTTGACTTTCCTCTTTCTTAATACAAATGTGTGTGCCTTTTCAGCATTAAAATTAATTATAAAATTGTTAGTATATGCTAACTTGTAATTTTAGTAACTTAATTCTGCATGATGACCTGTTTCCTGGCCCTTGATGATTTATTTAGTATTTAACATTTCCTGGAGCTAAAAGGAAGACCAAGGATGGTTGAATTTCAGGAGTTGTGGGGCAATAGAAGGATGAGGAGGTCATTCATTACATTACCCATATGACTCTGGGTGGGTGGTGACTGAGTATACTGATTACAACAATTGCATTTATAGTGTATCTTGATCTGTTCATTTGGTAACAAATATAGTAACTGGAATTCTTGGAGGACACTTCATCTTTGGATAATAGGTATGAAATCCTAAATATAAGTGACTTACCAGATGCACGAGGCTGGTAAGTCTCAAAACCAATACTTGAATTCAGAAAGTTTGGTTCTGAATGTATTTGTGCTTCTTATTGACAGTCTTGCACAGACATGACATGTCTCTAGGTTCAAAAAATACGGACTCTATAAATATCATCATCATCAACATGTAAAGACTAAAATATGAATGTCCGTAAAAGTGAGGGAATTTTCAAACAAAGTTCTTAGTGATTAGTATAGCATTCAATACTTAATTGTTTGGTTTTTGTTTTGTTTTGTTTTGATTTTGGTTTTGGTTTTTTTTTTTTTTTTTTCTTTTTTGAATGTGGATGCTACCCACAGATTCAAGTTTGGAGCACCAGGACCTTAAATTGCGGCACTACTTTGAAGGTGATATAGCATTTAAATTATGGGGCTTAGCTAGCAGAATTAAGGGTAGACTTCTCAAGGCTACCTACATCTCTTTCTCATGGAATGTTGCCCTGTAAGGAGTCATTAGCAAATGTCCTTGACCTTAGATGAGGCTTCTCCTTCCTCCATGTCCTCCAACTGCCGTCAACTGAAGACCTGAAACAAAGCAAACCTTTTCTCCCGTAAGTTCTTCTATCAGATGTATCAATCACAGTTACAAGAAAAAAACTAACATATTGTTTAAAATGTGTGTGTGTTTGTGTGTGAGCACGTGCACATATGTGTCTATGTGTGCTAGTCCATACATGTAATGAACCTGTGAGTGTGATATGTTACTTCTGGAAGATCTTTGAAATCACACTGATTATGTGGTCAATGCTTCCATGTTAAAAGTATAGATGTTCTCATAGCAAGAACTTTTGCAATTGAAGCAAATGGACAAAGGAAAAAAATCTATAAATTTAGACAATGAAAGTATTAGCGAGCAGTATGAGATTGTGTGAAGAAATTTTAGTCTCCGTCAATAGCAAGATACAGACATTTGTATTTATTGCACTGTATCTGGGATTATGTAAGAGAGGGTACCAAGTTTCTGAGGCCAACAGAGTTTACAATGATTTTACAGGAATAATTGAGAGTAGATATAAATATGTTTTACTCTTAAAAAATAATAACTATACAAACTCATGAAACATGATCTTTTGGTCTATGGATGAAATAAAAAACACTGAAATCTGAAATTCCAACCCAACTACTCGCTCATTAGGAACTTGGAGAGATTGGAATGTTTCGGTCTATTAGAGGGGCATTTATTTCCTGTCCATTGTTACATGGCTTTATTATTTTTCCTCTTTTTTATTAGACATTCTCTGTATTTACATTTTTGGTGTTATCCCCTTTCCACCAATCCCATCCCACCTTCTCCTCCCGTTGCCTCCATGAAGGTGCTCCATCTCCCTACCACCCTCCCCCACCTCAGCACCTTGGCTTCCCCTACACTAGGAAACCGAGCCTTCGCTGGATGAAAGGCCTCTCCTCTCATTGATGCTACAGAATGCTGTCCTCTGCTGTATATGCACCTGGATCTATGGGTCTTTCCATGCAAACTCATGGGTTAGTGTTTTAGTCCCTGGGAGCTGTGGTGGGTTGGGTTAGTTAATAATTTTGTTCTTCCCATGAGGTTGCAGACCCATACAGCTTCTTAAGTCCTTTCTCTAGCTCCTTAATTAGGGTCCTCCAGTTAAGTCTGGTGGTTAGTTGCAAACATCCTCCTCTGTATCAGTATGGTTCTGGCAGAGCCTCTGTGGAGGCATCCACTCAGGTTTCTGTCAGTAAGCACGACCTGGCATCAAAAATAGTGCATGGGTTTAGTGGCTGGTATGGGATGGTTCCCCAGGTGAGGCAGTCTTTGGAAGATCTTTTCTCTAATCTCTGCGTCTTTATTTGTCCCATTATTTCCTCCCATAAGTGCTTTGTTCTCCCTTCTAGGAAGTTCTAAGCCATCCACCTTCTGGGATTTCTTCTCGTTGCACTTCATAATTTCTGTGAGTTATTTCTTGGGTATTTTGAGTTTTTTTGGCCAGTATCTGCTTATCAGTGAGTGCATATTATGAGTGTTTCTTTGTGACACTAAATCAGTAGCCTTCCTCTACTCAAAGGATAAAGAGGCTAAGAAAGAAACTGAAGAATCGACACTCTTCACAATAGTCACAAAGAATATAAAATACTTAATGTGACCTTAGCCAAGGAAGTGAATGATCTGTATGTCAAGGACTTCAAGTCTCTGAAGAAGGAAATTGATGAAAACCTCAAATGATGGAAAGATCTCCCATGCTCATGGATTGTAAGGATGAAATAGTAAAAGCGGCCATCTTCTTAAGATAAGTTCAATGTGATCCCCATCAAAATACCAACTCAATTCTTCATAAGGTTAGAAAGAGCAATTTGAAAATTCATTAAGAATAATAGAAACATAGAATAGCAAAGTCTATTCACAAAAATAAAAACGTCTGGAGATTTTACCATTCCTGACCTCAATTTCTGTTACAGATCAATTGTGGGGAAAAAAACATTGTTGTTACAGAGACAGGAAGGTAGATCAATTGAATATAATTGAAGACCCAGAAATGAACACACATACATATGGACACTTGATCTTTGACAAAGGAACTAAGAATATTTAATGAAAAGAGGACAGCTTCTTTAACATATGTTGCTGGTTCAACTGGAAATCAGCATGCAGAAGAATGCAAATAGATACTTTCTTATATTCTTGTAGGAAGCTCAAGTCCAAGTGTCAAAGACCTCCAGATAAAACCAGGTACACTGTATCTAATAGAACAGATAGTGGGAAAAGCTTAGAACACATAGAAACAGGTGAAATGTTCCTGAACAGAACACTATTGGCTTAGGCTCTAAGAGGAATAAACAGGACTTCATGAAATTGCAAATCTTCTGTAAGGTCAAGAACACTGGCAAAATGACAAAATGGAGCCAAGAGATTGGGAAAAGATATTTACCAATTCTACATCTGATAGAGGGCTAGTATCCAATATATACAAAGAACTCAAGAAGTTAGAATCTGGAGAATTAAATAATCCTATTAAAAATGAAGTACAGAGCTAAACAAAAAAATCTCAACTGAGGAATACCAAATGTCTGAGAGGCACCTAAAGAAATGTTCAACATCCCTAGTCATTATGGAACTTAAAGTCAAAACAACCCTGAGATTTCACCTCATACCAGTCAGCATGTCTAAGATCAAAAACTCAGGTGACAACAAATTCTGGTGATAATGTGGAGAAAGAGGAACACTCCTCCACTATTGATGGGGTTGTAAACTGGTACAAGAACTCTGGAAATCAGTCTGGTGTTTTCTCAGAAAATTGGATATAGGACTACCTAAGGATGCAGGTATATTGCTCCTGGACACATACCCAAAAGAAGCTTCAACATCTAACAAAGACACATGTTCTACCATGTTCATAGCAGTCTTATTTATCATAGCCAGAAGTTGGAAAGAACCCAGATGTCCTTAAACAGAGGAATGGATAAAGAAACTGTTGTATGTATACACACTGGGGTAATACTTAGCTATTAAAAACAATGACTTTATGAAATTCTTAGGCAAATCAGTAGAACTTGAAGCAATTATCCTGAGTGAGGTAACCCTATATTTTATATTCCTATACTTTCCTGAAGTTGTTCATCAGCTGTAGAAGTTTTCTAGTGGAATTTTTGGGATAATTTAAGTATACTATCATATCATATGCAAATAGTGATATTTTGACATCTTTTTTTCAATTTGTATCCATTTGACCTCTTTTTGCTCTGGATAGCACTTACAATACTATATTGAATAGGTAGGGAGATAGTAGGCATCCTTGTCTAGTTCCTGAATTTAGTAGAATTCCTTCAAGTTTCTCACCATTTATTTTGATGTTGGCTATTGGTTTGTAGTATATTGTTTTTAGTATGTTTAAGTATGGGCTTTGAATTCCTAATTTTTCCAAGACTTTTGACATGAAGGGGTGTTGAATTTTGTCAAATGGTTCCTCAACATCTTGAGAGATGGTCATGTGTTTTTTTTCAATCTCCATGATTGTCTTTTTTGTGATTTCTTTATTGTTTCCATTTCTTTTTTATTGAAAAACTTTATTTTAAAAAATAATGATAAAAGTACAAATTTTCAGCATTTTTGCATAAAAGTAAACAAATACATTTTTAAGGTAATTAAGTATTTGTGGGTACATATACATGCACATATGTATATATGTAACAATAATATAGGAAAAGAGGCTATTAATTTGAGGGGATAGAAGAGACATTGGGAGGGGCTGTAGGAAAGAAAGGGGGATGTGTTACAGTTCTATTTTAATTAAAATATGTTCTTTTTTTCTTGAACTTGACACAGTCTGTGAGTTGTTTCTGGGGTGTTCAGAGATTTCTGGGGTTAGTATCCCATTATCAGTGACTGCATATTATGTCTGTTCTTTTGTGACTGGATGATATTCTCTAGATGCATCCATTTTCTTAAGAATTTCGTTAAGTCATTGTTTCTGATAGCTGAGTAGTATTCCATTGTGTAAATGTACCACAATTTTTGTACCCATTCATCTACTGAAGGGCATCTGGGTTCTTCCTTCACCTGTAGTTCTTTGAGGAATTTTTGTGTTTCCTCTTGAAGGGCTTCTATCTGTTTATGTGTGTTTTACTGTAATTGTTTAAGGAAGTTATTCATGTGCTTCTGGAAGCTCTCCATCATCATCATGAAGGATAATTCCATACTAGAAGAGTGAGACTGCAGGGCTGATAGAGAGAGAAGACAAGTTTTAATTTTAATATTTACTGTAACACTCATCTCTGGGAGAAGCTAACTCTTCTTCTCACAATAGTCAACAGTTGCCTGTAGATTTCTCTCCAGGTGTAACGAGTATGTCCATTTATATTTTATCATTCTAGTTATATTTATGCAACCATTTCTATGGGATACTGTTTCCCCCCTTTCTTGATGTTCTCTGAGCCATAGATGATAGAACCGTGCTGTATCTCTTTGGACTGGGTTTCTCACTCTCTGTTGATCTACACAACTGTGTGGTGTCTGCAGTTACAGTTTTCTGTGATAGTCTCCTTTTCTGTAATAGAAGCGTCTTGATAAGAAGTAATAGCTATGCTGCTCTGTGGGTCTCAGAAAAGAATTACAGTGTAGTAAGCAATTATACTGTTTATCAAAGTAGAGTAGTTTATTCTTTTTAAAGTTGCATGGCTTCAGTTGTCTTGTAAAGTTGGCCAGGTTTCTAAAACCAGGCATGATTTTCCTCCTGCTGAAAGTGTCTTCAGTTCAAGTAGACAGCTGCTATTGCCACCACCAATATGTGAGTGCCACATATTGTAAATTTGTGCATACATTGTCATGCTGCTGTTACTGTGTGTCATAATTGTTGCCAGTGTTTAAATGTTTCTCTGCCTTGGTCACTTACATAGTATTTTATAGAATCATAAAAACTAGACAGCAGAAAAGATCCAGCTCAAGTTATCTAAGTTGTGTGGTGTCTTCAGCAACAGGTGCCCACCCTCAAGCTTGAGAGAAAACCAAGGAATACATCGACAATAATCTGTATGATTTTGTCACTTGTACTGCCATGACACACCCTTCACGCAGTGGTTTCTTATGGGAATTTTGTTAGTCTGTGGTCCATGTGTGAAGCATTGTCAGACTGTATATCATAACATCCTTATGATATGGATATACCTATATATGTATATATGTATGAATGTATTCAAATACTTATACATACTGTGTATAATTTTAGGTAAATATTAAATGATAAGGTTTATTCAATCAACCCTGGTTTTAATTGTTCTCTGTCTGCTGAATTCAATTCCCAGTTGGTGGGACATATTTATTATTCTCTTCTTCAGTTCTTACCACTTACAGTCTGACTTTTTTTTTACCTCTAGACCCTCAAAAATGGTCCTATTATTATTTTCTGGCTTCTGTAGTTACTCCCTTTTGTGGCTTGCTGTTTAGACTTTACTTTGTCAGCCCGCTAACTTCCTGTCAGTACAGAATGTAATATAATTTAAAAAGCAAGCCCTAAAATTTAAGATAAAACAAAATAAACAGAACCAAATTATATTAAGTTCTAATTATACTTAGAGAAGACTACTTTGAGTAGTTTACTGTGGCTATGTCTGAATGTCACCAGCCATCACCCTGAGGGGCAACATTGGTGTTGTTATTCTGTTACTTGGTTTGTTCTGTGGAACAGAAAAAATGAGAAACTATATTTGAAAGTGGCACTTTGGCCATGGAGAAAATTAGATACAGTATAAGGCTAAATGAAAAATAAACAGTAAAATGAAATTTGGAACAAAATAATCAGTAGCAAACCACTGCTACTTTATCCTAAAAATCTATTGTAAAATTATTTATTTTTGATATTATACTACAATTATATTACTTAACCTTTCCCTATTCCACCTCTAAACCCAACCTCCTAAATATGGTTGACAGGAGGTAGACTTGTGGCCAAATTATGTCTAGAAATTTTTCAGGAGATGAAATAATTAACAAAGAAAATAGAAGAAGCAAAATTCCTGTGGGCAAAAGAAATTCATGAAAAGTTGTCCCTATACAGTATGAAGTTGTATGAGTAATGAAGAAGCCTGGTGGGCAACTTCTTACTTGCTTCATTATTTGAGTGATGTTGTGTGAGAATCAAATGAATGGAATGGCTCCCACTTTCTCTGAAAACAGAAAATCAAGCATGAGAAACTTTAATGAAACCAATCCTAAATTCTTGACATTGTCTTAACCAACAACTACAAAGATGAATATTTACTTTTCCAATGGGAAATAAGTCAAACTTCTAATTCATAGAGCTAGCTTTCAGTTATTGCTTTGAATGAAGTATAAAATCTTTTTAAGTGTTTATATAGTAGTGTTTCTGGAATATCTCAAGGTCATAAGCAAAATTAAGTTGAATACAAAATTTAAATGCTTTTTATTTGTTTATAATGGTGCCATAACCAACAATATAGTAACATGTGCTTTGAAGTTACTGTGTCTTTCCTGTTAATGCTATGGTTTGGTTTCTTCTGAATTCTATAACTTTTTATATGAGTCAAGAAGTTACTCACTGATGGCAGTGCTAGGGGTTCTTTGGAGTTTAGCATCAATGCAAATCTAATAGCAATAAATTTAAATTGATCTCTATGTTGGTTTCATAGTAGTTGATCACTTCTCCAAACCTAATGTAATTCTCAGTTTACTCTGAGAAAGGTAATCTAGAGTGCACATATTTTGGAAGGTATTACCAATAAGATCTTAAGAGAAATGCACTCATTTAAATGTTTGCCCAGACGCTGAGATATCTTTTCTTCAACAGAGTGTTATATATATGCATAGTATATTTACAGAGAACAGTAAATTTACAGTCAGCAATATCCATTTAGGTAGGTCTAAGAACAATTTGTAAAGTAATGTCCTATGGCAACAAAGAAGTAATTTTCTTCATAAGTTTTTGGAATTCCTCTCAGAAGGATGTTCAAATGGTCTCAACTAAAGTAATCACCCTTAACCTTTTATAGGGGCAGCTTTTCAATTTTTATTTAAGTTGTGAAGGTCTTTGTAGAATTTATAATACATAAATTATAAAAATGTCTTAGAAATGTTGTAAGGGTGCCCTAGTTCATTAAAAATACACCTCAGACACTAAAAGAAAAGTTATCTAATTACTTAATAACTGCCATATTCCCGAGATCTAATGATCTTCCAACACTTGAAAAATCAAGAGTTATGCCATATCCTTACAAACTATGAACATTTAGTAAGTGCTAAGTTGTTTGTGTCAAAGTAAGTTTTTCAAAGTAAGCCAAGATAAACCCATGTAGCAATAATGGTAGTGTTTGAAGGGATAATATTTATGAGATACTAAAAGGCTTTAATTTGATGTTGTTTTTATTTGTATTCATACAATGCACAGAATAAAATGCAGACAAAGCAGAGTCTTCCTGTCATTATGATATTTGATAGGCAGTCATATATACCTTTTCACACAGAGGCCACACATGACTACACATTTGAGAACCAAGGAATATAAAGAACATTGACTAATGTAAGAATGGAGTCTCTTTCTCCACTATTTTTATCTATCACCATCATTGAAGGTTTACATGCTAGTTGTTTCTGTTAGCACAATGCCACAAGAGTTACCAACATCATGCTTCATTTGCCTAAGAGCTGTTTCTAAAGAAAACGTCTTACTTAGAGCGAAATTGATGGTAACTTTGTCATTTGACCTCCACTAGATTCTAATATTAGGTACATATGCCAGAAAGGATCAGTACCAGTCATACAATTTAGGAATTTACAATGGAATGTAAATCATAAAATAACATGTAAATACAGTCAAGTACTGAATTTAATCACAATTGTTGGCATGAGAGATGTCTCAGTCAAATTCTCAGCTTTGTTCTACCAAGGTAGAATGGCTGTCAATAAACTATCTCCGCGAAGTGGAGCATTTAAGTGGAGCTGATCCAAATAAATTTGTCTGACTTCTATAACACAATGAACATTTTGGAGGACTTCCAACATCATAACAGAAAGAGTATTTTTTAATAAGTGTAAAAAATAAATCAACCCGTCAAAATGTCTTAAAATATCTGATATATTGAACCATATTAAATTTTAAAGTAATTTCAGTACGAATAAAGTGTGGTGATATATTGAAATATACTAAGTTTTACATAAAATATTGAAAACAAAATACCCTTGGATCTCCTGAATTTCAGGTGCTATGTTAAATGATTCACTAGTCATGTAATAATTTCCTCCACATTCATAACAATTATATGACATTGATATTAATATGCTGAGTTAAGTGGGGAACTCAAGACACATAGTTATTAAGCAATCTATTTAATATTCACATCTAGTAACCAGGGGAAGTGGGATACTAACCAAATTATAGCTTAATTAAATTAAGAGGAATTTACTTCTAATATATTACCATGCTACAAGTACATGTGGCATGAAATGCCTAAACAAAGAAGAGAATAAAAAGAAAAGGATAAATACAATGTCAGACAATACGGACAGAAATAGGAGAAAAATAATTGAAAAGAGAATGATGGGAGAGTCGGCAGATGTGAATTGTATCCTGATTTATGCTAAGTTGTGGGACAACTGAGATGAGGTGTAGACATTTGGAAGATAAAATACACTTAGTATCATTTTGATATCTAAAGCAGATAGATGATTGATTGTTGAACATAAATATGAAATACAGAATGGTTATAAGCGTTGAAGGAGACTTTACATTCTCTATTTTATGAACTCAACTCACTTTCTTACCCATATCCAGGCCAAGAATCACAGCTAGAACTGTAGTGGATGCCAATACAGTGAGTTCTCAATAATATCTGAGGGGCCAAGGTACTTAAAATAGTTCCATCTGGGTCATGACTCTGACTGTTAAAGATGAATAGAAATCAAGTTCTCATTTATGTAGGAGACAATTGTGTTGAATGAAGTAAGTCAACATTATTTTAACTCTACTTAAAAGAACCGAAATTAAATTAAATTTCAAATGTAGGAAATAAATACTGGTGAGTTAAGGGAAGAACCAGAATTCTGCTTATGAGCTAGGCGGTTGGGTTGAGGTGGCATACCTTTAATTCCAATAATCAGGCCAGCCTGGTCTACAGAGTGAGTTTCTGGACAGCCAGGGCTACACTAAAAAACTCTGCCTCAACAAACAAACAAACAAGCAACAACAAAAAGAAATTCTGTTTATAATAAAAGAGAAATTTCCATAGATTAATCTCCACTGTTACTAAAGAGAGCCCCTTTATTGTTTTCAAGGATGTATCCAAATTGCATATATTGACTTTCCAATAACCAGAAAACTCTTTTCAGGCCCCTGTATTCTTGTTTCAACTTAATAATCTAATGTAACTCTTTCCACTGAAATTCTGAGTAACTTTTTCTTCTCTTAAAATTCAGAAAAGAATAATTGGATACTAGCCCCAGAAAGCCCTGAATAACCAAGAAACAACTCACAGACTATATGAAGCACAAAAAAAGGCCAAAAAGTGGAAGCCTCATTTCTTCTTAGGAAAAAAAGGTGCATAACACCCTCTTGGAATGGGGTACACCTAGACCTTAAATCATTAATAATTTAAGAGCTAAGAATGTAGCCTTGTGGCAAGTCTTGGTAGTTAAAAATCATTATGTTTAATCTTTACACACCAAGAAAACTTTGACTATTCCATGTTATGTTTTGTTTTACATGTACTTTATTTTCATTGTAACTAATAAGATTTCAATGCATACTATCAAACCTTTAAAAAAATCAAGTACTGACAAAAACATATTTATATAGTTTTATGCAAAAATGCTTTTAAAAACCTGTACATTTATCTCTGTCTTTTAAAAATAAAATTGTTTAAATAAAAGAAGTCAAAAAAGACATTTATTGAATCAGGATGAATCCTTGCTGCAATTTTTTTCCAGGAAAGTTCTGGAGTTGAAATTCAAATCAATTTTATTCATGGGGTGGAAGGAAGGTCAGTATTCATTTGTAGAAACTGCATAGAACACAAAGGATTGTGAAATAGTCAGCGACTGCTGCTAACCTAACCTTTCCTCTCTCTAAGAGAACAGTGCATCTTGCTCTTCATTGTGATGGAAATCCAACTTATTTATTAGGGTAGCATAGGAAGTAGAGCTCACAGGAAGTAACCATGTTAGTAGAAAGATTAACTTCAGTCTCATACAAACTGTAGCAGACATGAATATTTGTAAGAACTAGAATTTAAATTTTAGACCAAGGCAGTACTTTTAAAAAAAACTTGGATTTTCATTATGAATGCAGTTCTGTTAATATTTTTCTATTCTTTCCAAATCAAAGCTTATACGTTGAGGAATTCTGATATCCCACAGAGAAACTTCACTAGTTAAGAAATGTAGGATGCTAGTAATTAAACTACAACTGAATTAGACATAAGATAAATTTATTCTCTCCTCATACAAGTCCATATTTATATGTATCATATTCAAACAAAGACTCAGATGTGTGTTTGTTGGTTCAATGGCTTCCATAGCACCATCAAATGGCAGGCTGTTTTTCTTCTCTGTTACCTCATGGTGTGGTCAACTTTATCACTGTAGTGTTTTTTCCTGTGGCTTCTGGTGACTGGTGGGTTGAGATGACAACTGGATTTATACCATGAAGAATAGGAGTGGTTTTCCAGTATAAGTACATTCTTTTGAAAGTTCAATTTGCATCAGGTGTTGCTGATTAATTGGCATCCTACCTGGCCCCTTCAGGAAGGAGACAGTCTTCTGAAATTATCTTTCCTCAAAAAAGTAGGCTAATTTTTTTTACTTCTTTATTGTATATTCTCTGTATTTACATCAAGTGTTATCCCTCCTCCCTTCTTTCCCATACCTGCCTCCCCCTCCACTTGTCTCCACAAAGTAGCACCCTCTCCCAATCACCTTCTCCACCTCAGTGCCTTGGCATTCCCCTAGATTGGGAAAACACACACTCACTATACCAAAGACTTCTTCTCACATTGATTCCAGACACTGATATCTTCTGCTACATATGCAACTGGAGCCATGAGTCCCTATGTATGCTCAACGATTGGTGTTTTAGTCCATGGAATTTGTGGAGGGTTTGGTTGGTTAATAGTGTTGTACTTCCAATGAGGTTGAAAACCCTTTCAGCTCCTTCAGTCTTTCTTTAGCACCTTGAAAGGCGGTATTAATATGGGTTCTTCTTTGGTTGTCTCATTGTGGAAGTAATTGTTGATACTGGAGATAAAATTCTGAAGCTAATGCATGCTAAATATATACTCTACCCCCAAACAACACCCTTTTTTTTAACAACTTTATTTTACAAAACAAAGATAAATGTACAGATTTTAAGCATCTTTTGCATAAAATTATACAATACATTTTTGTCAGTACTTTTTTTTCAGATTTTAAAATAATTTTTACATAAAACTGTATGAATATATTTTTTAGTCAGTACTTGATATTTTTAAAGGTTTGATAGTATGCATTGAAAACTTAATAGTTACAATGAGCATAAAGTACATGTAAAACAAAATGTAACATGGAAATAGTCAAAGTTTTCTTGTTGTATAAAGATTTTTTTGTTTTGTTTTGTTTTGTTTTGTTTTCTTTATTTCTTGGACTTCATACAGTCTGTGAGTTGTTTCTGGGGCAGTGCGAGCCTCTGGGGTTAGCATCCCATTATCAGTGACTGCATATTATATCTGTTCTTTTGTGACTGGGTTATCTCACTCAGAATGATATTCTCTAGATGCAGCCATTTTCTTAAGAATTTGGTCAAGTCATTGTTTCTGGTGGCTGAGTAGTATTCCATTGTGTAAATGTACCACAATTTTTGTATCCATTCATCTACTGAAGGACATCTGGGTTCTTTCCAGCTTCTGGCTATTATAAATAGAGCTGCTATGAACATTGTGGTGCATATATCTTTGTTGTGTACTAAGGTGTCTCTGGGGTATATGCCCAGAAGTGGAATAGCTGGGTCTTCAGGTAGTATTATGTCCAATTTTCTGAGGTATCGCCAGACTGATTTCCAGAGTGGTTGTATTAGTTTGCAACCCCACCAACAGTGGAGAAGTGTTCCTCTTTCTCCGCAGCCTCACCAGCATCGGTTGTCATCTGAGTTTTGGATCCCGAAACAACACCCTTAGTTAATGTCTGATATCTTGGATAAGGGATGTGATAACATTTTGGGTTCAAGTATATGATAAAATTTATTAGTTTTATTTTTCTTCTGTGGGAAAGCAAACTAGAAAAATTTAGCCAGTTGTGGATAAATGTCTTATAGATTTACGTATGTTTTATATTTTCACCTTGAAAACACACTTAAAATTGAGAGTGGCTATAACTTTCAGAGGCCTAGTGAAAATCATGTAGAAAACAAGAAAATAAGCTTTTGCTGTATCTTATATATTAATGAGAGAATTCAGATTCATTCATAGCCTGTGCTTAAGCTTGATAAAGGCAAATGGCATAGAATGATGTTCACACTGCCAGACAGAGTATCTGTTAATATGACTCTGTTACTACATGACATGAAGCTAAACTCACCATCTTTAGAGTCTTGTTAGGATGTTAAATGTTGCCTCATCTCCTGAGAATCTTTAGCTCTTGGATTATCTCATTTGTACAGTTGAAAACAACCAAAACACTGAAGTGTGTTTTATATATCCAATGAGACCCCATTAGAGAAAACTAGAGTTTTCTTTGCAAGTTAATGTCAGTTGGAGCTGGCTTCTCGGTGTGCTGTGGAAGCTCATGTGCAGCTGCAACTTTCAGTGCTAAAGCTTAGAATTCTCAACTACTGTTCTTAAGGTAAAATACCTGGTAAGAAACGTGCTAGGTTTTTCTCTCGCATGTCATAGGTGATTTCCTCACACAGCTTAGTAATTATCACCCACTTATTTTCCTAACTTTTCCTGGGTCTCAGTTATTCTTGGTCCTAGAAGTTACATAGATGTATCAATGAACTTATTCAGTTATGGAACATAGATCATCTACTGTTAGAAATTCTGAGTGGTGACATTGAACAGGAAGTGTTTTACAAGCTTTCCATAGAATGCTGATGTCTATACATCCCGGATTGATCACATTCATTATCAATCAAAACCCCAATAGACTTACAGAGATCTCCTTTCAGACACCTGCTTTAACATTTTGTGTCTCCCCACACATCACTATTGGTCTGGCAGTCTTTCATCCTAAAATCCTATACAGTTTATGTAAGGAAACTAACTGAAGTGGGATACACAAGGTGAAAGGACAGTCACTCTGCTACATAAGTCTTCTAATGTCAGTTCATTCGGCTTATCTCCAGTGATTGCCATTGTAATGCTATTTGTTATTATTATGGTGATGATGATGATGACTATGATGATATAGGTAAGGGCAGCAACTTCATCTCTTTTTGTAAATAGCCTCAAATCTTTGCTCCTGTAATCAATCCACAAGAAACACAATAAGATTGTCAAATGAACCAAATAACAAAATAACATTAAAAGAATAGGTTCTACCTTGCAAGTGAACAGGGACCATATTAGCAGAAATGAAAAGCAGGAGAAAAGCAACATGAGCAGATGAAATTCAAAACATCATCAGATCCTACTAGAAAAGCCTATACTCAAAATGACTGGGAAATATGGAGGAAGTGAACAATTTCCTAGACAGATGCCAGACACAAAAATTAAATTGGGATCAAATAGACAATCTAAATATCCTCATAACTCCTAAAAAATAGACAGTCATTAATGTCTCCTAACCAGAAAAGCCCAGGACCAGATAGATTTAGTGCAGAATTCTATCAGACCTTCAAAGAAGACCTAATACCAATACTTTTCAAACTATTTCACAGAGTAAAAACAAAACACTACTTAATTAATTATATGAAAACACAATTACACTTATACTGAAACTACACAAAGACCCAACAAAAAAAGAGAACTTCAGACCAATATCTTTTATGAACATCGATACAAAAATACTCAATAAAATTTTTGCAAACTGAATCCAAGTGCATATCCAAACAATTATTCACCATTATCAAGATGACTTCATCTCAGGGATGCAGGGATAGTTCAATATACAGGCATCCATCAATGTAATCCACTATATAAACAAACTCAACGAAAATAAAAACCACATGACCATCTCTTTAGGTGCTGAGACAAAAATTGAAAAAACTTAACACCCCTTATTGTTAAAAGTCTTAAAATGATCAGAAATTCAAGTCCCATACCTAAACATATTAAAAGCAATATACAGCAAACCAGTAGCCAACATCAAAGTATATGGAGAGAAACTTGAAGCAATCCCACTAAAATCTAGACTAGATAAGGCTGCCCACTTTCTCCTCAACTATTCCGTATAGTACTTGAAGTCCTAGCCAAAACAATTAGATAACAAAAAAAGGTCTAAAGGATACAAATTGGAAAGGAAAAAGTCAAAATATCACTATTTGCAGATGATATGATAGTGTACCTAAGTGACTCCAAAAATTCCACCAGAGAACTCCTACAGCTGATAAACAACTTCAGCAAAGTGGCTGGATATAAAATTTACTGTTTTTACTTTTCATCAAAAACATATTTTGACATTATTGATTTTTTTTTACTGTAGCCGACACTCAGTAGGATGCTTAAAAGGATAACTATCAGAAGTGACTGTGTTCTGGAATAATGTTAGAATCATTTCAACAGTTTCATGAACAAATCAAACAATCCCACTAAAAAGGGTAGTGATTTGGCTTAGTTGGTAAAAACTGCTTCTGCATGAGCCTAGACACCAGAATTTAATCCCTGGAGCTCATGAAAATGTGGAGGGAGCAAAAAAATCTTGATAAAGTTATCCTCAAACTTCTACACCTGGATCATGCCTATATCTACCTGTCTATTCCCACACTAATAAATAATCTTTTAAAAAGATAGCATTACTGGCAAGATGGCAGTGTTCCAAAACTTTAATTTCAGCTCCAAGAAGGGAGAGGCAAGTAGTTCTTTGAGCTTGATGTCAGCCTGGTTTACAGAGTGAGCTTTAGGACAGCCAGGGCTGTACACGTAGAAACTTTGTCTTGAAAAATAAAAAAATGATGGTGATGATGATGGCGATGATGATGATGATGGTGATGGTGATGTTGATGATGATGATGATGATGATGATGATGATGATGATGATGATGGTGATGATGGTAATGGTGATGATGATGATGGTGATGGTAATGATGGTGATGATGGTGATGATGATGGTGATGATGTTGGTGGTGATGATGATGATGATGTAATATTAGGATCATCCATATACATCTTCTAATTTCTCCTACTTGCAGAAATATAGACAATGGAGATCCAGAGTCCTTGCAATTTGTACAGAACATTGACAGTCACTCTTTTGTTCTTCATACCTACCTTATTAAAAAGACATATATTCTCTTAGAAAAAGATGTGACTTGACCTCAGCAACACTGATGCTACAATCTGAAAGAGGAATGTGAACTGAGATTTTTTTATGGTAAAATCAATGGACAACATATTTCATTATAAAACTCCCAATACAATGGCAGAACATTATTCTACTGAAGGGACCTTTATCGGTGTCGTTTAGACAAATTTGTTGCTTTTTACAAAGATGAAAGTTCAAGTCAGAGGCAAAGTGTTGTTTCATAAGAAATGAAATTAGCCACAAATGACTGAAGTTATAAGAAAGGACTCAATGGAAAAGGGAACCAGGTTTGCATCAATGGACTTTTATCAACTCTGTAAGGCATGGCTGCCTTTTTCATTTCCAAGACATACTTTTTTATTTGCTCATGTTAAATTATGAATAAAATATATGTATATTGAACCATATTTTATTGATTTCATTAGATTGTATTAAATTTTATGGTTTTTTGAACATATATGCAGTGCACTTGTATACATTTTTACATTTCTAGTATGTAGTTATAGAAAAGTGATTGCATTTTCACTAGAGTCATTTGAATGAAATCTAAAATCATGTAAACAGGAAAGGAAAGAGATGAGACTTACTTGGAAGAGATATTCTGCATGAGTCATTGTTTTATTACACACAGTATATAAGCTATCATTGTGTGTATCTCATATACATTTATGTGAAAAGAATAAAATATAAATGGGTCAATATAATAAATTGTGTGTGAATACAACCGAGGATCCTAAAATACAATGAATAACTGAGAAGCTGAGATCCCTGGTTGTTTAGTGTGATGTGTCAGGAAGTATCTCTTCTGAAGTGCTGCCTTCAGGGTAGCGGGCCAGTCTAATTTTAACCTTTGGAATTCCTTTCTTGTAATGGCAGCTTTATGAGGTAATTCCTAAGACCATTTGTTTCCAATCTTATTCTCTTTAAATATATTTAAGGTTCTGATTTTACTACTAACTTCTCTGCCAGTATTTGCATCTCATAAACTCAGGCTGCAATAACACTGTCTTATTCATATAAATATATTTTGTTAACCGTACAGTGTTAGAAAAGGAAGGAAAGTCAGAGGACACAATGGCTCCTCATGGCCTGCCAGGGTGAGGCTCCCAGGTTTCCTGTTTCAGGCTGATACTGAAATGCCTCCCTCCAGCTCTGGCCTCCACTTGAGGGATGTATTTCCTCCTCCTTTCCCCTCTCTGGCTTCCTCTGTAAATGGAATAGGAATTGTGGCTGTCTTGGTGGTCAGGATGCTTCCCAGTTCCTTCTTTTCTAAGTGGGGGCTAAATAATTTTTATGTATCTCCATAGTTAATTTTCTGTTAGTGTGATAAATATAGAAGCAATTCGATGGAGGGCAGGTATATTCTTGTCCATAGCCAAGGTCTGTAAGTGGTGTCCCTCCATCATATTCCATTTTTATCAAATTGGAAAGGATCCATAGCTTTGGTTTTCTGTAGAAATATAGGCACACTGTCTCCCTCAGAGTAACATTTCTTGGTTTTTATTCTTATGCTAGGGCATGTTTAAAAATAAACAAACTGGTTTATTTCAGCAATTTATTCTTTAATCCATTTTCTTCCAGCAAGTATCATTTCTGCTCATTATTAAATTCAAATAATTTAAGGTTAATAAAGCATTATGAACTCTCTCTCTGGGTACACTTTTTAAAAAAATTTTAAGTCAGAGTCTGACTGATACAGAACCATACCAGGTATTTTCATCAATAAAGGAATGGATACAGAGGAATGGATACAGAGGAATGGATACAGAGGAATGGATACAGAGGAATGGATACAGAGGAATGGATACAGAGGAATGGATACAGAGGAATGGATACAGAGGAATGGATACAGAGGAATGGATACAGAGGAATGGATACAGAGGAATGGATACAGAGGAATGGATACAGAGGAATGGATACAGAGGAATGGATACAGAGGAATGGATACAGAGGAATGGATACAGAAAGTGTGGTCCATTTACACAATGGAGTACTACTCAGCTATTAGAAACAGTGACTTTATGAAATTCCTCTGCAAATGGATGGAACTACAGAATATCATCCTAAGTGAGGTTACCCGGTCACAAAAGACCACACATGGTATGCAGTCTATGCAGTTTTTCTTTTTAATTGAACAACTTTATTAAAAAAAAAAAACAGAGATAAATGTAAAGATTTTAAAAGCATTTGTGCATAAAAGAATATGAATATACTTTTGTCAGTACTTGATTTTTTAAAGGTTTGATAGTGTGCATTAAAACCTTACTAGTTACAATGAGCATAAAGTACATGTAAAACAAGATATAACCTGAAAATACTCAAAGTTTTCTTGGTGTGTAAAGATTAAGCATAATGGTTTTTCAATTTTTTTTTTTTTTTTGGCCTTTGTTTTCTTGAACTTCATATAGTCTGTGAGATGTTCCTGGGGTGCTCAGAGCTTTCTGAAGTTACTATCCAATTACAAGTGACAGCATGTTATGTCTGTTCTTTTGTGACTGGGTTACCACACTCAGGAAGATATTCTCTAGATGCAGCCATTTTCTTAAGAATTTCATAAAGTCGTTGTTTCTGATATCTGAGTAGTACTCCATTGTATAAATATACCACATTTTTTTGTATCCATTCATCTACTGAAGGACATTTGGGTTCCCTCCAGCTTCTGACCATTACAAATAGGGCTGCTATGAAAATCATGGTGCATGTGTCTTTGTTATATGTTGGAGCTTCTCTGGGTTATATGCCCTAAGTGGAATAACTGGCTCTTCAGGTAGTACTATGTCCAATTTTCTGAGGAACTTCCAGACTGATGTCTAGAGTGGTTGAAACAGTTTACAACCCAACCAACAGTGGAGAAGTGTTCCTCTATCTCTGCATCCTCTCCAGCATCTGCTGTCATCTGAATTTTTGATTTTAGGCATTCTGGTTGGTGTGAGGTCTCAGGGTTGTTTTGATTTGCATTTCCCTGATGGCTAATGATGTGGAGCACTTCTTTAGATGCTTCTCAACCATTCTATATTCTTCAACTGAGAACTTTTTGTTTAGGTCTGTACCACATTTTTAATAGGGTTGTTTGATTCTCTGGTGTCTAACTTATTGAGTTCTTTGTATACCTTGTATTAGGCCTCTGTCAGATGTGGGGTGAGTAAAGATTTTTTCCCAATCTGTTGGCTGCCATTTTGTTTTCTTGGCAGTGTCCTTAGCCTTACAGAAACTTTGCAATCTCATTAGGTCCCATTTGTCGATATTTGATCTTACAGCATGAGCCATTGGTGTTCTGTTCAGGAAATTTTCTCCGGTGCCTATGTGTTCTAAGGTTAAGTTTGATGTTGGCTGTTGGTTTGCTGTATGTTGTTTTTATTATGTTTAAGTATGGGCCTTAGATTCCTGTTCTTTCCAAGACTTTCAACATGAAGGGGTGTTGAATTTTGTCAAATGCTTTCTCAGCATCTAGTGAGATGACCATGTGGTTTTTTTCTTTGAGTTTGTTTATTTGGTGGATTACTTTGATGGGTTTCCATATATTAAACCATTCCTGCATCACAGGGATGAAGCCTACTTGATCATGGTGAATGATCATTTTGATGTGTTCTTGGATTCGGTTTGCAAGGATTTTGTTGACTATTTTGCATCAATGTTCATAAGGGAGATTGGTTTGAAGTTCTCTTTCCTTTAGGATCTTTGTGTTTTTTAGGAACAAGGGTTATTGTGGCCTCAAGAAATGAGTTAGGTAGTGTTCCATCTGACTCTATTTTGTGGAATATTTTGGAGAGTATTGGTATTAGGTCATCAATAAATGTCTGATAGAATTCTGCACTAAACCCATCTACTCCTGGGCTTTTATTGGTTGGGAGGCATTTCATAATTGCTTCTATTTCTGTAGGTGTTATAAGATTATTTAGATGGTTTACCTGGTCCTGGATTAACTTTAGTATCTGGTATCTGTCTAGAAATTCATCCATTTCCTCCAGATTTTCCAGCTTTGTTGAGTATAGGCTTTCGTAGTAGGATCTGAAGATTTCTTGAATTTCCTAATTTTCAGTTGTTATGTCACCACTTTCCCTTCTGATTGTGTTAATTTGTATACTCTCTCTTTTCCTCTAGTTAGTCTGGCTAAGGGTTTATCAATCTTGTTAATTTTCTCAAAGAACCAGCTCTTGGTTCTTTGTATGGTTCTTTTTGCTTCTATTTGGTCAGTTTCTGCTCTGAATTTGATTATTTCTTGCTGTCTACACCTCTTGGGTGTATCTGCTTCCTTTTGTTCTAGAGCTTTCAACTGTGCTGTCAAGTTGCTAGTTTATGTTCTCTCCAGTTTCTTTTTGTAAGCACTCAGAGGTATGAGTTTTCCTCTTAGTGCTGCTTTCATTGAAGCCCATAGGTTTGGGTATGTTGTGTTTTTGTTTTCATTAAATTGTAGAAAATCCTTAATTTCTTTCTTTATTTCTTCTTTGACCCTGCTATTGTTTAATTTAATTATCATTTTTTTGTTGTTTGTTGTTATTAAAGTCCAGCCTTAGACCATGGTGATCTGATAGGATGCATGAGAGTATTTCAATCTTCTTATATCTATTTAGGCTTTTTTTGTGACAAATTATATGGTCAATTTTGGAAAAGGTGCTGTGAGGTGCTAAGAAGAAGGTGTATTCTGTTATTTTAGGAAGGAATGTTCTGTAGATATCTATTAATTCCAATTGGTTCATAACTTCTGCTCGTTTCACTGTGTCCTTGTTCAGTTTCTGTTTCCATAATCTGTCCATTGATGAGAGTAGGGTGTTGAAGTCTTGCACTATTATTGTGTTCGGTGCAATGTATTTTTTTTGAGCTTTTGTGGGTTTTCTTTTATTATTATGGGTTCTCTTGTATTTGCACCATATATGTTAAGAATTAATAGTTACTCCTCACAAATTTTCCATGTAATGAGTAAATAATCAACTTCCCTATCTTTTTACATAACTAAAGGTTGAAAGTCTACTTTATTCGATATTAGAATGGCTACTCTAGCTTGTTTCTTGGGGCCGTTTACTTTGAAGGTTTGTTCACAAAGTTTTACTCTGAGATAGTATCTGTCTTTGTCTCTGAGATGAGATTCCTGTATGCAGCAAAATGCTGGATTCTGTTTATGTATCCAGTCTGATAGCCTATGTCTTTTTAATGGGGAATTGAGTCTCTGCATACGAATTGCTGCTTTGAGAATAAGTAGAATTAAAACAGCTAAGATGTAGGCCATCACTGTAATATACATTATAATCTAAATGTATATACTCTAGTTTCCTTTTTATCACAGCTAAATCCATTTCAGGTTCAGCTGATAATTTTCTTGATCTATTTCAATCTTTATCATCTTGTAAGAGTTGAAATAAATTGCTTACTTCTTGAGTAGCATGGCCATAACAGACCAGAGCCAAACAATAATTTCCAATAATCTTCGGAAATCATTAATAATCACTAATTGGTATCTACTGATTTGCACCTTTTGTGTTCTCATAATTTGTAGATGCATTTTATATCCTAGAGAATAGAATCTTCTCTTTGTATTTTTCCCAGCGGCAATTTTTACGCCCCAACAAGGTAAGGTTTCTTTACTTAATCACACATTTTTCCAGGGTATTTGTATCTGAATCAGCCAACTAAATATCTATAAAGTGATAAATTATATTGAGGAAGTTGTTTATGAATTGTTTTCAATGATTCTTGTAGAAAAGATGAGGATGCTTGTAGCTAACCATTGAAGTGAGCATGGGGACGCAGGTGGAGGAGCTTGAATAAGGACTGAAAGAACTGAACGGTTTGTAACCCCATACGAAGAACAACAGTATTTACCAACCAGAATCCCCAGAGCTCCCAGGGTCTAAACCACCAACCCAAGAGGACACCTGGAGGGAGCCATGGCTCTAGATGATATCATTGTCTGGCAAGGCATGTTTCCCCAGTGTAGGGGAATGCTAGGATGTTGAGGTGGGATTAATTGATGGGAAGGAGATAATTCTCATAGATACAAGGGGAAAGGGGATGGGAGTGGGAAAGGGGGGGAAAGTAAAAGGGAATAACACTTGAAATGTAAATACATAAAATATCCAATAAAATGCAAATAAATAAATAAATAATATTGACACAATGTAGGACTATTTAACATTCTTTGTTGTAGGACCTTCTGACGATATTTCTTTATTTGATAACTTCTATTAAAGTTAGGTACTGAGAAAGCAAACCTATCCCTTTCATTGTAGATAGAAGAATTATGAAAAAGCAATTATTTTAGATCAAACATTGTAATAGGCCTGTCTTTAGGCAACAACTGGTTGTGGTTTCACAGCTATATATAAATAACTAGGCTATAAATGACTAACCATTTGATTATTGTTGTCAATTTAAAAAATAATTAAAGTTGTTTCTTGCAGACTCTCAGTTGCTATACTTTTAATATAGTTTTTCTTTTCTGAAATGTGTATTGTTGGATTTTTTTAGCCATTGTGACTTATTGTTATGGTTTCTACTCAATTTGTCTATAATGATCTGAGGTAAGGCCTTTGAGATACAACTAAGTTTAATAAAGATGAAGCCTCTTATACTGACTACTGAGTATTGATAGCTTTAAAAGTCAGGTCAGATGGAACAGACACATGTGTGTATTCCCTGGCTCTTAAAAACATGAAACATGATATCCTATGCTAGCTTAGCAATCTGATAAGAAAAAGAACATCAGTGGATGTAGCCTTCCTGAAATTTCAGTACAGAACTATAAAACAAGATCCAACTTCAAAAAGTATCTTGCCCAATCATTCTTACTAGAACATTAGTAATACAAAGTAGCCTACAATAAACAAGCTAGAAGTGAATGTTCAAGGCTGCTTTTATCTGTTTTATAAGAGAATAACATAGATTTTCATAGATGCTTGAAAAGAGGCTTATTCTTTAATGTTAAGATGAATGTTGAGAATTGATGATTAGTTTTGAGATATTTGACTAAATATACCACTAAATGTCTCTGAACCTGCTTGACCTTTCTCTTGCCTAAAATAATATTTACATTAATAATTGGCAATTTGTGGTTCATGTGCTGCTAGAATTTTATAAGAATTCAGTCTATGTGTCCATTCACAGATTGTCTTCTTCTGTTATAGCAGAGCAGGTGGAAACAATGCCATATGACCTAAAAAGCTAACCTGATTGACCTTTGGTCCTGAAAGATTTTCTGACCAAGCCACTAGGCAACATGGCAGATTTTCTTTAGCTTTGGTGATGTTTGTTTTCTAAAACGGTTTTACATTTTTGTCTCTAATTAAAATATAATACATTTTGTTCTATCCCCATTTCCTCAAAGCATCCCATGTAACCTGCCTAGCTCTATCATTGATTAATGGCTTCTTTTCCTTCAGTAGCCATTATCTCTCTCTCTCTCTCTCTCTCTCTCTCTCTCTCTCTCTCTCTCTCTCTCTCACACACACACACACACACACACACACACACTTCTAAATAGATAAAGTTAAGGTGTTTAGTCCATTTTCATGTAGCCTCAGGTATGAGAGCCCATGACAATTTCATCTCAGCAGAGATTAAGTTCCACACATTCACATCTGTTTTGTCAATGAAGAAAATTCAATCAGAGACAACACTCATTTTACTCAAGCTTATTCTTGGTGAAGTTCCAAGTTACTCTGTGCCTTCTATTTAGACCACTGAGGTTACTTGTGTACATGTTGAATTCATCTGCACAGACACATAAATAAATTTAACTAAATACATAAAAAATTTTAAATTAGCTTGGCTCCTTAGTGGATAAAATTTTATACAGATCTTACATTTGTAGCACAAGAAAATTTATTGAAGTTATATAATTTTGCTTCAACGGTATTTTTGAAATAATTTTAAACTTATTGATAATTGTCATCTGAATAGAAGATGTTCTTCTCAGAATGCACTGACCATATACATTCAAAGGGTCTTCTTAAAAGCCCTTTGAATGTGATTGACCAATCACAATTCATTAAAACCTACTCTTGTGAATGTTATGTGAATTCTCAAGTAGAAAAGTGCGTGGAAAAATGTTTAGAAACTAAGATATACTTGATGTTCACAAACATCATGAAGTATCCAACGGAGTTTTAGATTTTCAATATGTATTATGTTTTCTCTGTTTACAAAAGCCTCAATGATCTGTATCATGACCTACAAACTGAATAATTAAAAATGGTTCAATTACCACCATTGATGAACCTTGAATGTCTTGGCTTTGTAAATTTTGACCCTAACCTTGTCAGCAAGATTGCTTTGTTTTTATTACACGTGTCATGATAAGATGGCTTAGAAAGTCAATGGACAGACTATGATAAACAGAGGCAGCTGGGTTTCAAACCTTTCTTCTGATGTATTGTCTATATATGTAAAGAACAAAACTGTCCCAAGTCAAATAGATAAATGGGAATTTTGATTAACATGATAACTGTTTGAAATTTCTTACAGTGCCTTTGGAAAGCATCTTATGACTATCGATTAATATGAGAATGATTGGGGACTGGAGAGATGACTCAGTGGTTAAGAAAACTCATATCTCTTTCATAACTGGGTTCAGTTCCCAGTGGCCATGTGTATGCTAAAAAAACCTCCATAACTTTAATTCTAGAGCATTGACAAGCCCCTTTCTTACATTCATGAGCACCATACATACCTGTGGTACACATTAGTACATGTATGTACAATACGAATAAAATACATAAAGAAAGAAAGAGTGGATCCCTCCATTTATACCTAGTATAGTTGGATGCTAGAGCAGTGAGGGTGGAATGGATGAGTAGGTGGAAGAGCACCCTCATAGAGGCAAAGGGAAGGGAGGACAGAGTGAGAGGTTTGCACAGGGGAAACTGGGACTTTATGAAATTCCTAGGAAAATGGATGCATCTAGAGAATATCATCCTGAGTGAGGTAACCCAGTCACAAAAGAACAGACATAATATTCAGTCACTGATAATTGGATACTAGCCTCAGAAAGCTCTGTATACCCCAGAAACATCTCACAGACTATATGATGCTAAAAAAAAAAAGAAGGCCAAAAAGTGAAAGCCTCAGTCCTTCTTAGAAAAAAGTAAGTGTGTACCACCTTCTCAGAGTGTGATACACCTAGACCTTAAATCACTAATAATTCAAGAGCTAAGAATGTAGCCTTGTGGCAATTTTTGGTATTCAAAAATCATTATGTTTAATCTTTACACACCAAAAAACTTTAAGTATTTCCATGTTACTTTCTATTCTACATGTACTTTATGCTTATGGTAACTAGTAAGATTTCAATGCATAATATCAAACCTTTAAAATTATCAAATACTGACAAAAATATATTCGTATAGTTTTATGCCAAATTTCTTTTAAAAATCTGTACATGTATCTCTCTTTTTGAAATAAAGTTGTAAGAAAACAAAACAAAACAACAACAACAAAAAAAAAAGATGGGGAGTTCACTGTTTTCATACTGCATCTTTGGTTGGTACTGGGGAAGTCATCCTAACTGTTTTTCTGGGTAATTTTGCCAAACTTGAGAGTTCCTACTACTCAATACGGGATTCTGGGTGCTTATTAGATTGGCAAGAAAAATCACCCATAGCTCAGTGTATTTTGTGCAAAGCTTTGGGTAAGCAGTAGTGATCACATTGTCTAGAACTTAGTAACGATTAACTCAAGGTGAATGGTCTCTTTCCACAGCATTACATTACATAAGCAAGCCAGTTTCTTTTCTTTTCTTTTCTGTTCTTTTCTTTTCTTTTCTTTCTTTTCTTTTTATCTTCTGTATCGCTGTCTCTCTGTCTCTGACCCTGTCTCTATCTCTGTCCCTCCCCCCCTCTCTGTTTTTTGTCAAAATTTAAGTCCTGGTTAATTCATTTTACTAAGAGTAAGTTAAAAAGTTATAGAGAGTTTTTCACTGTGGGTTTTTTTTTTTTTTTTTTTTTTTTTTTTTGACTACTGGGGAAATACCTGTGCCTACTTTTAAAATTTTCATCCACTGACAATTTTTTTAAAATTATGGGTTTGTTATTCTTTATTGTCAATAAGACTGGATTTGAAATCAACTAGGAGATAGATCTGCATATGTTTGTGAGAGAATTGTCAGAAAAGTGTAACCGAGGAAGGAAGACTCTACATAAAATTAGGCTATATTGTTTAATATGTCCTGATCTTAGACTCAACCAGGGCAAAAAAAAAAAAAAAAAAAAAAAAAAAAAAAAAAAAAAAAGTAGACTGAAGATCCACATTGATCATTTTGCTACTGAACTGTGAACACAATGTGATTAGTATCCTTATTTTTCACCACTCATTACTACCTTAGTAGATTGTATAATAAAACTATGAACCAGAGCAAACTTTGACCAGGTTGTTTCTTGTTATACCATAGTTTATTCTGAAATTGTTAACCTTGTATTCCACAGAGAAGGTAAATGACTAGAAGTAATTTCAGGAAGTCCCAGAGACTCATCAGCTTCCTATATTTGCTAGCCTCCTCCCCTGGCAGAGTAAGCAGTTAAAACTGGGAATCTCTCAGACCTGCTAAGGAGCAAATAAGACTCTAACACCAGATCAGCATCCTGGATGAAGCAGAGCAGACAGAGATGCCTGAAGAGCTTCAGTTCGACAGAGGAACCTGCAGAGGACACTCTCCAAGCACTTGGGTTGCCTAAAGACTGCAGAGTTGGCTTCAGGTCCCCAGGTCCTGTGAACTGTCACCCATGTTGGTGTGGGCATTGGTGATGCAGCTGTCTGAATCATTCCCGCTATGGTAAGTATTCTCTCATGTATATTCCTATAAGTAACCCACAAACACTCATTGGTTCACCAAGTAGAAATTTTTGTGGTATATATACTTTGGTCTGTCATTAGCTCCATAACTGGAATAAGTACTTACTTATTTGTAGAACATTCCCAGGGACAGTTTTATCACATTATACAGGTGTCTTGTCACATATGATATTATCTTCTCCCCCAGGTAAGTGTAGGTGAAGGTAAACTGAGAATTAAGCAAACTGGGTCATCTGGTAATGAGTTTGTGAATATTGTTAGCATTTATGCATATACTTATAGCTTCTTAGCATTTTATATAATACTTAATTAAATGATTGTAGTTAATTAAAGAATTGTAGTTAATTAATTAAAGAGACATATTTACTCAAAACAGAAGCCTGTATTATTTTTCACATTTTTCTTCACATGTGCCACATGTTATGTATCCATTCCTCTATTGAGGAACATCTGAGTTCTTTTAAGATTCTGGCTATAATAAATCAGGCTGCTATGAACAGAAGGGCTTATGTGTGCTTGTTATATGTTGGAACATCTTTTGGGTATATGCCCAGAAGTGGTATAGGTGGGTCCTTAGGTAGTACTTACTATATCCAATTTTTCTGAGGAACTATCAGACTGATTTTCACATTCGTAGCTTTCCACATCCTTGCCAGCATCTACTGTCACCAGAGTTCTTTTTTTTTTTTTTTTATTTTAGCCATTCTGACTAGTGTGAAGTGGAATTTCAGGATTATTTTGATTTGAATTTTCCTGATGACTAGGTATATCATTTCTTTAGGTGATTCTCAGCCATTTGATATTTCTCAGTTGAGAATTCTTTGTTTAGCTCTGTATTACATTTTAACAGGATTAGTATGTTCTCTGGAGTCTAGCTACTTGCGTTCTTTGTATATATTAGATATTAGCTGTTTTTCTGCCTTTATCCCGGGTGTAATTACTGCCTGACTTCTTCTTTTGTCCACCGCCTGGCACAAACATGATTCTAATGCCTGATAGATTTTCATATAGGTTTATATACTTGTTTCTCAATCCACAAATCTTCTACACAATAAGATTATATCCAATAGACAAACATACAGAGTGCCCTTCACTATGAAATAAAAGACCTATAAAATCCTTAACATGTTCATAGCTACCTAACTTCAATTAAGTCCACTTGGAACCAGCCTATCTTTCAGAGGTCCATTTTGGTCCCCCTTTCCACCCTCTCTCCTCGTCCTTCTCCCCTGACCCTCTTTTTCCACATTCTCTTCCCCTGTCCAATAATGGCTCTTGCCTTTATTTTACAAATTAAAATGGGAAGAAGGTTCTGATGAAGTCACCTGAGTATGTGACTAGGCAGCCCTTTTTGGGGAAGTAGAATTAACAATTAAAAATACAAACAGCTGCAGGACAATCCACATTAGCCCTCCATCAGATGTAGGATTTGGAAAGATATTTTCCCAATCTGTTGCTTGCCGTTTTTTCCTAATGACAGTGTCATTTGCCTTACAGAAGCTTTGTAATTTTACGAGGTACCATTTGCCAATTCTTGATCTCAGAACATAGGCCATTGGTGTTCTGTTCAGGAAAATGTTCCCCTGTGCCTATGTGTTCTAAGCTCTTCCGCACTTTCTATTAGTTTCAGTGTACCTGGTTTTATGTGAAGGACTGTGATCCACTTGGAATTGAGTGTTGTACAAGGAGGTGAGAATGGATAGATTTGCATTCTTCTACATGCTGACCTCAAGTTGAAACAACACCATTTCAATAAGATAAACACAACAAAATTTGAAAGGGATGTGTCAGATGTATAAGAGAATTTATATGGGAGGTGTGTTAGTTACTGTTCTGCTGTTGTGAAGACACCATGACCAAGGCAATTCTTATAAAATAAATCATTTAATTGTGGACTTGCTTACAAGTTCAGAGGGTTAGTTCATGATCATCATAGAGGAAACTAGATAGTCATAGGTCTGTAGTACTGGCTGAAATCTTATGTCAGACTTAGAGAGAGTGGGCCTGCAGTGGATGTTTGAATCCTCAAAGCCATCCTGAGTGACACACTTCCTTCAACAAGGCCACACTACTCCTAGAAGGCAACAGCCATTAATCCTTCCAAAACAATTCAGTCTATTGAGACCAATCATTCAAACAAATGAAATTATAAAGATTAATCTAAACAAACTATCCCAGGAAGGTGCATAAAAATAATGGAAACACATCTTGGTATTATGAATGCTGGAAATTAAGAGTGGAAGCAAGTGAAAGAAGATAGCAATGGAGGTGGCCTGAAGTGCTTAATTAATCTTTTATTGAAGATAGAGTTTTCCTTTGTTAGTTTTTTTGTTTATTTGTATCTTTTTGAGATTATAATCTAGTGATAAAAATGTCCCCTTCTCTTTCCTCTCTGCACACCCTTTCTTGTCCCTCTTTCTGCTCTCCTCCAAATTCATGACCTCTTTTTCACCAATCGTTCTTGCATGCTTATACCAATGTATATGTATTCATGAATATAATCTATTCAATATGTACAGTGTTACTTGTATATGGGTATTAAGGACTGATCATTTGGCACTGAACAACCCATCGGCATGCTCTAACCTGAGCCTTTGCCGAAACTCAATGAGCTGCTTATATTTAGCAATGTGTATTTCAGAGTGTCATAAACCAGCATCTCACAACCAGATTCTAAATTTTCAAGCACAGCCTTTGAATTCTTTTTTGATGACTTCTGTGTCTTTATACATATTCCTTGTGGATGCCGTTGGTAGATTAAATAATTAATATTTAATAATAATAATCATTATTTACACTGTAAATGACTGCCATATATTGGTTGCTCTTATTGCTTCAAGAAGATAAATACCTTAGTGCATGGTGTGTGGGAAAATAATTCCATTGTTCCCAAGTCCACCACTGTAAAATCCATGAAGAAGAAACAATAAGTAGCCAAATGTCTATAGAAAGCAGGTTCTGTACACCATCTAAGGAAGGGGAGTAGGTTGTGCTCATCCAAATTAGAAAGTATAACCTTAGAAGAAATGGAATGACAGTAAGTGCTGAAAGAAAATTAAGTATAAGAAGGGGAAAGCAAGCTGGATGATAATAAAACCAGCAAAAACTAACATGAATATCATACATATTCATTATTCTTTGACAAAATAGAATTTCCTAAGCAATTAAAACACAGAGTGACTTAAGCCAATTTAGTAAAATAAAGATAAGAACGTAAAATATGATGAGGTCCTAATTATCTAGAATGTTAATTTGTTGTTTTTGTAGTAAAGGAAATGAAATGACAAATAATCAAATTCAAGCATAAGACATTAGAACAATGTCACACCAACCGTGTTCTCTTTAACTGGGTGATAGAAAGCCAATGATGTTATTCTTGAGGCAAAAGGCAATACATGACTGCAACTCAGACAAATGCAATGGTAAAGGTCTAGTTCAATAAAATATGAGCAAGATGTGCTGTTTCATCAATTAACCTTACATTGTCTCATATCTTACTGAAACTTTGTGCTAGAATTTCTTTCTGTTTAATTTTTACATAGGAATTTAATCTTTTCCTTTTCTATTTTTTCTTCACTAATTTATTTACTTTACATCCCAGATTACTTGTCTTCAGACCCATTTGTGTACCCTAAGGGGAATAATAAAGGTGGAAATTTGCACAATACAATAGAAATCAGGATAGGAGTTTCTAAAAAAAAAAAAAAAAAAAAAAAAAAAAAAAAAAAAAAAAAAAAAAAAAACTAAATATGATCTAGCTACAGTTTTTCTGGGAGTATACTCACAGGGCTGTAAATCTTATAGATAACTAGATATTAATGTTTGTGGCTACAGTGTTCACAATAGGCATGATATATGCCCAGATTAAAACTCTATTAGTAGATGAATGGATAAAGAAAATGTGGTACATACGCACAATGGACTTTTATTCTTCTCTAGAGAAAAATGAAGTCATGCCACCAGCAGGAAAATAGATGGAACTTGGAATTATGTTAAACAAACAAGCTGGGCTTAGCAAAACAAATATTGACATATTCTCTGATACTCATTGCCGTATTTTTAAACTGTGAAAGCTTAAGGACTGTCATATTACTGTTTAAAATAAAACTCCTAAGGAAGGCAGCATGTTTATTGGCAGTTTCTCAGGGAAGAAAACTGGGAAACAGAAGAAAAATTTCAGCTGTGACGACTTCCAGTCATCATCCCCACAGCACATAAGCAACCATGTAGTGGATTTTAAGTTTTGTATACATAGATGTATGTGGGTGTATCATAAATGTAATTGTAAGGGTCTCATGACAGAAGGAAAAGAATCTTGAGAGAGGAGTGTAACAAAATCAAAGCAACATGGCAGCATATGGGAAGAAAGGGAAGGGGTATTAATAAAAATAAAGTCCTTATGACAATATGGTTAAGTGCAAAAGCACAAATCTTAAACACCAGCACTAAGAGGGGACAGGTAGGTTGATCTGTGCATGTTTGAGGCAAGCCAAGTCTACATGGTGAGTTCTAGACCAAACAAGCCTTTTTATTTTATTTTTCCACTCAAGATTCTATTCTCCTCCTGGTCCATTTTCCATCCACCTACTGTTCCATATTCCATAACTCCTCTGTGTTCCCCTGTCTCCACAAGGATGTCCCCACCCCACCCACCCCACCAGACTTCTAAACTCCTTGGGGCCTCCAGTATCTTGTGGGTTAGGTGCATCTTCTTTGACTGAACCCAGACCCAGAAATCCTCTGCTGTATATATGTTGGGGGACTCGTATCATCTGGTGTATGCTGCCCGGATGCTGTTGATTGGTTGGGTGTGAATATGTGCATCTGACTCTTTCCACTGCTTGTTGAGTCTTTTGGAGGGCAGTCATGATAGGTCTCTTTTGGTGAGTACTCCATAGCCTCATTAATACTGTCAGGCCTTGGGGTCCACTCGAGCTGAATCCCCTTTTAGGCCTTTTCCTGAACCTCCTTCTTTTCCTCAGGCTCTTTTCCATTACCATCTCTGCCATTTTTTCCAGACAGGAACAATTATGGGTTAAAGTTTTGACTGTGGGATAGCAACCCCATTCCTCACTTTTTCTGTTAGAGGTCAGCTTTACAAGTTCCCTCTCCCCACTGTAGGGCATTACATCTAGGGTTCCTCCCCGCTTGAGTCCTAAGGTCTCTGGTATATTCTGGAAGATCCTTCCAGCATCCTATCTCCTGAGGGTGCTTGTTTCTATTTTTTCTGCTGGCCCTCAGGCCTTCAGTCCTTTTCCCCCACCCAATACCAGATCATGTTTCCCCCCCCCCTGTCCACTTTCCCTCCCATGTCCTTCCCTCCCCCTTTGTGATTGCATTATTCTCTATCCCAAGTAGGACGGAGACATCTGCACTTGGGCCCTTTAGTTTGTTGACCTTTTTGAGTTCCGTGGACTGTATCTTGGGTGTTCAGTACCTTTTTCTTTTTGCTAATAACTGTACATTTTTGAGAACATACCATGCATGTCCTTTTGGGTCTGAGTTACCTCACTCAGATGATATTTTCTAGTTCCATTGATTTGCCTGCAAAACACAAGATGTCCTTGTTCTTAATGGCTGAGTAGTATTCCACTGTGTAAATTGATCACATTTTCTGTATCCATTCTTCTGTCATGAGACAAGCCTTAATAGTAACACTTTGTCAAAAAATAAGTTAAAAAAAAACAAATAAATGCCTTAATAAAATTCAATAAATAATCTACTAATTAAACACCTAGAGCTTAATTATTTTTTTAGCAGACAAAATGTCAGTAAGATATTGAGATATTCAAGATTTAGTGCATAATAATATGGAATCATGTAGATTTAATGGTTAGAAAGACTTTGAAGTGCTGCCTTATCAATTTTCTTCCATGTCTCTGGGTGATAGACAGTTACTTCGTAACCAGGCTTTACTGGTTGAGAACTGTATTCTTTGGATACACATTAACAACAGCTTAGTCATTAAGGTAATTACTTATAATTTTACCTAATACAGTAACATTCCTCAGAGCAGATTGCTGGATATTGTTGCGTGCTATCTTTTTCTTTTTTTGTTTTTGAAATTTCTTTATTATATTGGTTATTTTATTATATACATTTTAAATGTTATCCCCCTTCCCAGTTTCCCCTCCACAAACCCTCTATCTTCTCCCCTCTCCCCCTGCTTCTATGAGAATGCTTCTCCATCCACCCATCCCTGCCCCTGTTTCTTTCCTTCCCTACATATATATATATATATATATATATATATATATATATATATATATATATATATATTACAATTACACACTCACTTGAGCTCTCAATTGCCTACCATGCCTATTAACACACCTCATTCCTTCCAGCATCTTTCCCAAAGTAAATGGATTTTCAATTTGATTTACAACTCAGTTGATTTACAGGGGGTCATCTGTGTGGCTGTTGGATCAGGACTACGCTTTGAAGCCTGTTGGGGTCATGAGTGTGTACACAATGGAAGGCAGTAATTCCACAAGTTCTTCAATCTTTGTTAGTTAATAGTTTCAACTGGTTTTTGCTGTGTCCAATCTTATTTAGATACATTGTTAGTATCTGTGTTGGTGTTTGTGATTGCAACAGCCCGGTCATATGCAGAGCAAGACATCCCACAACTGAACTTTTCGTTTTCAACTCCTGCAATACCCTGCACCTTCTCATCCACAATGTTCACAGACCCATAGAAAGGATGGTAGAAATGATGCATTTAGCGGTGAACACTTATCACTTATTCTCAGCCATAAACCCCGGATCCTGTGCAGCTATAAACCTCACATTCACAGCTATTCACTAAAAATGGATTTTCTGGTTAAGTCTGCAAGTAGTATTTATGTCAGGTGTAAACAAATGTTTAGAAGGTAGTTTCAAAGGCTACCAATTCATTTAAACAATATTTTCACCTGCTAGGGCATCTGACATCTGAAAACATAAGATCTTGACCAGGTTTATAGTTATAGGTGTGTATTTCTTCTTGTAAAATATGTATCAAATCTGATCAGGGAATAGATGTCTATCTTCACCATAGTCACTGCCTCTCATGCCTGCATAAACACATTGTTCCTGGCAAGTTGGTCTCCTAAGATGCTTGCAGCTAACCATTGGACTAAGCACAGGGACTCCAATGGAGGATTTAGGAAAAGGACTGAAAGAGCTAAATGGGTTTGCAACCACATAGAATGAACAACAATATCAACTAACCAGACTCCCCAGAGCTTCCAGGGACTAAACCACCAAGCAAAGAGTACACATAGAAGGACACATGGTTCCAGCCACATATGTAGCAGAGGATGCCATTTTTTAGCATCAATTGGAGGAGAAGACTTTGGTCTTATAAAGGCTCATTTCCTCCAGTGTAGGAGAATGCCAGGGCTGTGAGGTGGGAGTGGGTGGGTAGTAAAGGGAGCACCCTCATAGAAGCAAAGGGGAGGGATGAGAGAGGGGGGGAACTAGGAAAGAGATAACACTTGAAATTTAAATATATAAAATATACAATAAAAGGGGAAAAATAAATACTAATTGCAATTTTATTTTACTAGGATATTTTATGTGCTAACTAGGCATCTATAAGCATGTGACTTGACTATTATACAATGAGAGAAAGAAAGTAAGGATTTAAATTTATAAACCAAGTTATATATTCAACCCTGACTTGAAGCCCATTAATGTATGTGTAGTATGAAGAGGGAAATACAGAATAACAGAATACAGAGGATAAATTGAGTCAAGAATTACAAAGCATGACAGAGAACATTTTACTATTATTTGCTAAACAGACAAAATAATAAACTTATATTTGTCTATTTTGATTCATCCATTTCTCAGCCTTCATCAGAAAAATTCTTTTCTCAATAGACAATGATTAATACTGAAATACACACTACTTAATAAGCAGAGAATAGGGTTACTGGCTCTAAACGGAACATGGCTACTATTATCCTCCCCAGATCCTTATGGAAAAGGAGGCGGAAAGTTTGTTAGAGCCTTGTCTGCAGTGACACAGTATTTGTTGGACATGACACAATCACTGTACACTTAACTTACATAAGACCAAATCAGAGAAAATCTGAGTATGGATGAGAAAGACCCCTGGCATGAGAACTGTTGTCAAAGATGGCTGCAGGGGGAGGGGAATGATTATTGTCTTCAGAAGTGGCTCAGTATTACGGCACTGGATACGGGTTCTACAGAAAACACATAGCTACTTTCTGTCTTATAGGTATTGTGAATAATAGGATTCTAAAATATAAATCTGGCATTGCATAATCGAGTAACTTACTGTTGGATATATTTACAGAGAAAATTTTATACTTATATTTTAGAATAGACATTTTAAACTATGAATGAAAGGATGTTTCATGATCAAATAAACCTGCTACAGCCTTAAAACTTACATTGACCATATGACATCTTGTGTACTGTAATTAATTTGTTTTGTAGTTCCTAAAGAACAATACTGAAAGATAGTAAAATTAGTGAAGTATGATTATACTTATTGGTCCTTGAACAGTTTTCTTGTTACTTTAATTATTATATTATTTTAAAGATAAACTTGTGATACAATATCTGCCAACAACAGCAACAAAAACGGATCCAAATCTGTATGTCATCCTGAATCTGTGGAACTACACACTGGATTTTTCTCTTTTATTACTCAATATGTTTTTCATATGTTTATCCACCAGCAAAGACAATCCATGACAGAATTAGAACTACAAAACAATGATCTTTCTATCTACTTATATAACCTGTTCCCAGTACATGTACTGAGTCTTTGTTCATCTCCTAATGTTTAGTCTTTCTTTTTCTTTCTTCTACCTGTTATTCTGCAAATATGCCCATACATAAGCGTATTGTTGTCTAGATCCAGAATATGAGGGAGATCATGTGGTTTTTATTTTCTGGGATTATATAACCCCATTCATATTGTGCCTTCTAAGTCTTTTAGTTTTCCTGGAACTGTTAGTGGTTATGTTTTACTTTAAAGCTGAATAGTATTTAATTTTGCAAATATCTCAAATTTTCATGTTCCATCCTCTTGTGAATGTGTACCTAGCTTGATTTCAATTCTTTTCTCTAGCAAATAAAGCAGTCATAAGCACGGATGTACAAGTATCAATATGGTAAGGTATGGTGTCTATGGAATATGCCTATCAATGGCATAGCTGGGTAATTTGTAGAAGATAACCATACTGACTAGTAAGATGGGGTCTCTCAATGCTGTTTTTTTTAATTTTGCATTTTTGATGGGTATAGATATTGACCACTTTAAAAAATAGTTATTGGTCATTTGTATTTCATCTCTTTCTTTTTGATTTGAGGTTTGTTACTGGTTTCTTTTTTTGTTCTATCTATTCAAGTCACTTGCCCGTTTGTTCATCAAGATTATTCACTAGTATTTAATTTTTGCATTTTCACAGGTTCTAGATATTAGACTCTCACACAAGGGCAGACGATACAGATTTCCGTCCATTCTGGGGTTGTTGGTTTGCTCTGCTGCCTATTGGTTCCTGTATGAAAACTCCTACTCCATAAACTCCCATCTGTTGATTTTTAAAAAAAAGTTTTCTATGTTATTCGTGTTTTGTTTAAAATGCTTTCTTACTACAATATCTTGGAGGGTACCCATGCCTTTTCCTAAGGTTTCTGTGTTTCACTTTTTAAATTAAGGTCTTTGATAAATTTTGACTTATTTTTGTAAATAGGAATGGATTTCATTCCTCTGCACGTACTTTTCGTAAGTAGAATAGACTACACTTTCCAGTGCATGTTTTCCCTCCTTTGTCAGTCATACATTAGGCATAGCTTTATTGTTTTATTTTTATATCATCTATTTGATTCAATTGGTCTCTCTGTATATATTTTCTGCCACTAGCAAGGTTTCTTTGTCACTACACTGTACTGCATAGTATGTTTTGTGGACAGGTTTTCCAATATCCCCATCAATGTTTTTAAGCCCTAAGTTTGTTTTAGCAAATCATGGTCATTTATGGTTCCATATGAATTCTTCTATTTTTTTCTAAACCTGTGAAACATAACATTATAGTTTTGATAGGCATTGTATTGAATCTGTAAGTTAATTTTATTAGTATAGTCATTTTTACAACATTGCTTCTTCAGTATTAATTATCACTTTTCTTAGAATTACATAACATGCTCTAAATTTATTTGAGGACTATTATGTAACAATAGACATCACCTTGATCTGAATATTTCAATAATAAGGTTTAGAAATTTACTAATTTATAATTCACATGAAATAACAGAGTGCTAAGGAGCTCTGAAGATTCAGGAAGGAATTTCACCATGCATGCTCTTCAGATTAAGCAAGAGAACAGTAGAAACCAAGGATCGCATGTCTATCATGATAGGATGATTTAATGCTCATTATAGCAGAGAGACATCTAATTAAGGTTTCTAACTCCATGTGAATTTTATATCACATATATCACCTTCTCATGATGTTTTCTTTCAGCATGACCAGTTACACAAAATGAGGTTGTGCGTTTTATGTAAGTTCTACTATTACTAATGAAAGCACATAACATTTTCTGGTCACCAGGTAAAAGCAGAGGAAACATAGGAAGCCCTGTAGGTATTTCAGTGCCTCATGCCAGGGAAACCTGAATGAGTCAAATTCAATACATTGCTGCTCCTCATCATGTCCCGCTAGACATTTAGACAGCTCACTGTAACTTGGATTTGTTGAGTGCATGAACTTCAATCATGGCTTTCAATGTAGTTTCAAATGATTTGACAGAAATGTAAGGGAGATTTGAAGACCATGATCAATAAAATGGTGAATGTAAACTTTTGTGTATTTTCCTTGAGTGTCTTTAGCTGTGATCTGAGGAATTTATTTCTTCTGAAAGAAGAAAAATACTGGTTGAATAGAAACATGTTAATTTGCACAAGTAAAAGAAATACCGATGTAGAGACAAAAATAATGCTTTATTGTAATAGATTTCAGCTACTGAAAAGGAATAGATTAATCAATGAAAATTGATGTACTCACAAATAAAACATACTTGTTTTCACTAAGTATACATAAAAGCTCTGCCCACTAGAAAAAAATAATTTTGGTTAGTTTATTGTTCAATTAATTGCAGAGACAGCAAAGGAAAATGCCATAAACATTTCAATCAATGCTTGAAGGACTTTCTAGATTACTTTATTTAGGTCATAGTAACACTGTCTGCTAATGGTTATAAAGAATTATTCATGTAGTTATCAGTGAACACTGTTGTATTTACAGTTGTACCTATATCAAATAATATTGCCTTAAGTGACTTCTGAATCTCCAAGTTAGTAATGCGATTGCTATAGAAAAATACTAAATTGAAAATATGATTTCTCCTCAATATATCTCCTTTACAGAACAGCCAAGGGCATTGAAAGTACTGTCTATACAGCAAGCAGGGTATGGTTATGGTTTGCTTGGCATTCTGACATCACTCATGCTTTTAGATACGATTGTCATGTCTCTGCCCTCCAATACATATACAAGTTATTGCAAAGTTTCGAACAGGTTGGTTGATAAGCTACTTAAAAGATATTTACGTTGCCCAGTTGTCTGGCTCAGCAATTTGATGAATATTGACAATTTTATCCATTTTTTTTCCTGGCACCATGGGATAAAAAAGCATAACTATTGAATTTCTATAAATGTAATAGAAAATCTAGGGTGACCTATCCTCTAGATTATTTAAACTCATACAAGCCAAACAAAAGGAAAGGAACATTACACATTTGCATGTCGACAGAGTCCTACGTCAGCAGTCTGAGTAATGGCTTATATGAAACAGTATTTAAGTGAGGAAATAAATAATAATTTAAGAATAAACAATACATTTTCATATAACTACTGTTAAACATGAATTCAGAATGTTTGTGAAGGGGCCACTGTGACAATATTTCCGAGGGAATCATGAAACAAGGGGTGTGGTTGGAGCCTCTGTTAAAAGACCTGGTTACTGAATCAGGAGTGTAGCAACTGACTGAAGATATAATGCTGCCTCCGGGGAGGATAATATAGTCTACATAATTTGGTGAATGACTAGAGAGAGCAGAAGAAAGCGGGGCCAGAGGTAGCTAAGTTTTCTGCTTAGAGGCATTATCAGTTCCCAGGGGGAAGAGACAAAATATAAACAGAAAGTGGAATTTGAGCTTCTGACTTCACAAAGGCTTCTGCTTTTCACTTTGCATCTACATAGCATTGAATTAGAGACCTAGTCATTTTCACAGAAAATGCACAGTCAGACTACTAGCCTTTATAAATGAGTTTTCAATTTCTCTAAATTTAATTCTACTAGCTCGATGTAAAAATAGACTGAAGTATGCCAGTAGTAAATGGTTATTCATAAATTCAGTAAAAGTATTATTAACATTAAAATTAGTAAAATAAAATTATAGAGATAGATGGATAAATTTCATTCATGACATTTATCAATACATCATATACATGTTAACATATTTATACATCTGACACTATAATATTTTGCGGTAAAACCTCTTAAAGGTAGTTCACAAATTCTTTGTAATTGTGGGAAAACCCCCATATAGTTTTTACTAAGTTAATAATTTCTTAATATATTTATATGGAAATCCAAAGATTCAACAATAGCCATGAAAGATAAATACAACCAGTTAGATACTACTAGATAAAATGTTCTAAAACCATATTAATGAAGCAGTATTTTGTAGTAGCACAAAAATTGGCATACAAAATTACACAACCCAATACAGACCTCAGAAATAAATCCACACTTAGATAATTACCTACTTAGCAATGTAACAATTGAATCCCCGTTTTAACACATTTTGGGAAATAAAGTCTTTAAGTAAATTGTACTGGGTCAATTGAATACTAACATGGCTAAAATGTTAATAAATCTATCTTGAACATTATATAAACACACACACAAAACAAACAAACATCACAATCCAAAACAACAAGCAAAACCAGAAAATAAACCAACTCACTCACACACACACACACACACACACACACACACACACACACACACACACACAAGTCACCCAACTGGTTCAGAACAGGAGGATAAAAAATATTTAAGGAAACCTTGCTTAAGGTAATATATATTTTATTTTTTATGATAGGTAAAGTATAAAGTATCAGAAAATACTGAAAGTGTTTTTCATTGATGTTGTTGTGACATTGTGTACCTCAGCTACAGACTGACAATATGCGTTAGAGAAGTGTTCAGTTCATCAATTATTCAAACATATTTGCTATCAATCAATGAACACAAACTCGTGGATGTTGAAAAAGAATGAATCACCCAATAAGTCTGTTACTATCTTTCATTAAGAAATCAATGATAAGGACCTTGTGGCAGAGCTCTCTATACATAGACCGTGCTGGGAGAGAGCTGCTTCCTCATAAGTGCAGACACACCCGAGAACACAGGTAACACATTCACTTCTGCTCTGAAAGACCCACCTGGAGCCCTCAGGACACAGAAACTGAGGAGCAGTCTGGGACAGAATACTTCTGCTTTCTGCCTGTGCCTGGAGCAGACCTTCTGCTACAGCTCTCTGTAACAAGACCCCACTGGGAAAAAGCTATTCTCCCAGTAGTGCTGATACATCAAAGAGCACAGGTAAACCCACCACTTCTGCTCTGATGGACCTTCCTGGAGCCTGCACGAACAGGAATCAGGAAGTAGTTTGTGACAGCATCCTTCCAGTTTCTATCTACTCCCTGTGCTGACCCTGTGCCACAGTACTCTGTACCCAGACCCTCCTGGGAGAGAGCTGGTAGCCAAATAGTGCTGACACACAGGATTAGAGGATGATAAAGCTACTGTCAGAATCAGCAAGACCACCTAACACCAGAAATAAACAGATGGTGAGAGGTAAGTCCAAGAACCTAAGCAACAGAAACCAAGGCCATGTGACATCATCAGAACCCAGGTCCCCAATGACTGCAAGTCCTGGATACCTCAGCCCACAAGAAAGGCAAGATTCTGATTTAAAATTACCACTCATGATGATGTTAGAGGACTTTAAGAAGATCATAAGTAATTCCCTTAAAGAAATTCAGGACAACATAGGTGAACGAGTAGAAGCCCTTAAAGAGGAAACACAAAAATCAACCAAACAGGTAAAGAAATTGAACAAAAATATCTAGGATCTAAAAGTAAAAAAAGAAACAATAAAGAAATCCAAAGGGAGAGAACACTGAAGATAGAAAAGCTAGGAAAGAGATAAGAAGTCATGGAAACAAACATCACCAAAAGAATACAAGATAAAAGAAACAATCTCAGGGTAAAAAAGTATCTTAAAAAACATTGTCACAAAAGTGAAAAAAAATGAAAATGCAAAAAGTTCCTAACCCCAAACATCCAAGAAATCCAGAACACAATGAGAATAATAGGTTTAGAAGAGAGAGAAGATTTCCGACTTAAAGGAACAGTAAATGTCTTCAACAAAATTATAAAAGAAAATTTTCATATCCTAAAGAAAGGGATGTCCATGAACATACAAGAAGTCTACAGCACTCCAAATAGACTAGACCAGAAAAGAAATTCCTCCTGTTAGATAATAGAAAAAATGCATAAAACAAGGAAAGAATTTTAAATGCAGTAAAGGAAAAAAGGTCAAGTAACATATAAAGGCCAGAAATATACAAGACTATGTATATTTTTCACAGAGACTATGAAAACTAGAAGATTCTGGAAATATTTCATACAGATCCTGAGAAGACAAATGCCATCCCGGGTAACTATATCCAGAACTCTCAATTACCACAAATGTAGAATTCAAAATATTTTATGACAAAATCAAATTTGCACAATATCTTTCCTCAAGCCCAGTCTTACAAAGGATAATAGATAAAAACTTCAACACAAGGAGGGAAACTACACCCTATAAAAATAAAGGAACCTTTTCAACTAATCTAAAAGAAGACAGCCACAAAATAATTCAACCTCTTACAACAAAAATAACAGGAAACAAGAATCACTGTTCCCTAATATCTCTCAACATCAGTGAATTCAATTTCTAGTAAAAAGACATAGACTAACAGAATGGATACAGAAAAAGAATCCAGCATTTTGATGCATACAGGAAATACACCCCAGTGACAAAGACAGTCATTACCTCAGAGTAAAAGGCTGCAAAACAAATTTTCCAAGCAAATGGTCCCACAAAACAAGCTGGAGTATACATTCTAATATCAAATAAAATTGACTTTCAACCAAAAGTTATCAAAAAATATAAGGAAGGACACTTCATATTCAATTCTGAATATCTATGCTCCAAATGCAAGAGCAGCTATATTCATAAAAGAAGCCATACTAAAGCTGAAAGCATACAGTGCATACAAAGCGCCTCACAAAATAATAGTGGGAGACTTCAGCACCCCACTCTCACCAATGGACAGGTCATGGAAACAGAAATTAAACAGAGAAACAGTGAAACTAACAAAAGTTATGAACCAAATGGATTTAACAGATATTAATAGAACATTACATTCTAAAACAAAAGATTATACCGTCTCAGAACCTCATGGTACCTTCTCCAAAACTGACCATATATTTCGTCACAAAATGGGCCTCAATTGATCCAAGAGATGGGAAATAATCTCATGCATCCTATCAGATCATCATGCACTAAGATAGGTCTTCAATAACATCAAAAACAACAGACAGCCCACATAAACATAAAAGCTGAACAATGTTTTACTCAATGATAACTTGGTCAAGGAAGAAATAAAAAAAGAAATTAAGGATTTTTTTTAGAATTTAATAAAAATGAATGCGCAATATATCCATTCTAATGGGATGTAATGAAAGCAGTACTAAAAAAAAATATTATACCTCTGAGAGCTTCCAAATTGGAAAAAAAACTGGAGAGTAGCAGCTTGATAGGACAACTAAAAGCTCTAGAACAAAAAGAAGATGATACACCAGAGAGGCATAGACTGGAGGAAATAATAAAATTGAGAGCAGAAATCAAACAGTAGAAACAAAAAGAACTATACAAAGAATCAACAAAGCCAAGATCTAGTTCTTTGAGAAAATCAACAAAATAGATAAACCCTTAGCCAGACAAACTAGAGGGCACACAGAGAGTATCCAAATCATTAAAATTATAAATGGAAAGGAAAATATAACAACAGAAACTAGAAAGTCTAAAGGAAATAAATAAATTTCAAGACTAGATACCAAAGTAAAATCAGGCTCAGGTAACCATCTAAACAGTCCCATAACACCTAAAGAAATAAACACAGTCATCAAAAGCCTCACAAAAAAAAAAAAAAAAAACAAAAAACAAAAAAAAACAAAAAACAAAACAAAACAAAACAAAAGACCAGACAGATTCACTGCAGAGCAGAATTCTATAAGACTTTCATAGAATACCTAATACCAATACTCTCTAAACTATTTCAGAAAATAGAAATGGAAGGAATACAACACAATGCATTCTCAGAACCCACCCATAACTACACACATATCTAATCCCACAAAGACTCTCCAAAGAAAGTGAACTTCAGACCAATTTTCCTCATGAACATTGATGCAAAAATACTCAATAAAATTCTTACAAAAATAATCCAAACACACATCAAAATGATCATTCCCCATGATCAAGTAGGCTTCATCTCAGGGGTTCAGGGATGGTTCAGTAAACAGAAACACATCAACCATAGAAACAAACTCAAATAATAAAACACATGATCATCTCATTAGAAAGCATTTGATAAAATTCAACACTCCTTCATGTTAAACGTTTTGGAAAATTCAGGAATCCAAGGCTCATCCTGAAACATAGTAAAAGCAATATACAAAAAACTAGTAGCCAACATCAAACTAAATGGTGAGAAACTTGAAGCAATCGCACTAAAATCAGGGACTAGACAAGGCTGGTCACTCTACTCTTACTACTCAATATAGTACTGGAAGTCCTGGCCAGAGCAATTAGAGAGCAAAAGGAAGTCAAAGTGATACATGTCTGAAAGGAAGAAGTCAAAATACCTCTATTTGTAGACAATATGATACTGTACTTAAGTGTCCCCCCAATTTTTCACCAGAGAACTCCTACAGCTGATAAAAAACTTCAGCAAAGTGGCTGGGTATAAATTTAACTAAAGAAATCAGTAACCTTCCTCTACTCAAAGGATATACATGCTGAGAAATAAATAGGGAAAAGACACCCTTCACAATAGTCACAAACAATAAAAAATAGGTTGGTGTGACACTAATAAAGCAAGTGAAATAACTGAGTGACGAAAACTTCAAATATCTGAAGAGGAAAATTGAAGAAGATCTCAAAAGATGGAAAGATCACCCATGCTCATGGATTGGAAGGATCGACATAGTCCAAGTTAGCACCCAGATATGAGAGAGAAAAAGAGGTGCTTGTCTTTCTGGATCTGCATCATCTCTTTCGGAATGCTCATATGGAGGTTTATAGACTAGCTTGCATATTCCATAATTTCATTTTTTTTCCTCTCAAACAACTTTATTTTTTAATAAAAATAGAGGACTAAATATACAGCTTTTTAAAGGCTTTTTGGCATAACACTATATGAATATTATTTATCAGTACTTAGTTCTTTTAGAGGTTTGATTGCATGCATTGAAATCCCACTAGTTACCATAAGCATAAAGTACATGTAGGACAGAACTTATCATGGAAACAGTCAGTTTTTTTGGTGAGTATAGATTAAGCATAATGATCTTTGAATACCAAAAATTGCCACAAGGCTCTCTACTTAGGTCTTGGATTATTAGTGATTTAAGGTCCAGGTGTACCACACTCCGAGAAGGCACTATACATTTATTTTTCTAAGAAGGACTGAGGCTTTCTCTTTTCTTCTCTTTTTTTTTTTTTGGCTTTTGTTTTTCTTGGGCTTCATATGGCCTGTGAGTTGTTTCTAAGGGTATTCAGAGCTTTCTGGGTTTAGTATCAAATTATCAGTGACTGCATATTATGTCTGTTCTTTTGTGACTGGATTACCTCACTCAGGATGTTATTATCTAGATCCATCCATTTTCTTAGGAATTTCATAAAGTCATTGTTTCTAATAGCTGAGTAGTACTCCATTGTGTAAATGTACCGCAATTTTTTTATCCATTCATCTACTGAAGGACATCTGGGTTCTTTCCAGTTTCTGGCTATTATAAATAGAGCTTCAATGAACATTGTGGTGGATGTATGTATCTTTGTTGTATGTTGGAGCGTCTCTGGGGTATGTGCCCAGAAGTGGAATAAGTGGGTCTTCAGGTAGGACTATGTTTAATTTTCTGAGGAACCGCCAGAATGATTTCCAGAGTGGTTGTACAACCCCACCAACAGTGGAGGAGTGTTCCTCTTTCTCCACATCCTTGCCAGCATCTGCTGTCATCTGAATTTTTGATCTTAGTCATTCTGACTGGTGTGAGGTGGAATCTCAGGGTTGTTTTGATTTGCATTTCCCTGATGGCTAATGATGTCTAGCACCTCCTTAGATGCTTGTCAGCCATTTGATATTCCTCAATTGAGAATTTTTTGTTTAGCTCTGTACCCCACTTTTGAATAGGATTGTTTGATTCTCTGGTGTCTAACTTTTGAGTTCTTTGTATACATTGGATATTAGACCTCTATCAGATGTGTGATTGGTAAAAATCTTTTCCCAATCTGTTGGCCGCCATTTTGTTTCCTTGACAGTGTCCTTAGCCTCACAGAAACTTTACAATCTCATTAAGTCCTATTTCTCAATCTTTGATCTTAGAGCATAAGCCATTGGAAGGATCAACATTGTAAAAATGGCCATCTTACCAAAAGCAATATTCAGATTCAATGTAATTCCCATCAAAATTCCAACCCAATTCTTCATAGAGGTGTAAGGAGAAATTTCCAAATTCATCTGAAATAGCAAAAAGCCTACAATATCGAAATCCATCCTTAACAAGAAAACATCTGCAGGAATCATTATCCCTGACCTCAAGCTATATTACAAGGCAATTGTGTTAAAAACTGCATGGTACTGGTACAGAGATCAGCACGTTGATCAATGGAACAGAATAGAAGATCCAGAAATGAATCCTCACACATATGGTTACTTAATTTTTGACAAAGGAGCTGTAATCATTCAATGTAAAAAGGACAGCCTCTTCAACAAATGATGTTATTCCAACTGGCACTCAGCATGCAGAAGAATGAAAATAAACCCTTTCTTATCTCCTTGTACAAAGCTCAAGTGCAAATGGTTCAAAGATCTCCACATTAAACCAGGTACTGAAACTATTAGAAGAAAAAGTAGGGAAAACCTTATAACACATAGGCAGAGGGGAAAATTTCCTGAACAGAAAGTCTGTTTCTATGTCCATACATACAAGTATATTCCCTATGTTCTCTCCTGAATTGTTCATGCTATCATGTGTCATGTTTAGGTATTTGATTTATTTGGATTGCGGTTTGTGTAGAATGACAAAGATTTAATTTGATTCTTCCATGATTTATTGAAAATACTTATTTTTCTCTAATGTGCAGTCTTGGCCTCTGTCAAACATCAATTGGCTATAAGAACACTGGCTTTTATCTGAAATCTATTCTATTCATTAAATAGCTTATGTCTGTTTTTATGCAACTTTCATGGTGTATTCATTACCATATCTTCTCAATATAAGCTGAAATCTGAAATGGCAGTATTTATTTGGTTAAGATACAGCTTTGTCTAAACCTGGTAATCTGGGGACCACCTATATTCCTCAATGTGCAAGCTGTATAGGTAGAGGTGTAGGTATAATTTAATTTGTGGCCTTTCTACTTCATGTTAGGATTAATACTACGATAAAACCTTCCAAATAAAATATTCACTGCAGTTTTGTGAACTGTTTAAGCGGTTTTCTAGCCAGCTAGCCAACCTTTAGTGTAGTTCTCCATTCACTCTGTGCTGAGTGACACTTTTGAAAGACATAGTCCTACTCTTGAGTTGGTTCAAAGTCACACCTGCTTACATAAACTAGCCTTCTTTGCTTTTGCAACAGAATTTGCTGAAGAATAAGTTTTTTTTTTTATTCTTTCTGCTTTTTAAAATTCTTGCTTTTCCTGGGTCTGATACTATTGAATGGTAGCAATCATGTATTTTGTAGAAAATCTATCAACAGTGAAATATCTGAATGCTTCCTTATGACTGAACTGGGCTTATATATTACTTATGAATTAAAAGGAGGCAGCAATAGATGTAAAGTCTATTGTAATATCATATGATTTCCTCTCCTACCATATCACTATATTACCATACTACCATACATTATACTATATTACCATACATTATACTACCATATCACCTACAGAGAACCCAACTTACCAACATTTTCATGAGGCATATTGTAGGTTTCCCCGAAATTTTCAGCATAGATCTTCACCTCTAGAATAGCAAAATAATAATATTGTTCCAAAATTCCCTGCTATGAGTTACACACTTGTTTTTCAATTGGATCAGTGGACATAAGCTTTGATCAGTTATTTTTCCAAAGCATTTGTATTTATGTCAATGTATTTTAGAGATCAATGAACTATGCCATGTGACTTCATCTTCAAGGCCAGAAAAAACGTACATACACTGAATATATATAATACAAAACTAGGTTTTGGTTCACAGAATTAAAATGCAGAAATTTTAAAAAGTCATAAAGCTCTTCTTAGGGGGGAAAAGGTAATTTTTGAACTTGTTTCCCTATGGTAAATTTTGTGGGAAGAAAACAACTTCCATATTCTAGTTATATGTGAGTCTATATAAGCATCTGGTCATATTTCCCTTTAATTCTATTTTATTGTTGAAAGTATAAAATATATGTCTTTCAACTTCAAGTATGTGAATGTATTTGTTCCTTTGGAATTAACTGTACACTAGTACAATGTCCAGCATGTTCTGTTTGGAGATAGAAAATTATTTTCTAGTGCCATGAACAGATTTCTACTAAAGAGACAGTTGATTATAAGGCCCTAGGTTATACTTGAGCAAATGAAAAGCAATCAAACAGAAGGACAGACAGCCCTCTGTTACCAGCCACAGATTTCATTGCTTTCTAATTTTTGCTTTTATGATTCCCACAGCCTTAAATTACATTGCTCAGTGTGAAACACAGCCCTGTATATTCACTTACTTAATACTTTGTATGTCTTTCAAAAGAGGCCAGACCCAGATCAAGTTCACCTTTTATAGCCTCACTGTCAACATCAGTGACAAAATCAAGCATGGTCAATTGTCATTTCTGTTTAAATGGAGTTCATTCCTAAGAAAAGCTGTGCTGACAGGAACGGAGTAGTGGCTTGGGGTGATTCCTGATTTTGATCTCTAAGACAAGCAGCTTCTGCAGCTGCCCCTCTACTGCAGCAAGCCAGTTCTCACCCCGGGAAATGTTTCAGTCATTGCCTAAAAGAAAATCACATTTGTCATTGTGCTGTCCTTCTGACTTCTGGTCACAGGGTCTGTTGTGCCTAGACACTCTCCCTGCTAATCACTATTTCTGATTTGGTGAGATGGAAGTCCTGAGGAGATGCAAATTTAACACTACTTGGAAAGCAAAGCATATTACAGAACAAAGAAGACAGATCTACTGCTGTAGATTAAAGTGTGACCTGATCCTTTTTCTGTATCTCTGTGTGAAGAAAGACTAAAAGTAATTTATAATGAGCCAGGCATTGATCATGTGTCTGAAAGCACCAGTGTCTGGGGTCAAAAGGTCACAGTTAATTGAAGATCTGCTTGCTGATGGGGACTTGGTAGAATCTCAAGTCAGCACAAGTTATCCAATAGGAGACATAACAAATATGCTAACATAGAATTTTCTAATCCTTTTAACAAAGTATTTATCCAGTGACAAGAGGGTCATCGTTGTGAGTGTGTAGTCTTGATTATCCCCCATTAGCACCACCTTCAAATGTCCTTAGCATGTGACTATGGATATACAACTTTAACATGTATGTTGAAAGGGACAAATACCTAGACCATAGCAGAAAGCTTCTCTGCTCAAATGACTGAGCCTCCTTCTCCCATCCAGTTAAGCATAATACAACTCTCAGTAGCTATGAGACTTTTCTTCCTAAAGACCTGCTGACACTTAGCTGCCATATTTAATTGGTAAGTGCTGTATTTGCACACTTATCTCTTCCAAACTCAATCATCTTTATATTTATTATAAGATTCAGATAACAGCGTTATAAAATGATTGATTAATATTGGAATAAACTACTTTTTATTATATTCCCTTTCAAATAGTGCATGAAACACCTTTATCTATAACCTAATTTATATTTATGGCCACAGAACTTTTCTTCATGATCAGTTCATTCAGATTCATGTACTTTGTTGTTGCAACGTATAATTACCATCAACTCCCACATCTTTCTTCCTGGAAAAATTCACTTGTGTTTAACACTCTGAAACTTTAAGTAACATATCTTCATGTGGATCATGCAATAGTTTCCAAAAATAATCAGTTAAAAAAATCGATCTACAAAATAAATTTAACTTCTCTTTTATACCCAGGTTTTAACTTTCCTTACATTAACTTTATTCCATGAACTGGAGCCTTTACTAACATATATTAATAATAATTAGGACTTTCCAATGTGCCAATAGGGAATGATTAACAAATGAATTTTTACTTTTCCACCAAAATAATGATGATAGTAAATTACTAAAAAAAATTGCAATAATTTAAATATAATAGAAATTTTTATTAATTTTAGGCATAATTTTATTTCTTATTTCCTAGAAATTAATTCAAGCTGATACCTTAAATGGGTGGTTTTAAATGGATACCAGTAGCAAGGTAAATGTGTTTCATCAGCTAACAAGGACTTTAGTGTTAAGCTCCAGTATGACTGTAACAGACCAAGCACATGAGCTATTACATTTTTGATTCATTCTATTTATTAATTATTTGGTTGGTTTCTTGTTGACTGACTGTGTCAATTATTCTTATGATACAAGATGGCTGATGCTTCTATAGGTGTTACATCCATGTCTCTGAAATATGTATGTAAATTACAAAGAAGAAAAACACAAACACGTCTAGCAGCTGAATTAATTCCTTTTATAAAGGTTTACAGAATTACCATCTAAGTAATTGTATATATATATGTATGTATGTATATATATATATATATATATATATATATATATATATATATATATATATATATACAAACACATACATATGTATATATATATATTGTTCTATTAAATTTTTTATTTATGTGTGTATTTATTCACTCTACATCCTGACTGTAGCTCCCTCTCTCTCCTCTCCTTTCAGTCTCATTCTTAGACTGTTGTGTTTATAAAAAAAATGATTAAGGGAGAAGGAGTATATTTTGGTGGGTGTTTGGTGATGTGTGTGGAAGGGGATACCTCCGCAGGCTGATGGGTGGTTGGGTAAGTTTTCAAGCTGGTTAGTTTTGGTTACCCTTAAGGGGCTTCCATTAGGACACAGGACACTTGTGGGGTCCTGCAGGTCTCCTACAGACTGAGCACTAAGTTCAGAGCTAGACAGTGTGTGACCACAGACTCCACTCACCACTGCAGGCTGTCCTAGGGAGAGCAGCTGGGGTGGCAGGCAGATCCCACTGGGGTGGAGGATGAAGCAGGAGTCCACCTTGCTAGTTTTGCCTCCCCTTCTTCCTATTATTTCTAGGTTTGGTCTTTTATAGTATCTCCGATTTATTGGATGTTTTCTGAAAGGCACTTTTTAGATTTAACATTCATTGACTGATGTATCAATTTCTTCAATCTTATCTTGTTTGCCCGAGACTCTCTTCCATCTCTCCTATTCTGATTGTGGTGCTTGTCTCTGTAGTTACTGCTCTTTTTCCTACATTTTTCATCTCTAGGATTTCCTCAGTTTGTCATTTTTTTTCCTTGCTTCTATTTCCCTTTTCAGGCATTGAACCTTTTTACTCATTTTCCTTACCTGTTTATTCTATTTTCCTGGATTTCTTAAAGGGATCTATCTATTCATTGCCACTTTAAAGGATTCTGTCATCTTCTAAAGATTAAATTTGAGGTCATCTTATGCTCTTGTTGTGTTAGGATATCCACAACGTGGGCTCTGGTGGTAGGTCCAGGTTCTTGCTGACTTTGTTCTTATGGTCTCGTTAATTCACTTTGTTGCCTCTGGTGTTAGCTGGATGTTCTCTGACTGGTAGGACTTCTCATGGAGGCAGGCTTCCCTGGCAACCAGTGTGTTCAACAAGGGAAGGGATATTGTCTACTTATAAGTGTACTGTAAGAATTACTATTTTGATTTTGCCTGCTCAGTTTCTGCTATTAGATAGATACTATTTCTTTAAACGAGAACATTGACAAAGAGTCGAAAATACCTATGATTTTCTTTTCAAATTCTCTTAGAATGTAGGAATCAATTACTGCTGCCAGATTAATCTAATAAGACATGTTCACCATGGCTTCCCATGAGTTTTTATCTAGCAGCAGCAATATATAATAAGACAGCATTGAGATGAAGATTAATGAAATGGTTACTTAATCCAAAAACTCAAGCAGAGGTGTTCTTTACTATGGGTTATTATGAAATTAATTCATTAATGCTAATTAAACAAATTTAAACTAGTACATATGCCCAATTTTATACCTACAAAATATATGCTAGAATAAAAAGTAATTGAGTATTGCTAATAAATATTTTGAGTATAATTAGGAATAGCAGTTTTCAAGGTAATTATGTGTTATTGGGTCATTTCAGCACATGGCTATACAAATACAACTATATACAGACTGGGATTTTTTACTTTGATCTGGATTAACAGGTGGAAAATGTATGTAGCTAATCTAAAATAAAATATCTGTGCTTTTGGGACTTTAAAAATGATCATCCAGAGACTGCTCAGCCTGGGAACACATTCAATATGTAGTCACCATACCCAGTAACTACTGTTGATACCAAGAAGTACTTAGTGGCAGGAAATTGATAATGTCTCCTCAGAGGCTCTAGAAGAGTCGTACTGATACAGATGAGGATGCTTGCTTACAGCTCTTGTCTTATATATAACAGAGGACAGCATTGTAGGAAGAAAAGCCCTTGGCCCTCTGCTGGCTCATTTCCCCAGTGTAGAGGAATGTCAGGGCAGTGAGGTGGGAGTGGATGGATGGTAGTAGGACCATCTTCATAGAAGCAGGGGAAAAAAGGAGGGGGCTGGGGAGGAAGGGGAAAACATTTGAAATGTAAATACATAAAATATCCAATAAAAACAACTACAAAGTATTTGCTCTTTTGTTCTTTAATCTCTTTAAATTAGCTGAAATAAATTCCACATTTGTATGTTTATTTTGATAATGTAAATGTGAGTTAGACTTACCAGTTCATATTTACTAGAGAGAGTGGATAAGTTTTAATTATTATTTCTGATGACAAATCACAAATCACATGCTCAAGCCGTAGCTCTTGACAGTAGCTACTTTCTTGGTTGTCTTATTAAAGGAGAGAAAAATGCTGTTTTATTTTGATGTTATTATTTTTGCAGAATTTAAAATATTAAAGTACAGAAGAAAATACCATTTAATCCCTAAACAGCAAATAAAAGTTTTAAGAAAACTTTGGGGAAAATTAAGTTTTTATCATTGGTATTGATGGGTCCTCTTCTCTTCATAAAGTTGTGATCTAAATGTTTATCACAAACACTGCAGTTTTTGTCATCTTGTATTTTGCACAATGGTTTTTACTTTTGAAGAAGCCATGAAGCCATAAGTTGCTATCAACTATCTCTGTTTTTTTGTCATTTTAATATCAGGAGAAATTGCTTACCTGTGGAAGTAAAGGTATTCTTGAGAGTGTTAGCTTTTCTTATGATCACAGTATTATGAGTTTATTTGCATATTTATAATTGACGTACAACAAAGTAAATGCTCTGAAAAGAAACATTGCTCTTCATCTATAACAAACTGTCTTCTTCCTTTATGTAGCTAGTATTAAAGAGTCTTTGAAAACAGTTTGATTCTGTGAGTCACAATTGACTCAACAGTCACAATGTCCATTAGCATCATCTTCTACTGTACAAACAGATTTCTGCTCTACATTTTTATGTTTTGTTTCGTTTGAAAATGACTACAGCAAAAACAGAAAATCAAAAATCTTCACTGTTCAGAAACCTTTTAACTGGTGTTTGTTTCTCTTCTGGATCTTGTTCTTTCCTCACCATCTTTTTGCTTCCACATAAGTTTTTATTTTTATATTTTTCTATTTTTTTTTTACAGTCCAGACTTTATCACTCTCCCCATTCAACTTATGACTATTTCCCATCAATACCACCTCCCTCCCTCTCCATGAGGATGTTCTCCCACCCCCACAACTCCTACCCTACCAGATCTCCCTACTGCCTGGTGCCCCTAGTCTCTTGAGGTTTAGGTGCATCTTCTTTGACTGAGTCCAGACCCTGCAGTCCTTGGCTGCATGTGTGTTGAGAACCTCATATCAGCTGGTGTGTGCTGCCTGACTGGTGGCTCAGGGTCTGAGAGATCTTGGGGCCCAGGTTAGTTGAGGCTACTGGTCTTCCTACAAGGTTACCCTCCTGCTCAGCTTTTATAAGCTTTCCCCTAATTCAAGCACGGGTGTCACCAGCTTCTGTTCATTGGTCAGTTGTAAATCTCTACATCTGACTCTTTCAGCTGCTCGCTGGGCCCTTTGTTGAGCCTTTTGGAGGGCAGTCATGATAGGTCCCTGTTTGCAAGCACACCATAGCATCAGTAATAGTGTCAGTCCTTGGGGCATCCCCATTAGCTGGAACCCAATTTGTGCCTGTCACTGGATCTCCTTTTCCTCAGGCTGTTTTCCGTTTTTGTCCCTGCAGATCTTTCAGAAAAGAACAATTGTCAGAGTTTCCTTTTTTTTTTTTTTTTGTCATTTTGTTTTTTAAAGAAAGAAATTGTTATTTATTTATTTTTATTATTCCTTTTTTCTTTTTCTTTTTTACACTCTAGATTCTATACTCCTCCCAGTCCACCCTCTGACTGTTCCATATCCTATACCTTCTCCCTGCTCCCCCTCCTATTTCCACAAGAATTAGCCCACCCCATACACCCTACCAGAGCTCTGAACTCTCTGGGACCTCCAGTCTCTTGAGGGTGAGGTGCATCTTAGCTGACTAAACCTAGACCTGAGAATCCTCTGCTGTCTTAGTCAGGGTTTCTATTCCTGCACAAACATCATGACCAAGAAGCAAGTTGGGGAGGAAAGGGTTTATACAGCTTACACTTCCACACTGCTGTTCATCACCAAAGGAAGTCAGGACTGGAACTCAAGCAGGTCAGGAAGCAGGAGCTGATGTAGAGGCCATGGAGGGATGAAACTTAGTCACTTGCTCAGCCTGCTTTCTTATAGAACCCAGAACCACCAGCCCAAGGGTGGCAACACCCAAAATGGCCTGGGCCCTCCCCATTTGATCACTATTTGAGAAAATGCTTCACAGCTGGATATTATGGAGGCATTTCCTCAACTGAGGCTCCTTTATCTTTGATTAACTCCAGCTTGTGTCAAGTTGATGAAAAACCAGTGAGGACATCTGTTGTATATGTGTTGAGGGTCTTACATCAGCAGGTGTGTGCTTCCTGCTTGGTGATTTAGTGTCTGAGAGATCTTGGGGGTCCAGGTCAATTGAGACTGTTGATCCTCCTCAGCTTCTTCCAGTTTTTCCCCAATTCAACCACAGGGTCAGCAGCTTCTGGCCATTGGTTGAGTGCAAATATCTGCATTTGACTCTTTCAGCTGCTTTTTGGGTCTTTCAGAGGGCAGCCATGATAGATCCACTTTTTTAATGAGTGATATTTTCTCTTTTAACAAATTATCACACAAATATATTCTAATGAAGGAAACCATAATTATAGTATAACTTATCTATACCCCAAATTTTATTTCAGAAAAAATAAAATATACATTATGATTAAAAAATACTTTGACTACCAACTGAATATATTTTTCCATTGGTGAAACATATTTCAATGACACTTTACATACATGACCCTTGTGGAAATTCCGTGAGATTGACAGGGTAAAATTTCAAGCCCAAGCTTATGAACTGTTTTGTTCTCCCTCCCCCATTTTTATTGGATATTTTATGTATTTACATTTTTAAAATTATTTTATTGGATATTCTCTGTATTTACAACTCAGGTGTTATCCTCTTTCCACCAATCCCAAACCCCCTCCCCTACCCATTGCCTCCATGAAGGTACTCCCTCTTCCAACCTCCATCTCCTACCTCAGCATTCCCCTACACTGGGAAATTGTGAGCTCTCCATCGTCTCAGTAATACTGTCAGGCTTTGTGGCTTCCTCTTGAGCTGGATCCAATTTGGGGTCTTTTGCTGGACCTTCTTGTCCCCCGACTTTTCTCCATTTCCATCTCTGCAATACTTTCAGACAGGAACAATTATGGGTCAGAGTTTTGACTCCAGGATAGCAACCCCATCCCTCATTTGATGCCCCATCTTTCTGCTGGAGGTGGGTTCTACAAGTTCTCTCTTCCCACTGTAAGACATTATATTTAGGGTTCCTTACTTAAGTCCTGAGAATCTCTTACCGCTCAGGTCTCTGGTACATTCTAGAGGATCTTCCTAAACTCTTACTTCTAGGGTTTGCCTGTTTCAATTGTTTCTGCTGGTCCTTAGGGCTTCAGTCCTTTTCCCTCACCCAATGCCAGATCATGTTCCCCTCTCCCCCTTCAGTACCATTCCCTTCCCCTTCCAGGTCCCTCCCTCCCCCCTTGTGGTAGCTTTGTTCTCTGTCCCAAGTTAGACTGAGGTCTCCTCATTTGGGCCCTTCAGCTTGTTGACATTTTGAGTTCGTTGGACAGTATCTTATTTTGTACTTTTTGGCTAATATTCACTTATTAGTGAGTACATACCATGCATATGGGACAGAGTTTTGACTATATGATAAGATAAATGAGCAACTTAGAGACTGGAAAAAATTCTTCACTAACCCCATATCTGATAGAGGGACAATACTCAAAGTATGTATAAAGAACTCAAGTAGGTACCAAGAAACCAAACAACCCATTCAAAAAATGGGGTACAAAACTAAACAGAATTCATACAGGGGAATTTTGAATGGCCAACAAGTACTTAAAGAGATGTTCAAAGTCTTTAGTGATCAGGGAAATGCACATAAAAATGACCCTGAGATTCTACCTTACACCAATCAGAATGGCTAAGATCAAAACCTCAGGTGACAACTCATGTTGGCAAGGATGTCAAAAAAGAATACTCCTTTATTGCTGGTGGAACTGCAAACTGGTACAACTACTCTGGAAATCAATCTGGAGGTTTCTCAGAAAATTGGAAATAGATCTACCTGAAAACACAGCTATATCACTCTTGGAATTATATCCCGAAGATGTTGTACCATGCCACTGGGGCATGCATTCCACTATGTTCTTAGTGGCCTTATTTGTGATAGTCAGAAGCTGGAAACAACCAAGATGTCCAACAACAGAGGAATGGATATAGAAAATAGGGCTCATTTACACAATGGAATACTACTCATCTATTAAGGATGAGGACATCATGAGTTTTACAGGCAAATGGATGGAAACAGAAAACATCATCCTGAGTGAGGTAACTCAGACCCCAAAGATCATGCATGGTAGGTACTCACTAGTAAGTGGATATTAGCTAAGAAATGCAGAATACTTAGGATACAATGCACAGAACTCAAGAATGTCAACAAGCTGAAGGGCCCAAATAATGATGCCTCAGTCCCACATTGGAGGGAGAAGAAATAAATCACAGGAGGGAGGAGGCATGGAGGTACCTGCGTGGTAAAGGGGACATGGAGGGTAAAAGGGGAACATGATCAGGAATTGGGTGGATGGAACAGGACTAAAGCCCCGAGGGCCAGCAGAAAGAATTGAAGCAGACAAACTTGGGAAGTAGGAACTGGGGGAACCCTCTGGAATGTTCCAAGGACCTGAGAGAAAAGAGACTCTCAGAACTCAAATGAAGGGACCTTAGACGCAATGCCCTACAGTGGGGAGAGGAAACTTGTGTAGTCTACTTACAGTAGAAAGACAGGACATCAAGTGGAGAGATGTGGTTATTCTAACACACACACACACACACACACACACACACACACACACATATATATATATTATTTTTAGAAATGAAAGTTGAAATGGCATGTGAAATACCAAAATACTTAAAGTTAAGTAAAGGAGACAAAAAAGTAAATGTGTTGTTCCTCAAAGACTGGTTTTCAACACATTCAACAATGTGAGTTATTGCCCTTTGGTAAAAATTATTCAAAATTCTGGTGAGGTGTGGGTTTCCTTCTTTTAATAAAAATTTATTCATTTATTACATAAAGGTACCCTGTAGCTGTCATTGGACACAGCAGAAGAGAGCATCAGATTTCATTATAGATGGTTGTGAGCTACCATGTGGTTCCTGGGATTTGAACTCATGACCTCTGGAAGAGCAGTCAGTGCTTTTAGCCACTGAGCCATCTCTCCAGCCCACAGGTGTCTCTTATCTACTTCCATGAGATAAGTTCTATATATAAAACCAATGGAGTTATTTGGCTGCAAGTGAACTTATTGGCCCTTTTTGAGGTTTAAAATCATTTATGAATGTATTGGAATGTCAGTGTGTATATTCCACAGCTAAAGTTTAGAAATAAAAGAAAACTTTGTAAGATTAGTATGGTTCTCTCCAAGATTAAACTGAGGACTTCAGGCTTAGCAGCACCCAACTTTACCCATTCAGCATTCAGGTCTATCATTTTTCATTCATAGAAAATGTTATAAGCAAATGTTTAAAGCTCAGAATAACCTAACAACCTAAAACAAAACTTATATGATTTTTATTTGCAAATAGAATTTATAATTTATGTTGGTCTGTTTTTCTCCATTATTAGAGTGTAATGTTTCCAATCTGAAGACAATAATTTACTGATGTAATATTTCAACTAATCTTATTTGAGCATCAGTGAGATGGCTCAGCAGGAAACATTCATGGAACACAAAACTTGCAGTGATTATCATATAAAAATGGCCAAAGTGGATATCAAAAATTTTCTACCTACCACATAACTGCCATGGCCTAAATGCCTATAATCACACACACACACACACACACACACACACACACACACACACACACACACACACACCAGATTTTTTTAAATAAATCTTATTCCTGTTACATTGTCTAGCATTTCTAGGCAATCCTCTTAAAAGCCAATATTCAGAATGAAGCGTTAACTGGATAACTAATAGGGGCATGAAGAAGCATGCAACACTGAAAAACAATAGCATATTAAGCTGTGTTGTCAGATATACACTTGATTGTAGATTATTCTACTTTATTACATCTCTAAGATGAAATTGTTATTTGATATACATATTATGAATTTTTTTTAAATTCCCTCCTACTGAGCATCTTAAGGTTAAATGTGTCAAGCTGTATAGACAAAAGAGGATATATTGGGGGTTAATCTTCTGGTTTTGGACTGGTAGTCAGGAGTGTGAAACATGACAATCTACAGTTCTATGTAGCCCTAACTAATGCTGACATCCAAGCCAGGCTAAAGAAAAGACAACACTGCTATAGAATTTGTGAGTATACAACAAGCAAAGCCAGAGTCAGGAGACCCCACCTACTTAGACTCCCTTAGTTTGAAATGTATGGGTACATGCTGTACAGTATTTAAATAAACAATGGACCGCTCAGGTGACAGACATTATATTATATACATTGAAAGCAAAAGACATCGGCCACCAAGTGAAGGCAGGATAGAAGACACCTATAGCCACAGAAGCAATGTAAGGACCATCAAATAAGTTTTAATAAAGGGAACTGTCACACATATAGCACACTTCAACACCAATCTCAAAACTGTCAAAGTATAAACCACATGCAGAGCTATGAACAAGCAGACTTGTGTAGACGTGGTGAATTATTTACTTGCTTCAAGTATATAAAACTAAGAGGTGCAGCAATAATTTTTCAGGTGATTGAATGTGATGTCAAAATCTTTACCAAATCATTTGTAGCAATACATTCATACACACGTATAAAGTTTTATACCTGGATGAGTTTTTTATGTAATTAAAAAGAAGTGTGAAACTTAAAGGGGTTATTGGCTTATCATTTAAGTCAATCGTGGTTTTGTCCAGTTGAGTTTTCAGGTGCATTTAAATACAAAGGGGCACTGTGCTTGAATAGATGGTTGGCATTTTTCAGATTACTTTTCTGCAGAATAATCTTGTGTAGATGAATATAATGATCTTACCAAATCTTTATAGTCAGAGTCCCTTCATTAAGACTTCTTTCATATCCTCAAACACTACTGTGATATGCAAAGCCTTTAACAGATTGGTTATACACTAAGTTTCGCTCATGTAAAAAATGAAGTGAAACGTAAAAGTTTAATACATTTAACTATATACAGTTTCTCTGCATATTGATTTCTTTTTCTTATGAAAAATTACTGCTATAATCAAGAACTTTACCCCATTGCTTACAATCATAGGGTTTTTCTCCAGTTTTTTCCCTATATTCAAAGACTACTGTGATGTTCAGAGGTTTGACCACACTGAGTCAATTCATAAGGTTTCTCTCCAGTATGATTTTTTCATGCATTTGAAGATGACTGTGATGTGAAAAAGCTTGATCACGTTTACACTTGCAGGGTTTCCCTCCAGTATGTGTTCTTTTATGAATTTGAAGATGACTCTGATAAGCAAAGGCTTTAACCACAGTGACTCCATTTTTTTAGGTTTCTTTCCAGGATGTGCTGCTTTCTGCATTTGGTGTTAACTGTGATGCTCAGAGGGTTTACCACATTGCTTGCATTCACAAGGTTTCACTCCATTATGAATACTTTCATGATGATGAAGGTTACAGAAATGACTAAAGGCTTTACAGTATTGGATACATTTATAAAGTTTCTCTCCAGTCTGATTCTTTGCATACCTTTGAAGATGACTGTGACGTAAAATCGCATTATCAAACTGGTTGAATTTGGCAAGGTTAGCCCCAGCATATATTCTTTTACATATTTGACATTGACCTTAAATATGAAAAGGCTTTACCACATTGCTTACATTCACAGGGTTTTCCTTCAGTATGTGTTTTTGATATATTCAAAAATAACTGTGTTATAACAATGGTTTATCACGTCAATTATATTTGTAGGGCTTCTCTCCAGCATTATTTTTTGTGTATCTGGAGATTACTGTGACTTGCAAAGACTTCACCATATCGAATAACTTCATAGTATTTCTCTTCAGAATGATGTAATTTCTTTACCATATTTCTTAAGTTCTTAGGGTTTTGTCTACGATGTGTTTGGTTTTTTTTGTAGAAGGTGATCATGTTATGCAATGAGTTTATCACATTGATCACATTCCTAGAGATTCTCCCCAGTAAGCTTTTTTAATGTACTTGGGGATGCTGTGTTGTGAACGGGTTTTATCACTTCTACCATACTTGTGCCATTTCCCTCTAATACCTGTTCTTCTCCACATTAAGAGATAACTTGATGTGCAAAAGATTTATTGCATTTCTTCTGTTCATATGGTTTCTCTGCAGTATGAACACTTTCATGATGATGATGATGAAGACTACAGAAATGTGCAAAGACCTTACCATGTCAAATACCTTCATAGGGTTTCACTCCAGATGATTCCTTTTATGTTTCTGGAGAGTACTGCGATGTGCAAAGGCTTCACCACAGTGATTAAATTTATAGGGTTTCCTCAGTATGATTCCTTTTGTGGGATTTGAGAGTACTGTAATGTGCAAATGGTTTACCACTTTGATTACATTTGTAGGGCTTTTCTCTAGTATGAGTTCTTTTTTGCAAGTGCAAAGTATTGTGATACGCAAAGGCTTTAGCACATTGATTACATTCAGAGGGTTTCTCTCCAGTATGTGTTCTTATATGTATTTGGAGACTATTGGTTTGCACACAGGCTTTATCATACTGATTGCATTCGTAGACTTTTTTCTCTCCAGTATGTCTTCTCTTATGAGTTTAGAGACTAGGCTTTTGTGAAAAGGTTTTTTTCACATTGATTACATTTGTAAGTTTTCTCTCCAGTATGTGTTTTTTCATGAATTTGAAGTTGAGTAAGAGATACAAATGATTTCCCACACTGATTACATTAATAAATAAGGTTTCTTTCCAGTATGTGTTTATTTATGTATTTGAAGATGACTCTGTTGGGAATAGGCTTTATCACATTGATAATATTTGTAGGGTTTCGCTCCAGTATGTGTTACTTTATGTGTTCAGAGATGACTTAACCCCATTGATTACATTCATAAGGTTTCTCTCCAATATGTGTTATTTCGTGTATTTGAAGATAACTGTGTTGTGAAAAGGTTTTTATCACATTGATTGCATTTATAGAGTTTCTCTCTAGTATGTATTTTTTTCATGAATATGAAGATACTGTTGTTGCCAAAAGGCTTTTTCACATTGATTATATTTGTAGGGTTCCTTTCCAGTATCTATTCTTTTATTTATTTGGAGAGTACTATGATCAGCAATGGCTTTACTATGTTAAAATCCTCCAGAGTTTTTTTTTCCCTGAATTTGAATTTTTTCATGCTTTTGAAGATAACTGTGATAACTGTGATATCTGAAGGCTTTATCACACTGTGGATTTTCATAGGGTTTCTGTCCAGCATGACTTCTTTCTTGCCTTCCATGTCTTCTACCACTTTGACAATGTTCTTCAATACTATGGTCTTCCAAATTGTATCCTATAGCAATGAGGTTCTTGTAGATCTCCTACATCACCTTTGTAAATTCTCTTCTGAAATGGAGTGAGCAAAAACCTCTCTTTTTTAGTGAAGTGTACATCACATCATCATAGGTCAATGTATCCATATTGTGAGTTCAGAGCTCACCTGAACTCCCTTCAGCACGTAGAAGTAGCACATAGAACATGACACAACAACCACTCCAGGTGTGGGTCTTTTACCATACCTTTGGTTATTGAGATTCTGAAAGATGTGCACACACACACACACACACACACACACACACACACACACACACACAGCCTTTATATTTTCAATATACCTCATGAAGAAAAATAGATGGGCCACTGCTACACCCCATGATTTTAGAATCTGCTTTCTTATTGATAACCCTGAATTATTACTTACTATTTTCTATGTTCCATCTTGGCTCTTCTTAACTTCAATTGGAGAACTTTAATACCCACATTTTTATGACTCAGCTAACCTTTTTCTCCTCTTCTGAACATGTTTCTTCTATTCCATGGGGGCTTCTTTTTCCTCTTTTCCTTCTTGTGGTTCCCTCTCACTGTGACCATGAAACCTCAACCCCACCTATGTCACTTCTGCCCAGCTATTAATTATTGGTATCTTTATTCACCAATCAGAATAAACTTGGAAGCAGGTGCTAAGTGCAGACTCCATGTCTTGGGGGTGAGCACTTAGATTACAATAGACAGTAAAAGAAAAAACCTCAACAACCTAAGACCTTTAGAAAACAGTAATATTTACATTATGATTCATAACAATAACAAAATTTCAGGGATAAAATTACAGCATAAATAATTTTATGGTTGAGCGTCACCAAAACATAAGAAACTGTATTAAAGTGTCACCGTATTAGCAAGGTTGAGAACCACTGCTCTAAAATGAATTGGAAGAGACAGGCTCTAAGGGTCCAAAAATCATTGAAGGAAGAACCCAGACTCAGATAGTATGCATAAACAAGTAGTACTTATTCTGCAGAAACAACCAGCATGCAGGGGTCAACCCTTCTTTGAAATGGCAACTGAAGAAAAAGTCATGCTGACCTTCTTGTAGGGAACCAGGAAACTCTCTAGAAGAATTAGGTAATCCAAAATTTCATTGGTTGGTGTTAGGGATTCACAGGTGATCAGTGTTCAACATTCCTATGTCATATGCATTCAATCATGTGATGAAATTGGTTATTCAGCACAGATGGCCCATTCTGAGTTAAGATATTTCTCCATTTTTGTTGTTATCCATAGGCTGTTCTTTGGGAGAGGGTTTTATTATCTTGTTATGGATTTCATGGTCTGTTTCGAGAGCTGCTGTCTTAGGAACAAGTTTTTGGGACTTATGGTCTATTCCTAAAGCTGGCGCCTTAAGATCTATTTTGGAAATCAGTATTGGTCCTCAAAATGGTGACAAATAGGGTCTTTAAATGGGGATCGAAGGGGCTTAGATTGTTGTTACAAGGCTGAGTGAAAATTCTGGAGGCACTGAGAGAACATCTACTATGCTCCAAACTTTAGGTGGTTGTACTGAGCATATTCTCTAAAAAGGAAGGGGGGTTCTGTTTTATTCTACTGCTTTTATTTTGTGTGTGCATGTGGATATGCATTATAACCCTGCAATTGTCAATCAAGACAGCAGGGTACAGAAGATTTCCAAATGAGAACACCACTGTCAAGACAATCACTCTGTAGTGATGGAATTTACTTATTGTTTTATTTGAAAAAAGGTTATTTTAAAAGCTGCTTGACTACCCGAACATGCTGCTCTTGCCATTGTATAATTTGCATTAGTGATATCCCACATCTAAAGAACTTGTCACTGATTTCATAACACAAGCTCCTAGCCTGGTCTCAGGCACTTTCCTTTTCACACTCAGGAGAAATTAAGCTGATGTGATTTGCCCATATCCAGCTATCCTTCATAGAAGAAATGCAATGAAATATTCTGTTCATTTGGCCACTAGCATGCACCCAGTGAACTTCAATGGTCATCAGCTGTTTTTCCTTACCCACTCTGCCTTGACGGATCTAAGTGATGAAGTAACCTGACCTAAAAGCACGTGTCATCGTCCTGCTATCTTTTTTAGATGATTTTGCATTTGTACTTTTTTTTTTTTATTAGAGGCCTTTATTATGTTACAAGGGATCACAGAACAGTCTGTGTTTTCTTTTTTTTTGTTTCAAAGTATAATCTCAAAGTTTTATTTATTTTATTTTTTTTAAATTTAATTAAAAATATTTAGGTATATATTTTTTAAAACAACTTTATTTTACAAAACAAAGATAAATGTACAGATTTTAAGCATTTTTTGCTTAAAATTATACATTTTTTGTCAGTACTTTTTTTCAGATTTTAACATAATTTTTACATAAAATTATATGAATATATTTTTTAGTCAGTACTTGATTTTTTTTCAAGGTTTGATTGTATGCCTTGAAAACTTAATAGTTACAATGAGCTAAAGTACATGTAAAACAAAATGTAACATCGAAATAGTTAAAGTTTTCTTGTTTTGTAAATATTTATTTTTGTTTTGTTTTGTTTTCTTTATTTCTTGGACTTCATACAGTCTGTGAGTTGTTTCTGGGGGAGTGCAAGCCTCTGGGGTTAGCATCCCACTATCAGTGACTGCATATTATGTCTGTTTTTTTGTGACTGGGTTATCTCACTCAGGATGATATTCTCTAGATGCTGCCATTTTCTTAAGAATTTGGTCAAGTCATTGTTTCTGGTGGCTGAGTAGTATTCCATTGTGTAAATGTACCACAATTTTTGTATCCATTCATCTTCTGAAGGACATCTGGGTTCCTTCCAGCTTCTGGCTATTATAAATAGAGCCACAGGGGTCAACCCTTCTTTGAAATGGCAACTGCAGAAAAAGTTATGCTGACCTTCTTGTAGGGAACCAGGAAACTCTCTAGAAGAATTAGGTAATCCAAAATTTCATTGGTTGGTGTTAGGGATTCACAGGTGATCAGTGTTCAACATTCCTATGTCATATGCATTCATACACACAAGCTGATAATCTGTATTAATTTTTGTTTAATATCTAGAAAGCATCACAAAGATATGGAGACTGAAATGTCCTCTGGCATTGAGAGAATAGCATGTGCTTTGGGAAATGTAAGCTTGTGGTGTAACACAGGTAGTGTAGGGAGAGCCTGTTGTGATATTTGCAGAATGTTATGGCTGTTCACTCCAGCTGTTACTTTTGAAATCTCAGTAATGATGTGGGAGTATTTTTTAGAAATTCAACTAAAACAAAATGTGGTTCTTCCCATGACTAAACTATGAAATGAGTCTTTTAAGTGTTTTTTTAAATACAATTTCTGAACCCATGTTGAATGCGCCAACTAAACTGGAAGACAACATGATAGCAGTGTTCTAGTATGTTTCTAACTTGTTTTAAGCCAACTGAAAAAAAAAAGTGTGACATAAAATCTTTCCTTAGCCCTCTGAATAAAATGATGGTATAAAGGATAAGAAAACAAACAAAACCCCAAACTGACTCCTCTGTATGCTAATCTATATAAAAACAAAACCTAAGATGTTATAATGAATTTTCAAATGTTGAAACATATAACATTCTCCATATATGCTTTACCTGAAATTCTCATTTTTTTTCAAAATTAAATCAACCACAAAAGAGAAATCTCTTTTAAGCTTTATAATGTCCATGGAATTGTTTCTTGGGTATTGGGTATTCCAAACTTTCTGGGGCTAGTATCAGCTTATTAGTGAGTACACACCATGTGTGTTCTTTTGTGACTCAGGATGGTAGTCTCTAGTTCCATCCATTTGCCTATGAATTTCATGAAATCATTGTTTCTAATAGCTGAATAGTAAAATGTACCACATTTTCTGTATCTATTCATCTGCTGATGGACATCTGAGTTCTTTCCAGCTTCTGGCTATTATAAATAATGTTACTATAAACATGGTGGAGCATGTGTCCTTGTCATATGTTGGAGCATCTTTGGGGTATATGCCTTGGAGTGGCATATACCTCAAAAAGAAGGAAGGCCAAAATGGGGATGCCTCAGCCCTTCTTAGAAAAGAGAAGAAAACTTTCATGGGAATAAATGCAGGGTCAAACAGAGGAACAGGGATTGAAGAAAAGATCATCCAGAAGCCCCCTCACCTGGGGATCCACCACATATGCAGTTACCAAATCCAAGCAATATAGCTGGTCCCAAAAGGTACTTACTGGCAGGAGTCAGACAGAGATGCCCCCTCAGGGACTATGCTAGAGTCAATTATATACAGCTGAGCAGGCTTGCAGCTAACCATGGGTCTGAACTTGTGAATCCCAATGAGGTTGCTAAAGAAAGGACCTAAGGAGCTGAAGGGGTTGCAACCTCATGGGAATATAACATTATCAACCAACCAAACCCTCCAAATCTCTCATGAAGTAAAATACCAAGCTCTGTGTGCACTTTGAGAGACCTGTTGATCTAGTTGAGTATGTAGCTGAAGTTAGCAGTGTCTGGCATCAATGTGAGAAGAATCTTTTGTTCTAGAGAGGGTAAGTTGTGACAATGCAGTGGAATGATGAGGCAGTTAGGTGGAGAGTCAGACCAGAACGGAGTGCACCTTTGTGAAAGCAACTGAAGGTGGGGGGATGAGAGCAGGGTGGGGTAAAGTGATAACATCTCAAATATAATAAAAAAAAGATAAAAAAAAACAACAAAAAAAGGGAGAAATCTCAAGTGAGAAATAAAACACATGTGAGCAAACCAACATGAATTAATCTGAAAATTTAGATTCTGGGATTTTTATAGTATGAAGACCTGTGAATAACAATTGTTTGATCTTCGATGTGACTTGATATGGATAATGCTACATAGGGGAGAGTAAACAGGAAGACAAGTTAGTGAATGGCAAATAAATGGAGCTGGACCGAACCTGTGTTCACATGTGCACAATGTAGCTCTCAGAAGCTTCATATTCAGAAAGATAAACAGGATTCCTGGCATATTACATCTATTGATTTTTGGGTTCCTTATTTTCTGTGTTTTATTTTGCTTTAGGATTATTATAAACCACCCTCTAGACAATATTTGTATTTAACAAATAGCTAACTATTTTTATACAATACTTAGACAATGCCCTCTTCCTTCTCCTCTTCCTTCGCCTGTTCTGCCTCCTTCTTCTACTCTTGAACTACTTCTTCTTGACAGGATCTTATATATTTTGGGATAGTCTCAAACTTTCTATGGAGCCAAATATGACCATGCATTTCTATTTTTATTGGATTATAGGCATGTGTCCCCAAGCCTAGTCTATAGAGTGCCAGGGGTCAAATCTAGGGCTTTGACAGGCTAGGTAATCACATCCCAACTGAGTTATATTACTCAGTGAACTCTCTTCAATTTGTCTTTTAAATATTCTTTAAGGCAACTAATATTATTAACTCCAAAAATAAATCCACAACAGAAATTTTATTAAATTTAAGATGTAGTTTTCACATTTTGATATATTAAAATTATGATGTATTTCATAATACTTCAGATGACTGGTGATAGTTTAAGGCTATTAAGTTATATATTGTTACCGTGTTCGCATCTGTACTTTGTCTTAAAAAAAACCCTCAAAATGTGACTCTGGTTTGATATTAAGCACACAGGGGAAAAAGAAACATTGTGTAATTGTGTAAGCAGCAATGTGTGAAGGTGTAGTATTGGAGTAAAAATCCAATACAAGAACAGAGAATTTTGGGAAAAAGATAGAGTAGGGGGGATACGTTCTATGGAGGTGTGGTGAGGTATGGGGGAAAGGGGATGCCTTCTGCGGACCCATGTTTAAGTATCCCTTCCCCCTGAGGGACCAGCCACAGAATGGTATAGTATTGAATAGAGTTGATTCAGTGTTGCAGTAAATATTAAAATGCTGGTTTATGGTGTAATCAGCCCACACAGTCTCACTCCATGGATGGCGCCCTAATGTGAGCTGAACACATGATCTTTTGTCACTCGGCTCGCAAGCCAGACTCACTACGTGATTTCTTTCCTAGGCGGTTCACTCTGCCCGCCCCTGCTGCTTCTGTCCCAAGTAGATACAACTGCCCTGGCATGTTCCGATTCTCCATTGCCTAACACAAACATGAGTCTAAAGCCTTTCAAGCAGGTTTATATAATAATTCTCAAACCACAAACTCTCTACATAATCCTAAATCCTCTTTATTTAGATCCATCTTGTCTCCTTCCAGAATCTCCTCTCGGTCTTCTGCTCCTCGACCTTTCCCGCCTGCCTATGTTCATTAATAGTTCACTTTAACAAAAATCTACATTCAGAGCATGGGGAGGGGAGTTATGAGGGAAGTAGGGGCAGAGAGAGAGAGAGAGAGAGAGAGAGAGAGAGAGAGAGAGAGAGAGAGAGAGAGAGAAGAGGATTAAAGAAGTAGAGGAGTAGAGGCTGGCCATTAGCACGTGGAGAGAGGGGAGAGAAGGGAATGGGGAGAGGAGGGATAAAGAGGGTAAGGGCAAGAGCAAGAAGACAAGAAAAGAGAGCAAGAGCAAGAGAGTGAGAAGGGGAAAGCAGCTTCTTTTATAATGCCAGGTACCTGGGATGGAGCATACCTGGCTGTTGCCAGGTAACTGTGGGGCTGGGGTTTACAGAATCCCAACAGAGAGTAAACATTTTATTTCTTCAGAATAATAATGCAAGTCTTTCCACTCATCCTTTTTTCCCTTCTTTTGTCTGCTTCTTTAAAAAACAATCCATGGACCTAGAGAAGTCAGAAAAGCTGAACCCAAAAATCTGGCTGCCTAACGATCTGAAAAAAATGATGACACTTGGGGGCCATAAATGATCGATCAACAGCGAAAGGTGCTGGCTTTTGATCCTGAGGTCAATTCCAGGTATATACATGGCATCTTGCAACTGTTTATACTGTAGTCTTATGAAATTCAACACAATCTTCTGATGTTTAGGCACATAGATGCAGATAAAACACTTATATCTAAATAAATAAATCAAGAAAGAGCAAAAGAAAGAAAGGAAGAAAGAAAGAAGGAAAGAAAGATAAAAAGGAAGGAAGGAAGAAGAAAGAACAAAGGAAAGAAATAAAAAGGGAGGAAGGAAGGAAGGAAGGAAGGAAGGAAGGAAGGAAGGAAGAAAGAAAAAAGGGAGGAAGGAAGAAAGGAAGAAAGAAGGAAAGAAAGAAGAAAAGAAAGCAAAAAGGGAGGAAGGAAGGAAGAAAGAAAGAAAAAAGGGAGGAAGGAAGAAAGGAAGAAAGAAAGGAAGAAAGAAAGAAAAAGAAAGAAAGAAAGACAATGCAAAAGGAGAGGCAGGCAGACCTTTGAGTTCAAGGACAGCCTGGATTATAGAGCATCTTCCAGGACAGCCTGGTTACACAGAAAACCCTGTTTGGAATCAAAAGACATGCTCAAATAGACTGGGTAAAATCTCAGAGTGAACAAACGTAGAAAAAGAACTATTGAAATGCTGGGAGCAGAGAACTCACCTTCCCTGGGAAAAGTACTGCACCGAACTGATTGCCCAATACCAATCCCACCCAAGTCCACTTGGTATTGGGTAATTAGTTTAGGTGTGGTACTTTTCCAGACTTGATATCATATTTATTCATTCATGTAGCATTATATAGACTTAGCCAGGTATACATGTATCAATTACATACACATAAAGAAAAAAAAGTTATGAATTTGAGAAGGCAGAGAAGTTTATAGAAAGGTTGGCTTAAAATTGTACTCTTATACACCATTATGTTCATCTTCTTGTTAATCTGTCTTCAAGTCCAGTGTGGTCCATGTCTAACTGCAGTAAACACCAGCTGGTGGCTTCTATCTGCTTAGTCCCTCATTAGACAATATTCTAAGTCACTTATTAGGGTCGAAGCAAGGTCTGAACCTTTTAAGATACCTGCATATAACCAGTGACCTTATAACCATATAACCAGTGCCTTTTCTTTCCTGCATTTTTGAACATTAAATAGCCATCGAAGTTCTGTATTCACTGCAGAATTTTCTGTTGTTACCAAATTGAGAAACAGCCTCTCTGCAAAATCAGTGTTTTCTGGAAGTAGATAGTTTATTTTAACTATGAACTCACAGTCGTTGTGGCTACTTGCAAAAGGTTATGCAATTAAACTTTGCACATGGATAAAGGAGCAGTTGGTGATTATTGAGGTAGAAAGTCAGTTTTCTTCAGGCATGTATTTCATAGTAGGCTGTCATGCTCCATGGGAAGCCAAGACCCTAGCAATATTATGTAGTGCTTATTAGAGTCAATAAAATAGATAGAAAGATAGATAGATAGATAGATAGATAGATAGACAGACAGACAGACAGATAGATAGATGATAGGTCAATGGATGGATAAATAGATAGGTAACATAAAGTTGGTAGGGAAATAACATAATAATTCTGTAAGGAGTAGGAACTATGGAGTGAAGTAAAGATTTAATCAAAAGCCTTGGTTTCAACACTGTATATGATATTTAAGTTCACACTGGTTTGAAACCAGAATGACAACTTGGTCTCATGAAGAAAATAGAAATGATTTCAATAGACTCTTATTTGTTTGGAAAAGTGACACATGTTGAAACAAATCCCAGCTGTCTCTACAGTATATTCATTACTGGCAGAATACAAACGAATGTCCTTCTAAGATGGAGGGTCAATTGAATAAATATTTACAAACTGCTCTCAATCATTCTGAAATGAGCACAAATGGATCAGGTTCACTTTAAACTGCAGCTCACTAATGGTTGCAGCCTTGTCCCAGTGATTTGTAGCTATGCAGTACATACCTTTGAAAATGCTGGGAAAGGCTCTAAGACCCAATTTGTACTGTCCCAATGTAGGCACAATCTAAACATTTATCCTAAAACTTCCACCCACAGCATCTACTTTCTTGGCTGAAAACTGAAAACTAGGGAATATCTTAATTTTATAAAGAGCAGTGTTTGAAATTTAGTAAAATTTTGCCTGTCTATTTGGAAATTGACAAATGGTACTTCATTTGTAATGAGTAGATGATTAGTCAGTCTGAAAACTGTGCTGAAAAATATCTAAAAACACTGGAACCCCTATAGTTACTGACAGATAAATCAGCCTCTAGACCTGAGAGGCATACATAAAAGATACTTGAGAAATCGTTTTTAATAAGTGGACAGATTAATGAATGAATAATAAAACACTGAGCCATTTGGAAAATCATAAATATGCATCCCATAAAAATTATGGTATTTCAAAAAAGGAATAGAAGTATTATTTAGTAAATATTGATAAGATAATTTGTTATTTGCCTGAAGAAATACAGTGTGTACAATATTAGAAGCAAACAGCTTCAATTAATTTTTAATAAATATTTTATGTTTTCCAAATGAACAAAATCACAAGCTATTAGAAAAAACTGGGAGGATCATTTTGTTCCTTTTTGCCCCCTCATATTAGAAGATAGATTTTAGAGAGGCTAACTTCTGTCAGAATTGTGAAAAAAAATAAAGAAACCATTAATGAGTAACTGAATCAAGGCCTGTAAATAGTTGATCCAACCCAATACTTGCTTTCTGTATTGCATACTTCCTAGGAGAGCTAAACTCATTAGCTGTTAGGCACAGATTAAAATTTTATACCTTCATATCCACAGAGATATAATATATGGATTAAATCAAAAGCTAATTAAACTTACAATCCCCAAATCACTATTTTCTATTTTGATAAAAAAAAATTCTCTAGTAATCACAATTCCACAGCATTAGAATGAGATAGTCCTCAGTTTTAGAATATACCCCATTTAAAAAATGTCATGCTAAAATCTCATTTGGTATCCAATTGAACCTTTTGCCAATATTCTTAGAGTAGTATGACAAAATAATTTTATAGAGATGAATTTTATAGAACTATTTTCATGGAGTTTCAGGCTACATAAGTGTGCACTTTTCAAGGAACATTAAATTATTTTGACTTTTCATTTTTTGCTCACGATATCATGTATAATATGTGACACTATCTAGGTGAGGAACTGTATTCAGGTATTGTATTCTATCGCAGAATTTTAATCATTTTGGGATAAGAGAAGCCATAGTTTTGAAACAACTCTTTCTGAGGTGGAAAGGTGCCATGTGTTTGATACCCTGATTTGTTCTCCACCCCCATTGGTGTAATCTCATCCCAGGTGTGCTCAATTCTGGTTATTGACTGCTAAGATACACATACCTCCAAAGAAGCTCAACCTGGCTTGCAGTGATTGAAAATTGACTTTCTTCCTCTGTATTATTGGCTCATAATAAAAAGATTAGCTTTCTGTCCCGGTGGGCCCTGCATTGGTCTGATTGGCCACCACTGATTAGATACAACTTGGACTTCATTGGAGTGGCTATCTCCAGGTTTTATATATAATTTTCCCATTGATTTTTCTATTCAAATGGTTCCCTCAGTAAATTATTTCTCTAACAGTCCTTATATCCAGGTTTCATACTTATGGCCTTCCTTGTGGAACTGTATTTCTTTGAAGAGGAAACAAAGATAAAACAAAAAGAAACAGGTAACAAAGATTAAAAGATATATGGATTAAAATAAAACAAAGGGGCATGTGTGTGTGTGTGTGTGTGTGTGTGTGTTTCTTTTCTCTTGTCTCATGAGAATGCTTAATCTGCTCTAAAATATCCAATGGGTGCGTTAGCCTTCTCAGCACCTGCCCAAATATTCTGGATTTCCAAAGGAAAAAATATACACACAGCCTTATTTTTAATATTCCTTAAACAGCACAATGGCTGTGCATTTTTAAACCTCCTGGGACTAGCACCTCCAATATACCTGAACTGTTTGTTCTAAAATCCATATTCCATCTCTCATAACCCAGGTGCAATAATGACCAGTCTACCCCGGTTCTTACATAAAGTATGCTTTCTCTCTTCCAGCTCTCAGGCTGGATCATTTGCTTCTCATTTATGGAAACTCTAACTCTCCTTCTTCTCGGGGTCCCTTACCCAGGAAGTCTAAAGTTCCACTCCATTATCTGCCCAATCATTGACCTCTGGCAACTTTATTTACCAATTAGAACCACCTTGGGCAGGGACTTTTGGTGTCTCATTCACAGACTTGGGAATTCTCCTGTGATTTTTGGGAGCTAAATTAACACAAATAGCACTGGAACCAATTCACAGCAGTCCCTCTGGTTTTTAAAAGGTTATCACACCATTGTCATTTCAGTGTATGAACATCCTCCTAAATTTCTCCATTCTTTTTTCCTATTATGTGACATATGGAAATAGACATTCAGTTATGTCTTAGCCTCTTTAGTTCATTGGTTTTAGGGCTAATCACACATTCAGCACCATTTCATCACAGAAGTAAATTATAGCCCAAGAATAGAGGCATGATCCAACTCTCTGGATCACAAGATGAAAATACACCAGAACTTAGCCAAGCCAACCAAAGGGTTGGCTTCTGATAGGCTCCTAGAACTAGAATCCAGAACAATAAAACTACATAAAAATAAACATTTAGGCAATCAGTCATTTATCTATTTATTCAATGATACATTCAATGAATTTGTTATATGCCAAGAACTCTGCTGGGGCTGGAAACACGATGCATTTCTGGTTTAACTGGGGCTAGCTTTATAGTCAACAAATTTAATATTCATTGCACAGTCAAAGATAATATTAACCTAGCAGTTATAACAACAATAGGTTTTATATTAGTGGAAGCAGGGGACGGACAGTAGCTCACAGCACAGCCATTTATGTGAACATTCACTAAAGAGGTAGCAGAGGAGAAGTGACTTAGTTCATTGAAGTCCTGAGAAACATCATGACAAAGTTCAGCTTGAAGAGGAATGGATTTATTAACTTTACATTTTCTTTCAATTCCACTGTCAAAGGAGGCCATAACAGGAGCCTAGAGGGGTCACAGAAGAAGGCTGTGTCTGTAATTTATGTATAACTTACTCTTTCTAGTTTGTTCACCTGCTTTCCTTATACAGCCCAAGTATACCTACCCAAAAATGTCATGATCCACAGTTGACTGGGACTACATACATCTATTATAGGTTGAGAAAAAAAAAAAACCCACAGATATGCCTAGATAAAATAAATAGAAAATCATAATATACCACACCAGAAGGTACATGTTCACATTATATCAGTGGCAAAGCTACATACATGAAATTAATTGTTTTTTGTTTAAGTCCTAGATAACTATACCTGCCTTTGTGGCATCTTAACTCAACCCTGCATCCCCATAACTCAAACAGGTGAGACTCTTTGACATTTACAGATGGTTTTCTTTGTTTTTCTTGAGCTAGCCTACACTTTTGTTTTTGCCTCCTATGCATACTAAGTCTATTGGCCTTTCCTGTTAAAGAGGCCTGATGGGAATATTTATCACAATGATTTAGAAAGAGAAGAAAGGGGACTGACCACCTTTAAGTGACCTTTGAAACTGGCAGATTTAGAGTAGCTTGAATTTTAAATTCTGTTTCTACCAAGATCTCATGCCCCAAACTCATTCTGCCCTATATCTTCTTAAGAATATTTATTTTTATTTTCACTTATGTGTATATGTACATATCTATGTAAATGTACACCTGTGTGTAGATGGCTGTAGTGTCCACAAGAGGGAGGTAGATCTCCTAAAGCTAGAGTTATAGGAATGAGTGAGCTTTGAGATTTAGATGTTGGGATCTGAGCTCAGATCTAAAGGATTGAGCTGTAAAAAATTGTAACCTATGAGCATTCTCTCTCTCAGGAAGACCAGACCCTTCTGTCTACAAATGTCTTAGTTAGGATTTCTATTGTTGTCACAAAAAACCGAGACTAAAATCAACTCAAGAAGGAAATTTTAATTCACCTTATGCTTCCAGTAATGATCTAACGTTGGGCAATGTCCGGGCAAGAACCAAAGCAGAAGCCACAGAGAAGGGCTGCTCACTGCATGTTCCTTACTTGATTTTCAGTTTGCTTCCCTTACAAGTCAGTACCACCTGCTCCAGAGTGAGGCCATTTACAGTGAGCAAATTTTCCACTATTATGAATAAAGAGAAGGCCCAGCATAGTTTGTTCCAAGGACTTTCTGGTGGAGGCGTTTTTTCAGTCTAGAATTAAACTTTCTAAATGAGGCCAGATTGTGTTCTATTGACAAATAACTAACCAGGCTACTCACTCTCTTGATTTTTCAGATCTTCACAAGGTAGATGGCTCAATTAGTACTTAAGACTACATTTAACACAGTATATTTTGCATGTTAAGATATGGTATCTTTTGGCATCATAGTAGAAGCAAGTGCTCAATAAAAAAGAATTTACACTCTTCTTTATTTTCATAATAAAATAAAAGAGAGACTGTTATCACTTTGATAGTTTAATTTCTAAATTTAAGCTTTTCGTGATTAACAAATAAAGTTGAAAAGCCCCTAAATACTTTTTGCAATAGAATTTGACAAAAATACCAGACAAAAATAGGGAGTAGGGTCTTATTTTGGCTCATGCTTTGAGGAGTTCCTCATAATGAGGAGGCATAATATAAGGAGAGTAAGATAACTGGATAGTTTGCATTCATGACCTGATGAAAGATGGATGCTTGTCTTCCACATACTTTATTCTAATCAGTCTGTACCTCCAGGCAATAGGACGATGCCATGTATATTTAGGGTAAGTTTTTGATTCTCACAAATACCCCAACAGACATGATCAGAGGTATGTGTCTTTTAGGTTCATCTAAATGCCATCAAGGTGACAGTCAGGGTTAACCATCACTTAGGATAATTTCAAATACAAAAATGTTGAGAATTAATTGCTTTTTTCATACAATATATCTGGTAACAGTTTCCTTTTCCCAACCCTTTCGATCCTGGCCATTGTAGATTGAGGAGATTGCAGCTGGTGTTAGTTTTATTTCCCTCTGGTATTATGCAGAGTAACTTCCAGTAAAGTGAATATTTAGTCATTAGTTGGAACGGCTCTAGTTACGCATCAACTCAACATTCCTGTGTTCAACAGAATACATAGGTGTTATTTTCAGCAACAAGGGCTCATCGGCACTTTGTAGACAGGAAGGAAATCCTTAGGTGCTTGGAGGTGAAAGACATCCAGTTAGATCTTTGACTACATAATAATTTTGTGATTCCATTTAGATTCCTGTCATTTGTGTACAGAGTAAGAAATTTTGTGCTAGGTGTCCATATGAGCCGACTGATGGCCTTCAGGTTTAGAGAAAACGAATATATTTTGTCATTTTTACATTGGAAATAATGATTTCATATTCACATAGTCCAAACGGAATAATTATGGATTATATTTAAAAGGCACAAGGTGTGGGGAGAATTCAGTTAAGTTCTGCATAAATCACATTACTGGGAAGACTTCCCATTTTCTGGCAGAAAAAAAATAGTTTTCTGGTAGAAAAAGAGAGTTTCATCTTGTTTATCTCCCGATGGTGATAAAACCTTTGTTGTTATGCTGATTCATTATCTGCAGGAAGCCAAAGATATTATTTAAAGGAGTGTGCTCAAAGGTGTCACATCTTCACATACTGAAAAGTTCTTTTTCCCACAACATGAGATATTTAGAGACTTTGATGCTGTAAACCCATTTCCTTTGAAGGAATCATAAAAGTTTACTTTATGCAGGCCTTTCTTGGAGTTTTAATGCATTCTGTGATGATACTTTACTTTCTCTACATACAGAAGAAAAGTAAGATTTACCTAACAAGGGATATGAAGGTATTCACTAGTTCACAGTAGAATAAGAGCACATTTTTCATTTGTACTTCCTTGTTTGTGTCCACATTTGTCTGTGCAACTGTATTTGGTGCGTGTAATCATGTGAAGGCTACATTAAAGGTCAGGCTTTTTCACACTTGCACAGCAAACACTTTCCCTGTTTAACCTTCTTCACTGTCTGTGCCTGCACTGTTGACAGCTATTCAGAGTTGGGCAAAGGCCTGGGGACTTAAAGAAAGACTCAATTCCTGTTCGGAGAATGCCATTTACTCTCTGAATCCCACTCAAAATATAAGGTACAAAGCAGTACGGACGTGAAAAAACACCCCTGGGGCAATCCCGTGTCAGTCAATGACCTTTGCTTCTTATTTCTTAGCTTATAAACATCTTACCACCTATAAACACATAAAGAACTGGCCCACAGAACAGGTTGTGAGTACCATTTGAGGTAGTGAAAGCACCAAGAGATGGGAAACGCTCTGCCATGAGAGGTGGCACAGCTACTGCAGGAAGGAAAGGAAGTAGAGACAATGATTCCACCTACTACATTCTAGTAAGAACTGTCATGTCTAGCCCCATTAATATAGATGAAATCGGAGCCTAGCACATTCAGCTTGTAGGAGCCAGATGACCTGTACCATGGTAAGAAATATTTGGGTAATAAGTGTCTAATGCCTGTCATAGGGGGTCCTTTCCAAGGGATTTATTTGAAAAACAAAAACAAAACAAACAAACAAACAAAAAAAGCCCTGAGATAGATTGAAGAAAGGAGAATTGGTCAAATGAGGAAGAGAGACAAAAAATGGAAATAAAATGTGGATGTTCTTGTCTGTGATTTTCCTCAGAGAAGGGTAAGAACACTTGCGCCAGCCACAGAACCCAAGAGGCATCACTAGCCCTGTCAGTCATGTGCTGTTTAAGATTTGTGAAAGTGTTTCAGGTTTGAATGACAGAAATTGTCAGCGAATGGGAACACTGTAAGTCATTAGGCTGCCTGAATAGCATAGAAAGCATGTGTAGAAAAGATATACCCACAGGAAAGATCTTGGCAAGAGACCTCAGGCCTGCCCAATGGAATGGGAAACAAACAGGAAAACCAGGGCTGGATCCAAAGGAGAACAACCAGGGAGAAGTTTGAAAAAAATTAACTAATCATTTTATTAACCATATCTGTGCAGGAGAAATATTGTGGCACTTACAGCATACTAGGAAAATTCTATCTATGAGCCTTTATTGAAACATAAAGAAAAGAAACCAATACACAGCCATAAGAATATAAACTGCCTACCTCTTTATATGATGCAGCATACTGGTAAAACACATAAGTTCTCAAAAAACTCACACATTTTTCTTTAATAGTAGTGGCCAGCCTGAGCAATTTGATGCATCATCAACTGCAGTTTTTAAAACCCGTCACTTTTCTGAAATAAGAGTTAAAATTTAAGTTTCACGATATGATATATAAAGTGTGTAAATTTCAAATATTCCCCCAGACAGTTTACTCAAATAAGTATGGGAGACTTTTCAACTGTGCAATGACACAGTCATAAGAAAATAACTGTAGTGTAGAATCAAGTAATGTTAGCGCATCAGTTGGTACACTGATGTGATGAAGCACCAGGCTTTCATCCTGAGAGGGGCAGAAGTGGGCAACATAATTGATCCTCTGGAGCCAGATAGTCAGACAAATGTTCTGATATTTTATGTCATCTTGTGCTTTGGTGGGTGAAACTTTAACAACATGCCATTACCATTACATGTCACTGTAACACATTTTAAGAAGGACTGTTATCAGGGCAGAGAAATCGAGCACCAGTCTGTGAAATACCTTCATCTTGGCGATAAGCCATCAATCTGATCTTTTGTGAATTTAAATACCTCAGGTAAGAGACAGAAAATTCACATCTAGGTATTGACCTTGGTGGAATGTGCCAGCGTCATTTACTGCCTTGTACAAGTTAGTTCCGTAGAGATAGACTTCCTATCCTGGCAATTGTTTTATAATTTATATGGCATGTCATATGAAGAGTTTTACAGGATATGTTATGTTAAAGTTTGTTCAAAAACTCAAACACAACAACGACAGAAATATTTGAAGCCATGTTGAAGTCATTTTCACCCTCAGGAGGCCTCACAAGCCAAGTGCAATTTGGACGTGGATTTGGAACAGGGCATTTTATGAGTTGCCATTTCCTCCTACTTGGCTTCTCTCCATTCACAGAACAGCTGTTAACAACAGGATCCATGGGGAGTTTGCTATCTGAATCTAACAAGCAACATCATTCTTTAGAGAAGCACCCGAAAGTCAAGCAAAAGCCATCTTGCTTGTCTTCAATGTGGGAATGGAAGGGTGGGAAATAAGGAGTGGTACTCCTTGAACAGGATATCCTGCCAGTCTATGTGTGCCTTGAGCCACGTGCTTAGAAGTAAGAAAACCCTAAGAATCAGGATCAGTAAAAGAACCAGCATGAAACTAAGTTTTCATATGTTCTTGTTGGGAGAGTGGGAAATAAAGTAAAGAGTAATTTTATTTCAAATGTAAATATCAGTGCATCTCTTTTAATTTAATTTTATTTTTGATAATATTGCGGAGTATTACATGTACATAAAGGGAAAAGCAATGAAAGGTAGCATGCTTGTCAAGCATTTGGAAACATAACACAAAGAAAAGACAACTGAGAATTAAAATAACACTCATGTCTTATAGAATGTAAGTTTTCCATGTCTGAGAATGGACTTTAAAATGACATAAAACATCTTCAAATCAAAGATGATGAGATAAAATGACCTTTTTAAGTAAAAAAGAAAAAAAGCTAAATCTATATCTCTGTTAGAAGTTGGAAACTTCTTTGTGAACCTGTTTTTCTTATCACCAATAACAGAGTGAGTTTGGATTTACCACTATACAATTTTAGTTCCTAGTTACAGAACAGTAGAGATAGGCTTTTGGCACAGAACTTTAAGTCAGTAATGTAAATGGTTGAGCCTATAATATCACACATTCAAGGATTGCATGGGCTACAGAGTGAGATTAAGGTCAGACAGGGCATCTTACTATCAGCCTTCTTCAAATTAAAAGTGGGGACCAAAGAGATGCCATACTAGTTAAGATGTCTTGTGGCTCTTCCAGGGGATTGAATTAAGTTTCTAGGACCCACGTCCAGTGTCTCACAATGCTTATTGCTCCAGCTTTGGTGTTACAACATCTCTTCTTGTCGCTGCCATCTCCGACCAGCAGAAAAGGAGTGATGACACAGCGTTCTTCTCAAAGTGGTTTATTCAGGAACTTTAAAGCATGCCAGTGAAAATCTTTCTCTCTCCCCCTGTCTCTCTTTCTATTTTCTTTCTGTTTCTCTCTCTCTCTCTCCTCTCTGCCCCCAAGCGCAGTCCCTTTATCCTCTCTCAACTCCACCTCCTCAGTCCATGTTGCGTGGCTGCAGTTCATAGGTCCACCTCATCTGGCCTGATGTCGCATCATGGGTGTGCCTGCGCAGCTCGCACAGTGGGAGTGGCTAATCTCTCTGGGGGGCATGAGGAAGTCAGGTGCTAGTCACAAGACTAGGCCGGAGTCACAAGACTAGGCCGGAGTCCCAAGTGTCATCTTAGGACTGCTGCCACACCCACTCTCCACATCTTCTGACTTTCATGGGTACCTGTGTACATGTAGAGCTTACACACAAGCACACACACACAAGCACACACACACACACACACACACACACACACACACACACACACACACACAAACCACATGCATACATTTAAAATAAGTTTGAAAATGAAATCAAAGTAAAACTTAAAACATTTGTTGATAAAGCTCAGAAGTTTAATACTCACTTAGCATGCTTGAAAAGCTGTGTTTAATCTCCAGTATTGCGAACCATTCTAAAATACCCAAATAATTGCATAAACTATACCACTTTCCATAGAGTTGGTTTATAATTTAATAGCTCATATGTAACTTTAATTTTTTCAAATCATTTTTTATGTTTTTTAAATGCTAATTTAGCCTTTCTTATAGTCCACAACCCACCAAAGGTAGTGGGAAAGGAATAATACAGGGGAAATGAACCTGTTTAGAAAGGTTCTTTGGAGATACTCCCCTCATTATTATCTGGAAATCAGCAGTTCAGTTCAGTAGCTTAATCTACTGGCAAATACTTCACAGATACCCTAGCAGTCCAGTTCAGTAGAGTGAGGCTAGCAACAGGATGTAGCAGAGACAACCATGTCTCAGCCTTGGCTTTTATGGGCCAAAGAGTCCTGGAGGAACATCAGTAAAAGCTCTTGGCTGTGCCTTTCTGAGAAAAGCAAAGATCAGCCAAGACCCACAAGTACCAGCAAGCTAAGCTCTGTCTCCCTCTCTTCGTGAAGTCCTATTTATACCCTCCAAACATCAAGTCTTCTCTAGACACCTTGTCTCAGCATATGTCTCCAATCACCCGGAGTCCTCAGAAGCATCCCGAAACTACAGCACACCACTAGAAGTTTTTGGTACATTTCTCTCAATAGAGTCCCAATAAATTCAGGTCAGTTACAAAATGTAAGACAGACCAATCCTGAGATGGATCTCAGTACGTTTGGACTAGCCTGTTCTACATAAATGGTTCTTGTTCAGGCACAATTACAATGTTAGAGTCTGTAAGTTAGTCTGTTTCAAATGCATACATACATATATACATACATACATGCAAATATACATACACAAGTATAGCTTCTTAATACTTCTATGTAGCTTTGTCAATTGGAAAAATGTTTAAAATTAATAAGGTCAGTTAGTATGTGATTATGGTGGGAGATGTTTGAAATCCCATAATTTGGGAGGTTGAGGTAGAATGATTGATAGATCAAGTCTGATTGGAGCAATATAACTGCTTGATACATACAAGAAAAGTTGTCTACCCCTTTGTACATCCAAAGAAAGAAAGAAATAAAAGAAGGAAAAAAGAAGGAGGAAGAAAGAATGCTTTATTTCTTTGTTCACATTTTTAAAAATCTCCAATTTTCAATTAGGTTGTACACCATGACTGATGCATATTATGTGAGATTTTATTACATCAAGCTACAATTGGAATAATCTTTTCTGCTCCATGTAATTCTAATGTAATAATTTTGGTCAAGGGAAATTTCTACTTTTATAAATATGTCATTCCAATGTGTTGTTAATCATCTTATACTCGTTACTAGGGATTTAGAAAGTAAACAATAGACTATTGCCAAAATGACTGTCTGATTGTTTATACATCTATTAATCCTCTCTATTTCTCTCTTTCTCTGTCTTTCTTTCATTTTGTTTTCAGACAAGGTTTCTCTCTGTAGTCCTGACTGTCCTAGGATTTGATGTCCCTGCCTCTCGAGTGCTGGCATGAAATACATGTGCCATCATATCTGGCACTTTCAGAGATAATAACTTTCCTTCTGCAAATCAGCTTGTATTTATTACTTTTAGAGTTACTAAATAGAACACAGGGATCATAATATTTTTCTTTTGTGACAGGTTGTTCTTAGTAACCCAGACAAACCAGGTACTCAGGATTCTCCTATTTCACTGAGTACTTACATCATGAATGTTTACCACCAGGCTGGACATGAAGGCCTTTTCTTTAGAGAAGAAAAATAAACAACAATCCTAACCCACCCCAAACCAAAGCAAAGCAACTCACAAACTCTTCCTTTGCCTATCACTTATCTTAGCTCTCTTTCGAGTGTGACAGAGAATCACTTAGTGAATTCTGGTTTCTTCCTGTGGGTTTATATGCCAGCAGTCAGTACGGCACGAAAAGGGACATAAATTATTTAAACCCTAATTTCTAATATTTAAAATCTGTAAAGGAATGTTTTAAATTCCTGTTTGAAATGTTTATCGTTTAAAATATCTATTAATGAATTTATTTTAGAAATTGGATTTTATATCACATACAAGTATATAAAATATATGCCATATATGTGGGAAAATTTAAGCTTAAATGATAAATGATAATTAATAATGATGCTTCAAGCAAAGTGGAGAAGGAAAAAAGAGGGCATTTATGATAAGAAATTTTATATAGGAACATATTTGAAAATAATCAATTATATAGCCATGCATAATATATTGTATATGCTCTAACATAAAAGATATTAATAGACTACACTTAATTCATTATTTCAAACAGGACAATAATCAGCAAATATTTTCTTAAAAGTCCAGATATTAAATGATTTTGCATTTGCAATATCTAGCTTTGATATCAAAAAAGAGACAATTCAAAAGAATTTTTTTTAAAAGAGACAATTTAAAAGCAGCCATGGATAACACAGGGGAAAACTGCATATGGCTATGGTCTAATAACCTTTTATTAGCAAAGGAAGGTGGCCACCATGCATTCTGAAACTTGCTATCATGTGTTTATTAGCTACTTTTTATAGTAGGTAGATACTACAAATTTGATCAAGTATCTAAAATATGTCATCACTTTTCAAAAATCTATCATTGTTTATTTGCAGTGAAGCAAACAGTTTCTGAGTTCAGGTCCTCATTTGTCACAAACAAAGCACTAAAGGGTGTGCCAAGATAATTGTTATGCAACAGTTTCCTGCTAGACTGGAACATTGCTTCTTGCAGGAAAGCTTTTAAAGCAGGAATATAAACTCAAAGTGGCTTCAGGAAGTACCTGAAACTGACCAGATTCTCTAGGTTCATTCTTTTCAAGAGTAAGCAGGCCAAACTACTGAGAATCACCCACAGACAAGCCAATCTGCATTGAAGACGCTGAGACAAGATCAGCTTTCCGGGAGAAGCAGAAACCAACACAGCTGCCTAGAAGAGGTTTCATTATAACTGAGTGCTATTGGGGTTACTTAAGAATGTAGGTAAGAACTTACTTATTCAAAGATAGTGATGTCATCAGTGTTCACCTTAGTATGCTAAGAGCTCACAGAAGCCACAAATCTAGAGCACACTTTCCAGCATTCAGGCAGGACAACCCCAATAACGTTCATTGGTTCACCAACTCAGACTTTTATAGTATCTTTCCTTTGATCTATTATGGGTTCTCTATCTAGGGAAGTGTATATTTGTTTCATATCTTGCCACACACCAGTATCAATCACAAACAGTATATTACCCTCTAAAGAGAGTTAAAATAAATGAAGAGTGTGTTTACTTTTTCATGATAAGTCTATATTTATGTAAAAAGACATTGGAATTATATAAAACAGAGCAAGATTTTTCCTCAAATGATGCAGAGTTTATACTTAACCAACGAATTTGCTCTGAGAACAGAATATTGATCAATATCAAATAATCAGAAGTTGGTATCATTTGAATATTTGGGATTTGAATATTTTTTTGCTGGTCTTTGAGAGTATCATATGAAAAAGTGTAAGTCAGCCTTCCCAAAGTCAATCAGTCATATGTACCATGAGATGTCAGAATGAGGCGTCTGACAACACCAGACAGAGAGTGAGAGCAACCTAACTATGCAGTCCCAGCTGACATGCCTAGGAACCATAAATATCACACAGGCTGGCATAGACCAGATGAGCTTTTCAGATGGTTTGTAGAATTGTGAGAAATATTACTAATGTATTTTCCTTTCAACTATTATGTCTTGTCATAGATTGTTATACATCCAAGGAAACTGAAATAATGCCACTATTCTATAATGTGAAATATATAATATTATATATCCACATGTATGCAAATATGTGTACATGTATGTCTGGTATATACATAGTAAACTTATTCAAAGCCTTTTAAAAGTTTGCAAGTCCTTAGTGTACTCCAGTTCTGTAACTAAAGTTGAAATATTTATAAGAATGCTAAGTAATGTGACATTACATTGACATCCTTTAACTGACTCTTATCTGCTTTAAGATGGAGAAAAGAAGGCATGAAGAAATGAGTACAGCAATGAACTTTTGTCCAAAATTAGAAAATGTAACATTTAAAAAATATGTCATGTACCATATGGCACATTGGCTTCTATTACTACAGTAATTCATAACATTTCTGCATGCCAGCACACTTAGTAGTCTGTACAATATGGTCTTCAGTTCACTGGCATTTGCCATTGCTTGGTATTACATTCTGTTAGTAGAAAGATGGGTGTTCTGACCATTTTAAAGGCCATTAATTCCCACAGTTCATTTAGTAACAGTTTCTTTGGTATATTAATGAAGTTCCAGAATATGTGAATGACTTCCTCCTTTTCCCAGGAACAGAAAAATATAACAACCACAAGACAAATTTTAGCTTTATAAGATATGCTAATTTTGGATCTCTTAGATATACATCTAAGAATCAGCCTCATGAAAACAACCACAGATAAAAAGACAAGTCATTTATTTGTACCAGAACCTTGCAGCATTTAGAATTTTGTGCCTTTCAAAGGGTTCAAGCTCTTTGCTACCCCATAGGATTTATGAATGGGACACCCTTTCTCCAGTGTCTTCATACTTAAACCCACATAATCCCATGACTATACCCCAAAAAGAAATTTCTCCTATGGTTTTCCATTTTCCCATGACAGGGACTCATCTTTATACTAGGGTAGGGGAAGAGATGTGGATAGTCTACAACAATTTGAAATTCCCAAAATATTTCTGTTATTTCTATAAATCCTGAAAAGTACTCAGTTCTTTATGCTATACATCTCAAAGAAGTACAAGTATTGATCATAAAAGACCACAGTTAAATAAATGCTTTACTGGGATGATCTTGGTGACAGTAATAAAACTTAATGGCTTAAAACCTCTAGTAATTACTTTCTTAGATGACATCATGTTCAGATAAGAGATGTTAGCTGGATTCACTTGGACTTATGAAACAGAATTAAACTGCAAGATACAATAAATTTGATGACTCAAATTGGTTTTGCATACATAGTTATAGCTTTACTGGTTTCCTTGTATGTTAACTTCAATTCCATGTCCCAGGTAGGTGAAAGAGGTAGCCCAAGGTCCTCTTTTGATTCATGTGCAGAGTTCCTTTTGATATATTATTCTACTGTTGAAAATGAATGAGGGTCTATTCAAGACAATAGAGGCTCTACCATTGGGAGTAAGATGTGATGTTAGAGATTAATTTATACTATAATGGAGGATGTATCGTTATTCAAGAATCTATGAGCATCAGGTTTAAAGAACATGTTAATGTTTGTTTGCACTGGAGAGAAGATCAAATAAAATCATCTTGCCTTTGTAAAAAATTATTTTATTTATTTACATTACAAATGTTTTCTCTCTTCCTGATCTCTCTTCCATAAACACTCCCACCTCTTCCCCCTGCCCTTTGCCTCTAAGAGAAAAAAATATTTCCCCACCCACCCACTCATATCCAAGCTCATCTTCCTAGCATCTCCTGGGGTGTCAAGCCTTCACAGAACCAAGTGCCTGTCCTCCTACTGATGCCAGATAAGGCAGTCTTCTGCTACAGAACTAATTAGGCAGTGCTCTTTCTCTTTCCATTGTGTGGAATTATTTGTTATAGTTAGTATTAGGTCTTTTTTGAAGGTCTAAAGGTCTGATAGAATTCTACACCAAAGCCATCTGGCCTTGCCTTTTGGAGGTGGATAGGAGACTTTTAATGAATGCTTCTATTTCTTTATGTGTTATCAAATGTTTAGATAGTTTACTGGATTTGGATTTAAACTTTGTATATGATATTTGTCTTGAAAATCATCCATTTTATCTAGATTTTCCAGTTTTGCTTTTGTAGTAAGATCTGATGAGTTTTGAATTTCCTTGGTTTCTGTTGTTTTACCACCTTTTCATTTCTAATTTTGTTAATTTGGATACTGTCTCTGTACCTTCTAGTCAGTTTGCCTAAGGGTTTGTCTACCTTGTTTATTTTCTATAAGAACCAGCTCTTAGTTTTGTTGGTTCTTTACATTATTCCCCTTGTTTATAATTGGTTGATTTCAGCCACAAGTTTTATTATTTTATGCCTTCTACTCTTCTTGGGTGTATTTACTTTTTTGTAATTCCTAGAACTTTAAGATAGGCTGTTAAATTGGCTTAGGATTTCTCCAATTTCTTCATGAATATACTCAGTACTGTAATTTTCCTCTTAGTATTGCTTTCATTGTGTCCTATAAGTTTGGGTAAGATGTATCTTGATTTTTATTAAATTCTTAAAAGTCATTGATTTCTTTCTTTATTTCTTCACTATGTAATCATTGAGTAGAGGGTTGTTCAGTTTCCATGACTAATTGGGCTTTTTGTTGTTTATATTGTTATTGAAGACCAGCCTTAATTTGTGATGATCTGATAGAATACATGAGATTATTTCTGTCTTATTGTATCTGTTGAGTCTTGTTTTATATCCCATTATATGAACAATTTTGGAGAATGTACCATGATGTTCTGAGAAGGTATATTCTTTTGTTCTAGGGTAAATTCTAGGGTAAAATTTTCTGTAGGTATCCTTTAAACATTTAATCTATAACTTCTTTTAGATTCACTATGTCTCTATTTAGTTTCCGTTTCTATGATTTGTCCATTGGTGAGTGTGGTAAGTTAAAGACTCCCTTTATTATTTTCTGAGGACAAATCTGTGTTTTGACCTTTAGTAATGTTTCCTTTGTCAATGTAAGTACCCTCATATTTGAGGCACAGATGTTCAGAATTGAGTTTCATCTTTTTTTTATTTGATTTTCCTTTAATGAGTATGAAATGTCCTTTCTCATCTCTTTAGATAACTTTTTGTTGAAAGTCTATATATGTTTTGCTTTTGATATTAGAATGACTACCCCTCCTTTTATCTTTAGACCATTTGCTTGAAGTTTTGCCCAGCCTTTTAATCTGAGATCACGTCTGTCTTTATCACTGAGGTATGTTTCCTGTATGCAGCAAAATGCTGGAGCCTGTTCATCTATGCAGTCTGTTAGTCCATTGTTTTTTTGTTTGTTTGTTTGTTTGTTTTTGTTTGCTTGTTTTTATTGGAGAATTGAGTCCACTGATGTTAAGTGATATTAAGGAAAACTGATTGTTGCTTCCTATTATTTTCACTATTGGAAGTGGAATTATGTTTGTATGGATATCTTCTTTTGGGTTTGTTGAAAGATGAATTTCTTGCTTTTCCTATGTTCTAGTTTCCCTTCTTGTGTCAGTTTTCCATCTATTATCCTGTGTAGGGTTAAGTTTTTGGAAAGATATTATGTTAATTTGGTTTTGTCCTAGAATATCTTGGTTCTCCATCTTTGTTAACTGAGTTTTTCTGGGTATTGTAGTCTGGGCTGGCATTTGTGTTCCCTTAAGATTTGTGTGACATCTGTTCAAGATCTTTTGACTTTTAGAGACTCTGTTGAGAAGTCTGGTGTAATTCTGATAGCTCTTCCTTCATATGTTACTTGGCCTTTTCCCCTTACTGCTTTTAAGCTTTAAATTTTCTTTCTTTGTTCAGTGTTTTGATTATTATGTGAAAGGAGGATTTTCTTTTCTGGTCTAATAAAGTTACTGTTCTGTAGGCTTCTTGTTCTGTTGGATTATTTTTGCATCGTTGAAGTACATAAAATTGTTTTCAATCTCAGTGATGTTTAGATAAGGTATATATTTTATTCTATTTGCATATTATGAAGTTCATCACAATATCACAGTACAATCTCTAACTTAAAGTCTAGAAAAGGTAAGCTATTTTCATTTTTATTATCTAGTCATAATAATTGACAAGGAAAACTGAGTAATAGTTAAAAAAAACTATGTGGCAACTGCATGTTTGTTTTAAGTGACATTAAGATCATGTGTATACTCGTTAACAATGCCAAACTATTATTCTAAGTTTTTTTTAGTTTTCTTTTAATTAATTAATTAATTAATTAATTTATTTATTTATTTATTTTTCAAATAAATTTTTAAGGTTGTAATTAAGTATTTGTGGGTACATATACATACACATATGTATATATGTAACAATAATATAGGAAAAGAGGCTATTAATTTGAGGGGATAGGAGAGAGACTAGGAGGGGCTGTAGGGAGAAAATGGGGTTGTAATACAGTTCTATTTTAATTAAAATATATTCTTTTTTGTTGAGCTTTACACAGCCTGTGAGTTGTTTCTGGGGTGTTCAGAGCTTTCTGGGGTTAGTATCCCATTATCAGTGACTGCATATTATGTCTGTTCTTTTGTGACTGGGTTATCTCACTGAGGATGATATTCTCTAGATGCATCCATTTTCTGAAGAATTTCGTTAAGTCATTGTTTCTGATAGCTGAGTAGTACTCCGTTGTGTAAATGTACCACAATTTTTGTATCCATTCATCTACTGAAGGACATCTAGGTTCTTTCCAGCTTCTGGATATTATAAATAGACCTGCAATGAACATTGTGATTCATGTATCTTTGTTGTATGTTGGAGCATCTCTGGGGTAAATGCCCAGAAGTGGAATAACTGGGTCTTAAGGTAGTACTATGTCCATTTTTCTGAAGAACCGCCAGACTGATTTCCAGAGTTAGAAGTTTCAAGTTCTTGTCATAGAGGTCCTTCACTTGCTTAGTTAGAGTCACACCAAGGTATTTCATACTTTTTGTGACTATTGTGAAAGGTATCCTTTCCCTAATTTCTTTATCCAGATGTTTGTCCTTTGAATGTAAGAAGGCTACTGATTTGTTTGAGTTAATTTTATATCCAGCCACTTTGCTGAACTTGTTTATCAGCTGTAGGAGTTCCCTGGTAGAAATTGTGGGGTTGCTTAAGTACACTATCATGTCATCTGCAAATAGTGATGTTTTTACTTCTTCCTTTCCAGTTTGTATCTCTTTGATTTCCTTTTGCTGTCTAATTGATCCGGCCAGGACTTCCAGTACTATGTCGATTGGTAGGGGGCAGTGGGCAGCCTTGTCGAGTCCCTGATATTAGTGGGATAGCTTCAAGTTTCCCACCGTTAAGTTTGATGTTGGCTGTTGGTTTGCTGTATATTGCTTTTATTATTTTTAGGTATGGGAATTGGATTACAGTTCTTTCCAAGACTTTTAACATGAAGTGGTGTTGGATTTTGTCAAATGCTTTCTCAGCATCTAGTGAGATAACCATGTGGTTTTTTTTTTCTTTAAGTTTGTTTATATAGTGGTTTACATTGATAGATTTTTTATATTAAACCATCCCAGCATGCCAGGGATGAAGCCTACTTGATCATGGCAAATGATCATTTTGATGTGTTCTTGGATTCAGTTTTTAAGGATTTTGTTGACTATTTTTGCGTCAATGTTCATAAGTGAGATTAGTCTGAAGTTCTCTATCCTGGTAGGGTCTTTGTGTGGTTTAGGAATGAGGGTTATTGTAGCCTCAAAAAATGAGTTAGGGAGTGTTCCCTCAGATTCTATGTTGTGGAATAGTTTGGAGGTTATTGGTATTATGTCATCAATAAATGTCTGATAAAACTCGGCACTGAACCCATCTGGACCTGGGCTTTTTTTGGTTGGGAGGCTTTTGATGACTTCTTCTATTTTGATGACTGCTTCTATTTCCTTAGGTGTTATGGGATTATTTAGATGGTTTACCTGGTCCTGGTTTAGCTGTGGTATCTTGTATCTGTCTAGGAATTCATCCATTTCCGCCAGATTTTCCAGCTTTGTTGAGTATAGGCTTTTGTAGTAGGATCTGATGATTTCTTGAATTTCCTTAGTTTCAGTCGTTATTTCTCCACTTTTCTTTTTGATTTTGTAAATTTGGATACTCACTCTTTGCCCTCTAGTTAGTCTGGCTAAGGGTTTATCAATCTTGCAAATTTTCTCAAAGAGCCAGCTCTTGGTTTTGTTGATTCTTTCAATGGTTCTTTTTGTTTCTATTTGGTCTATTTCTGCCCTAAGTTTGATTATTTCTTGCTGTCTATTCCTCCTGCCTATGCCTGCTTCCTTTTGTTCTAGAGCTTTCAACTGTGCTGTCAAGTTGCTGATGTATGATCTCTCCAGTTTCTTTTTTGAAGCACTCAGAGCTCTGTGTTTTTCTCAAAATACTGCTTTCATTGCATCCCATAGGTTTGGGTATGTCATGTTTTCATTTTCATTGAATTCTAGAAAATTCCTAATTTCTTTCTTTGTTTCTTCTTTAACCCTGCTATCATTTAATAGAGCGTTGTTTACTTTTTATGTGTATATGGGCTTTTTTTGTCTTTGTTGTTATTAAAGACCAGCCTTAGACCATGGTGATCTGAAAGGATGCACGGGAGTATTTCTATCTTCTTGTATCGATTGCGGCTCATTCTGTGTCCAATTATGTGGTCAGTTATCGAGAAGTTGCCATGAGGTGCTGAGAAGAAGGTACATTCTTTAGTTTTAGGATGATATGTTCCATAGATATCTATTAATTCCAGTCGGTTCGTAGTCTCTGTTAGTTTTACAGTGTCCTTGTTCAGTTTCTGTTTCCATGATCTGTCCATTGGTGAGAGTGGGGTATTAAAGTCTCCCACTATTATTGTGTGGGGTAAAATGTATTTTTTGAGCTTTATTAGGGTTTCTCTTATGAATATGGGTGCTTTTGTATTTGGAGCATATATGTTAAGGATTGAGATTTCCACCTGACAGATTTCCCCTGTATTGAGTAAAAAGTGTCCATCCTCATCTTATTTGATAACTTTTGGTTGAAAATCTACTTTATTTGATATTAGAATGGCCACTCCAGCTTGCTTCTTGGGGCCATTTGCTTGGAAGGCTTTCTCTCAACCTTTAACTCTGAGATAGTGTCTGTCTTTGTCTCTGAGATGAGTTTCCTGTATGCAGCAAAATGCTGGATTTTGTTTATGTATCCAGTCTGATAGCCTATGTCTCTTTATTGGGGAGTTGAATCCATTTATAGATATCAAGGAATAGTGGTTGCTGTTTCCTACTATTGTTGCTTTGGTAGGTTGAATTGTACCCATGTGTCTTTCTTTTATTGGTTTTCTTGCTTAGAGGTTTTCTTGTTTTTACTATGAGGTGGTTTCCCTCATTGTATTGGGTTTTTCACCTATAATTTGTTGTAGTGCTGGGTTTGGGGTCATATATTGTGTGAATTTAGTTTTGTCTTGGAATATCTTCCTCTCTCCAGCTATGGTGATTGATAGTTTTGCCAGGTATAGCGCTTGGGCTGGCACTTGTGCTCTCTCAGGGTTTGCATGATGTCTGTCCAGGCTCTTCTAGCTTTCATAGTCTCTGTTGAGAAAACGGGTGTGATTCTGATTGGTCTGCCTTTATATGTTACCTGACCTTTTTCCCTTACTGCTTTCAGTATTCTTTCTTTGCTTTGGGCACTTGGTGTTTTGAATATTATGTGTCAGGAGCAATTTCTTTTCTGGTCCAACCTATTTGGAGTTCTGTATGCTTCTTTTATGCTCGTGGTCATCTCATTTTTAAGGGTAGGAAAGTTTTCTTCCAGGATTTTGTTGAAGATATTTACTGTACCTCTTAGTTGAGATTCTTCACCCTCTTCTATTCCTATTATCCTTAGGTTTGGTCTTTTCATTGTGTTCTGGATCTCCTGAACATTTTTTGTTAGGAGCTTTTGATTTTTGCATCTTCTCTGACAGTTTTGTTTATGTTTTCAATGTTGTCTTTGGCCTCTGAGGTTCTCTCTTCCATCTCTTGTAGTCTGTTGGAAATGCTTGCATCTGTGACTCCTGATTTCTTTTTTAGGATTTCTACCACTAGTGTTGTCTCATTTAGTGTTTTCTTTATTGTGTCTTTTTCTGTTTTAAATTCCTTCCTTTATTTCTTCATCTCTTTGGTTCTGTTTTCTTCTAGTTTTTTGAGTGTTTTGTTTTTTTTGTTTTTTTTTTTTTTGCTTTTTCTTTAAAAGCTTCTAATTCTTTATGCTTTTTCTCTCGTTCTTGTTTAAGGATCTCTATATAGTCTTAAGGTAGGATTTTGTGTCTGAGTCTTTTTTTTTCTGGAGTGTTTGACATTGCGCTGTTTGTTGAGATGGGAGAGCTGGGTTCTGTGTTGCCAGGTTTTCTTGGTTTCCCTGGGGTACGTTCTTTCGTTTTCCTCTTGCCATCTTGTTTTCAGTGATTGGTACTTGCCTTTCCCTTTTACCTGGTCTGTGTCCCTGGATCTCTGATGTTCCTGGTCTCTGATGTTCCGAGTGCTTGTTGTGTACCCCGGAAGCTGCTGGCTGGGAATAGATGGCCTGATGCTGCCGGGTTCCTAGATCCCTGGATCAAGCCGGGCAGTCAGGTGCACAGTTTCCCCGTGCTCTGCTGAGATCTCTCTGCCCCCTGGCTAGTCAGAATCTGTTCTCACCCGGTTCTTGCCAGTCCTGTGTTTTCTGGGTCTCTGCTTTTTCTGGTTGCAGATGTTCTGATAGCCTGTTGTGCTATTCTAAGTGTTTTAAATAAAGCTACATGTATACAGAAAGCCAACAACAATTGCTTTGCAATGTTCATTTCAGGTTCTTCTATAAGAGTTTTACTCACTAGAAACACATGTCAATCAGTAAAATGAGAGGTTTTCTTAAACTAGCTTTTAAAGTGATGTCAGTGTCATTAGTTCAATTTAAATACATAGCATAACTTGTGACAGGAAACAAATATGAGTGCAGAATATGATATAATATAGAATAACATTGCTGGAGACAGTTTCTCATCTAAAATTCTATTTAAATGCATTTAAGTACATATTTGTACCTGCTCTGACTTTCACAAACCTAACAAATTAAGACATAAAACTGCAACTTACATTTTGTTGGTTATATGAGACTCAAAATGATATTACTAGGCTATCCACTTAGAAATATTGTCAATGTAACTGACCCAATATTTTTCAGAATCTGTGGGAATATTTTTCTTGGAAAGGATTAATTATTTTAAATCATATTTTTACAGTCTGGGTGGTTACTTTTTTAAATATATATATCCTAATAGTGTTAGAGTGAATTATAATACAAGAAAAGACGAAAGATGAAAGGAAAGAAAGAAGCAAAAAGAAGAAATGGCTTTCTCTGCCTCTCCTCCCTCCCCCTTCCCCTCCCCCCCCATGTGTTTCTGGTGGCCTCTTTTCTTTTTTCTTTCTCCTCTCTCTTTCTGCCCTTATTTGTTCCCTTTCTATTTCTGCCTTTACTCCTCCTTTTTCTGATTTCACAAATAAACTTCATTTATGTTAAAAAAAAACAAAAGTAAGAAAAACAAGCTCAAACCAAGGCCGAAATTAAACCAAACCAAACTAACACAAACTAACAATAACAACAAAGACCACAGCAATGAGAATTCTATTCTTACTGAATATATGAGATGAAGTTTGTTGTTCCTTAATAACGATACAAAATTCTTCATGCAATTATTACTTAATTGAAAAACCCCAGCATAGAAAGACAACCTGTCATATCTGGATGAAGTTAGGTTATCTTTGTAGCTTCCTCTGCTTTCTATATTATCGACAAGTTGTTTTGAAAAAAGGTTTTGAAACATTTCAGTCAAATAGGGAGTCTGAACTGGGGAGGGGAGAGGAGGGCAGAGAATACAGAGAGAAGATTTAGGTAAAAAGAAAGGACAAAACATAACTGTCTTGAGAAAACAGAAAAGAGGAAGCAAAACAGGTGAGTTCTGAAATGGCAGGAGGAGAATGTTGAAATTGATTAATGTATTTCATATCTTGATTATGGAGTTGGTTATACAAGATCAAGCAGCAGAAATGTCACCAAACTGCACACCTTAAATATGACGATTCTTTTTGTCATTCATATTGTTATCATACTATTTACCTGCAATTAAATAGAAAACAAGGGATTTGATTTTTCAAGGAAATATTTTGTCTTCTTATTGTTTAAGTAATTTTACAAAATGTGGTTTTATATGTTTTTAAATGTTTCAAGAATGTATGCTATGTGTGAGGTCCTTAGAATAAAATGCATTACAGGGAAGATTTTCTATCATAGTTTGGAAATGGACATCATGATTTTTTGAAGTTTTGTTTATTTTAATTTTTTTGCTTATTTTGCTTCTTTGGAACAGAGATGTTGCAAAGTGATATGAATGACCAGGGTTGGCAGTGTAAACTTTTTGCAGAGCCAGGATTCAGATGTATGTGATTTGACTTCATACTTTTCCTTCTACATTAGCCTATCAAGGCTAAATTTTTCTCTAATCATTATGTAAAATTCAACTTTAAAATCTGAGACTATACCTTTATGGTAAATACTTGCTTTAAATGCACAAAGCATTGAAATCAGTTCCCAGTATTGTACCAAAAAATCATCATGATGGCTTAAAAGATATTAAATACACATTTATCCTTATTTAGCTTTTCTCTTATAATCTCCATGTACATTAGAATGCATTTAAAGGTATGTAGAGGCATGTACTAGCTTTAGCAGTACAGTTTTTGACAATCTGTCATCCTCTCCAAAACATCTCCAGACCGTTTTCAGAGTACAGTAAGAAACAATCTGCAGCTCCAGTCACGTGACAAATGTCATCAGGACAAAATGGTAACCCACAGATTGGGTAAAGATCTTTACTAATCCTAAGTCCAACAGAGGCTGTATATATATATATATACATATATATATATATATATATATATATATATATATATATATGTGTGTGTGTGTGTGTGTGTGTGTGTGTGTGTGTGTATTTAAATAACTCAACAAGCTAATTACCAAACAACCCATTCAAAAAATAGGGTAAAGAACTAAACAGAATTCTTAACTGAGGAATCTCAAATGGCTAAGAAGCACCTAAAGGAATGTTCAATATCCTTAGTCATCAGGGAAATGCAAATCAAAGCACTCCTGAGATTCCACCTCATACCACTCAGAATGACTAAGATCAAAAACTGAGGTAACTGCAGATGCTGGCAAGGATGTGGATAAAGAGGAATGCTCCTCCATTGTTGGTGGATAAAGAGGAATGCTCCTCCATTGTTGGTGGGATTGTAAGCTAGCACAACTGCTCAGGAAATCAGTCTGGCAGTTTCTCAGAAATTTGGACATAGTACTAACTGAGAACCCAAGCTATACCACTCCTGGGGAATATACCCAAAAGATGCTCTACAATGTAACAAGGACACATGCTCCACTGTGTTCATAGCAGCATTACTTTTAATATCCAAAAGCTGGGAACAATCCAGAGGAATGAATACAGAAAATGTAGTACATTGATACAGTGGGGTACTATTCAGCTATTAAAAACAATGACTGATGAAATTTGCAGGCAAATGAATGGACCTTGAAAATATCATCCTGATTGAGGTAACCTGGTCACAAAAGAAAACATATCGTGTGTACCCGGTGATAAGTGGATATTGGGCAAAAATCATGGATGTGTCATGATACAACTTATAGGCCATATGAAGCTCAAAAGAAGAAAGAGCAAAGTGTGGATGCTTCATTCCTACTGAGAAGGTGGAACAAAATAATTACAGGAGATAGAGAGAGAGAAGGAACTTGGAGTGAGGGAGGAGGAAGAGGGAAAAGGGGAGCAGGACCAGGTGTGACAGGAGAGGGGGTGGGGAAAGTACAGAGGAACAGAAATTTAAATGAAGACCTGTAGCAGTAAGGGATGGGAAACAGGAAACAGCCACCAGGAAGTTCCAGATGCCAGGAAACAAGAGGCTCCAAAGACCTAACAGGGATGTCATTAGCTGAAATACCCAACAAAGGAGAAAGAACCTGTAAAGACCATATTCAGATATTAGGCATAGCCTATCCATCTCAAAAATACCAACACAGAATTGCTTCTGTCTAAAAGAAATGCAGGGACAAAGAATAGTGCAGAGGCTGACAGAAATGCTATCCAGAGATTGCTCCACATGGTTATCCATCCCATATTCCAACACTAAACCCAGACACTATTCCACTAAGAAGTGCTTGGTGACAGGAGCTGTCTCTTGAGAGGATATGCCAGAGCCTGAGCAATACAGATGCTGGTGCTTGCAGCCAACCATTAGACTGAGCATGGGGACCTCAATGGAGAGAGTTGGAGGACTGAAGGAGCTGAAAGGGTGTACAACCCCATAGAAAGGTCAACAGTATAAACCAACTAGAGCCACCAGAGCTTCATAGGACCAAAGCACCAACAAAGAATACACATGAGCGTTTCATAGCTACAGACATATAATGATTAAATATAACCATTCACATTTTCAGAGTTGTACCATTTGAGTGCATTTTCTAACATCTCTCCTTGGTATGTATTGTCCTAGCAGATCTGTATAGTTAATATTTCTGTTCAAACATTGTCTACAAATTTATAAAGAATCCTTTAAGTAATATTGTCAATAATAAGAATTAAACAGAAAAGCTCTCTCTCTAAATGATTTTAAAATCCTCTGTAGTAGACCATATTTATACTTTAAGAATGACAAAAAAAATTCACAGGAATAAGTGGCCACTACGCACACTATTAGACTGGTTTAAATTGATTATATCGTATGGTGTTTTTCATACTTATTGACTGGTCAGTAATAACAAAAAATAGCATTTTGAGAAATAAAAATATTTAATAAGTTTCCAGTCTGCTTTCTATAAGACAATGCCAGCATTATATTTTGTTACATATTTTCAGGGATTGCTGTGTGTCTGCTCCCTGTTACCTTGCTCATTGAATTAGTCTGGAATTGTTTACAGATTGCAAAAGAACAACAAAGCAACTCCTTTGGTGAATATCTTTGAAAACACTTACGTCAATGGGATATTATTTCCTCTTATGTCAAAGATCTAAACGAATATGAATTTTAAAAATGCATATCTTAAGAAGAATCAAAGATAATAAATAATATTTCAGTGGGTATATGAAGCATATGTAAGGGTAAGTCCCATGCCCAGCAGTGATGAGCCAGTGTAAAATTATCTCAATAGTAATTTTTTTTGTGTAGACCTTTGTCTCTTATTGCTTTATTTGGGCAGTTTATTTTTGTACATTGCTCTTTTGCTCATTCATTATGGATTGCAGTTTTGTGTTTTTATGAGATTTGGTGTGTGTGTGTGTGTGTGTGTGTGTGTGTATGTGTGTGTGTGTGTGTGTATGAGTTACTTTTTATTTATTTTGTTAGGTTGTTTCTCATCTACTTTCTAAAGAGATCAAGAAATGAAAGTTTGGGAAGTGGAAGAGGGTCTGCAAGGAGTAGAGGAAGGAGAAATCATAATCAAGATATATAATATAAAAATTATATTCTTTAATAAAACAAATAATTTTAAAATGCTAGCTACAAATGTTTTGTGCACACAGTGTAAGAGCTAAAAGTTCTCCATTGGTTGATATTATGTTTATTCTTTTGATAACCTAATAAATGAAAAAGATACAAATTAGCAATAAAAACCCTTAAAAACTTAATTTGAATATATTTCTTTAAAAATTGTCTTCATACATACCACAAACTGTTAGGATGAACTGTCTGTGGCTGTATGAAATTTTATGTATGAGTTACAGTAAACACACCATTCTTAAACTATAAAGGCTTCCTCAGTGCATTGTTTACATTTCTTCTTGAGAAACTGAATTGCCTAAAGCAAAATTTATTAGGTCTCTTAAAAATGACATCAACAGTTAAGGAATATGGGCTTCACCAAAGAGAAATGCCTATGAACAATAAATATTAGACTGGCTATTCAGTCAGATCATGCTGATGCAGCATTGTAATTAGCTGATCTGTTTAAAATGCAAAAAGAATAAAATGTGAACGTATGAAGCTGCATCAGCTACATTACAGTTTCTAGTCACCAAGGGGAAGTACCCGCGACTAGCTGTTTTGTTATTTCATTATAATTTCAAATCTTTTTTCTAAATACAAATATAAACAAACTTAAAAGCTCAGAGTTTTTAACAAAACTGAAAACAACAGAGGCTTGGAAATTTTCTTTACAAACATCTTGATTCAGAGCTAGATGGCCTCATGAAAAGCATTCTCTGGTTTCTTATGTCCTTGGCTTTATTAATAGCCCAATATAGAGTTGTTGAAAACTATTGATAACACATTTTTTGTTGCTTAAACAAAATGAATTAATATCTCAGAAGATAGTTCAAAAACTATCCCTGGATTTTATAGGTATTAAACATACATACACATACATATACATGTTTATATAGACACATGAAAATATACACATGAACAACTACATGAATTAATATACTCATACATGCATAGCTACATGCATATATACAAATAACCCAGACATACACAAGAATATGTATATATACATTCATATACCCATATATGTATACATACACATATATATGCACACAATATACTCATATATATTCACATATACAAAAACACATGAATATATGCTTAAATACATTTATGCATAAATATATGCAGACATATGCATGTATACACACACATATATATATATACATACATATAAACATGCATTTGTACATACATACCCACATGTATGGGCATATAATTTACATACATCCAAACATATACATATACAAATTTACACATGGTTGCATATATTTAAATAAACACATAGACAAATATTTGCATGCATACATTCATGGGTATATTTATTTTTGAGTTAAAGTTTCCTTATTTCATGCCTAAGTCTGATTTGGAAAATTGAAGTTTAAATTCTAAACACAACTTCAAATATGTTGATAATTAAAATAAGTGTAGCAGTAGAAAATGCTGAAATTAAAATATGAATATTGTGATTATATTTCAAGTTTTAAAAATCCAAAAATGGCACACACGAACCATTATGAGTTGAGCAGAAGCACTTGATAAGTTGTATCAAAAAGAATGGCTGGGAAAACGCACACACGAGGTATGTCATCCTTCTCGGCAGAAAAGTCCTGAGAGAGGAATCAGTCCTTCCTAGAGAAAAGAGTCTGCTGCCAAGTAGAACCACTGAGCTTGAGTATATAATAAATATCATGTCCTCAGAATATAGAAATGTGCCAAAAAGTGACCTATGGGAAGAAGTTGGCAACTTTATTTGTTGGAGGAAATTTGATCTAACCTCTAACAATATTTTATAGGCAAGATGAAAATATCAATATTTAATGAGCAGAACATGTAAAAACAAGTTGATGCTACTAGAGGGTAGAAATCTTGAAAAATCATCTGGTATACTACATGCCTATAAATAAGTTTTTCACCACCTCTGCTGTATGGCATTAAAATCATGGCATAGAATAGATAATATTTAGTATCATCATGTGTTTGATATCTGCCCCTAGTTACGTGTCACTCAGTAATATTACTTGACAAAGTTTAATATCAATCATTTGAATCTTCTCTGTTCTTTCCACACCTATTGACCTCTGTAGACACAGTTTTCAATGTCCCTAAATCCTATTAGTAACTTGACAAAGTCAGACCCATTAACTTGGCAGAGCCTTAATAAAAGACCATTTGTTATTCCTTCCCCTGCTGAGTCTTCAGGCAAGATTCCATAAATGATGGACTATTCTATTTCCTAGTTCCCAGTTTTATTAGTTTCCAGCCAAAACTTAATCAAGATTTAAGGTCAATGAATACAGAGTCCAGCCTGGCCCTCTTCGAGAGTGATTGTATAAGATAAATGGAACTTGAGAAGATTCTTACTGGAGCCCTTAGGGCTTACAGAAAATAAATAGGAAGGACCTGCTCAAAGACGTGTTTGCAACATTTCAATGGCCTGGTGAGCTTGTAATTTGGAAAAGCAAACCCAGCTAGGGCCAGCCAATGCAATAACAAGTACAAAGGGAAGCTTGATTGTTTTTCTACGCATGAAAACATTAAGGAAATTAAGACTTCCCCCTCTATCCAAGTATTCCCTGTAATTATGGATAGCAAGCTTCTTAGTTCCTATCAAGTGTGGAAGTGCTTTTACGTGGATACTTACTGAATAGTTGATTATTAGAAGCAGGCAGGGAAGCAAGCTTACTGAGCATAATTCACAATGCGCTGGGGAAGAGACCATTGCTTCCCAATACTGCTGGGTAGTAATTTCCAATGAGTCATGCTGTCAATTCTTGTCCTTATTTAAAAGATGTGAAAATGCTGATATTTAATGTTGTAGCTTAAGCTCTGCTCAGGTAAAAATTTCATTTCTTTTTCCAGTGTGGTTCAAAACATTCTCACCTTGGAACGCTACGTGGAAACAGAAGGGGAACCAGAGAATAAAAATCAAGACTAGATATTGGAACAAAGCAAGAAAATGATAAGTGTGTTGTGAACTGTTCAAATGCCTGCCATGGTCTTGCTGAGGGTTGTGAGCAACTTCATTGCAATCAGTCATAACACTTAACAAGCAGAGCTTGTGTCATCAAAGAACAGCCTGTCCCCTGCCTTAAATTTAGTCTTCAGGTCAATGCTTTCTTCTACTCCTCGATGAAACCTGTAATTGACCCTTAAAGCTTTTCTAAGTAAGCTTGATTAGAATAACAGATCTCCATTACCTTCACTCCAACAACATAGCTGCCTCTAATGAGGTACTAGTTGAGGTCTTTGTAAAAGACAGCTTTGCTCCCAGTGTCAGGTGAGAACTGCTTCTCTGATTGTTGACCACATGTACCACTTTCAAAGAAAAAGGGCATATATTTCCTTATCTCAGTTCAACCAGCGCTTCGATTTCCTCACTGTTCATTGAATTCGCTGTATTTCAATTGAATAAATTGGAGCAGTGGGAGACAGGAATGTAAATGGATGCTGAAAATAGCCAATGACAGGCGTCACTCTGAAGAAATAGAAAGCTCTGGATTTGGCAGATGTTTAAGCCCTGTCTCACCAAACTTTCCTATTTTTTTGATTATCCAACTCATTTTTCCATCAAGAATTGAGTTAATCACCTTTTATTCTTTTCCCTCAGTAGTCTTTTTGAAGCCCTGGGTATCTTTCTGCTGAGAAATTGCATATGCTCAAGACACTCAGTAGTGATTTGATGTTTGTTCCTTCTAGTCTGTCTGTCTCTATACAGGTACAAAATGAAATACTCATCTCCAAATACCCTGAAAAATATCTGGTCATGAGCACTGACCAGATCTTAGAATAACTGTTGGTATTCTGTTTTAGCATCAGAAGAGCTCAATAACTACTCAGTTCATCTTTATTTTCTTTCTTTCATGTTAGATTCCTGTCCATGGTGCTCAATTATCTAGAAACAGGACAATAATTGCTGTTCTGAGGTTCCCATTGAAAGCCCTGTAACCGAGTCTTGAAGTCAGAGAAATTATTTCCTACAATTTGTTCTAGAGTACAGGTGACACGCATTGTGGAATTTTTTTTCTCCAAAATGATATTCTGAATCCTCTTATATCTTCAAAGATTATGAGTATAAAAGTTATAAGTAGTTGATGAATGCATTGAGATCTCTTGGAAGTGTGATGTACATTGTCATGACATTTCAATGTGATATCATTTCCGTTGGCTTTTTCACAAACGGCTTTCATGTTACATGGCTAAACTTTATAAATGCTATCAGTGCTCATATAAGGAGGCTTAATAATACCATTTATTTGTGTATTTATTGAGCAAATACAATGAATTGTACTTTTGTCTGGGCACTTAGCAGAATTCTTGTGGGGTGGGGTAAGTATTTTAAGTCTTTAGTGTTCAGTAATCTGAAAATGCTACGTGAACCACTTTAAATTTTACTAATAATTTTAACTGTAGATTATTTATTGTAATTTTATCATCATCATTATTTCTTTTCCTAGACTAAGAGAATAGATGCCATGAAAAAGTGAAGAACTTGTCTTGAAAAAAGTAAGAAATTGGGTTCTGCTGAACTTGGAGGCACTTACACTGTAGGATATTTTCTTTCTTTCTTTCTTTTTCTTTCTTTCTTTCTTCCTTCCTTCCTTCCTTTCTTTCTTTCTTTCTTTCTTTCTTTCTTTTTTTTCCTTCCTTCTATCTTCCTTTCTTTCTTTTTTCCTTTCTTTCTCCCTTTCTTTTGCCTGAAATAATTATTTCTACTGTGTTTCCATAATCACCTTTTCACGTTTACCCAGTTACACATGCACAGACTAGATGAATGAGCTTTCAGATGAGTTTTCCAAATGATTAATGAATAATATTTAGATGTTTGTTCAACCATCATTTGTTTCCATAGACCATAGAAGCTGCAGATACTGTAGGCTAATGGAATTCTGAACCACACTGTTCAGAAGCCTCTCACAGGTTTATAATGTATTTTCCAGAACAGTTTGGTTAAAGAGTATCCAAACCACTCTTTTAGTCAGAAGAAAAACTAGTTAAAGAAAATTACTAACATGAAAGACCTGAGGACTAAGTCCAAGAAGACTGGGTTTTCCACTTCACCAAAGTGTCATGACACATTGACATTTAATTTCCATGGACTTCATTTCTTTTCGCAAAGTTTTGAATTCTAAATAAAAGACTCAATTACTTTACTCATTTATTACTAATGTTATCATCATCATCAGTTCCATCAACATTGTTTGAAAATTATTATGTAAAGTCTAATGTGAGAATTTATCATTTAGATATTCCCCATTATTTCTAATAAAGAAAATAATTATAAAATAATTTTGTATATTTTATGAATTGCTTACTTTTCTAATTGAACTATGATCAACATGTTGGAGAGCATTCCACTTCATCAACGTGTCATGTCAGACTGACATTTAATTTCCATGGACTTTACCTTGTCCTCTGGTAGCATATTAAGGTTGGAGGAGACACAAGAGATCAAAGCCTGCAAATTCGATAGCTCATGCACTGGAGAGATAGACATAAGCAATCTTGTAGAAGCCACAGAGTTTTCACCCTATTTTTGACATGTGTCATGAAAACCTTACCTGTGCATGATGAGTTAAATATATTTTTGCATGAAGATAGCTTCCAGATGCACAGCCTACTCATACTTTATCCATTTTGACAGTAAACTCAGCCCAGTGAAAGAACATGTTTGGATTAATCTAGAGTGGGTCACCAAAAGCAAGTGCTAAAATAAAGCCATAAATCTGCAACGCTCAATAAAGCAGTAAGGTTAGTACATTTCCTCTAGTTGTCATTCCCCGAAGTGAAAACAGATGTAGTATTAGAAGCATATCCAGCTCCAAATCTGCAGGCAGTGCCCAAACCACAAAACCACCACAGGCACAAGACCTCATCTTATTTAATTGAGACTGCATGAGAGATGAGAGTAAAATACTACCTCGGGTTTTAGCTCACAGTTTTCCACAAGCCAGAAGAACAAACCAGCTCCAGATGTTTAGATGGTGTACACATTTCTCCTTCTAATATTTCATGTGGCCTCCTAGCTGATTGTTCATAGCAGTTCTCACCAGACAATAATAATTTATTTAGACATTTCTCCAAAGATGGTTTGTTGGGTATAAGTGTCATAATCATCTCACTTCAGCCTTGACCATCATAAGACTGAACAGATGTAGCTTCCTGGAACCACAATATAAATCTAATTTTTAAGCCATTTCAAGATGCTGTCTAACTAAGGACCTGCCACTGTAATGGCCGCTCGCTACAGCTTTCAACAAGAAGGTATTCAAGCTAAAAATATGATGATATTTAAATCAAGTAGCATGCCATATCTTTCTAATGTTCAGCAGCATGTTTTTCATCATTTTCCATGTCTCTGTTCCTAAGAGACCTGAGCTGAGGCAAAATCAAGTGTAATGCTACAGTAAGCAAATGCAATCAGGGCTGTTTTATAAACATTCTGAATGTTATTTTCTAGAAGTCAATGAACTAGTCTTTGTTTTCACTTATAGACTTATCCCCAAACCATAGACACTTGCTAATATTGACATAAATTAGCATATGTCAGTTTTTATACATCTTTATCTTAGATTTTTCCCTTCTCTGAGATGTAAGTTGACAGTATGAAATATAATTTCAAAAGCACAATGGGTCTGTTGTTTGAAAAGTATTGAAAGCATCACCTCCTAAACCATATGAGGAGTCATTGGAAATTAGTACTACCAGTGTGTGTGAGTATATATGTCTGTGCTGCGTGTGTAAATGTGTTGAAGATTTGATTTTCATTGTTGTATGAAGAAAACTACTTCTCAAACCTTCCTCTACTCATACCTGATTCTACGTCCTTGAAAGTCTCTCTAAACACTTCAGTTTGAAGTGGTTTGGGCTGCTTTGTTTGTTTGAGGGTTTAGTTTTCTTGCTGATGTTTGGCTTTGTTCTGTAAGCGTGTCGCCTCCAAAAATCTTTAATTTTCCTAGAAAATTTTAACTATTGTTCTTATTTATTTTGCCTCAAAAAATTCCTACAAAAATAAGCTATGTTACCTTTTTATTGAGACAATAAAGGTGAAAAGTTTATTGACTTAACCGGTACAAATGTACTTTCTTACAATTATAAAGGTTAGATTCCAACATTACGGGCAAATGCCAACATGTTTAGAGCTTAAGTGCTGATATCTTTCATAGTTGCTGTAAGCATGCAGCCATACTGACTTTTCTGCCTTCTAAATGTATATGTGTTCTTTACCTCACAGCCCCTCTTTTGTCTTAAAAAATAAGCACCTTCTATTCTCTCTCTATTGGTCTAACAACCATGCTTCCCTCTAATCATAATTTCTATTACTGGGCTCCTCTGGATAATTTCTTCATATTAAATCAACTGGCTAGTAAGCTTAGTTACATATACACTCATACTTTCCTTTGATATTCAATACAAAATATTTAGAGATTTCAGGTTTAGCTATAGGTACCCTTGGTGCTTAAGAGATGAATGGAGTATCCTACCATGAAATGGTCAACAGAACATTCTTAATATGATCCTGTCTAGTGCTAGAAAACTGAATTCTAGTATGAAATATAGTTTAATTTTTCACAATTCTGCTCATTTATATCAATTTTATTATATTTATACCCATATATTAGATTTAGATATTCTGGTTCATGAATGGTTGTTCTAGATTCATTTCTGCCTGTAATAAAATACCTGAACAAAAGCAACGTTTATGGAGAAAGAGTTTGTTTAGTTCATACCTACAGGTTAAAGTCAATCACTGTAGGAAGATCAACGTGGTATCTTGAAGGTCCTTGTCAAGTCCAGAGTCATGGAGAAGAGAGAGAGAAAGAGAGAGAGAGAGAGAGAGAGAGAGAGAGAGAGAGAGAGAGACAGAGACAGAGAGACAGAGAGACAGAGAGACAGAGAGTTAATGCATCAAGATTACATATGCTCAACCTTCTTTCCATACTTATATACTCCCAGATTTCAAGCCCAGGGAGTGGTGCCACCAGGTTGGGCTTGGTCTTCTCAAATCAATTACCACAATAAAGGCAATACAGTACAGTTATGCCCATAAAGTAACCTCATCTAAATACTTCTTCAGTGATATTTTCTTCATTGGTTACCTTAGATTGTGCAAAGTGAAATATTAAAACCATCAGAGTGATTTTATCTTTCTAATTTAAGGTCTACTATTTTTCGTAAGCATTATGGACATTATTTTTATTATTATTGAGATTTTCAAAAGGGTAAAGCAAAATGAACATTTTTTTTTTTCAAATTTGTTCATTTTACATGGTTGCTGTGATTTCAATTACTATTTGGTGAGTTCAGTGTACTGCATGCCAAAAAGCACTATTTCATGGGAAAATGCTTCTCTCTTGGAGACCTTTCTGAAGAGGATTTCACAGAAGTCAGTTAAAGTTACTCAATCTGAAATTCATGTGTGTGTGTGTGTGTGTGTGTGTGTGTGTGTGTGTGCACATGCGCGTGTGTTTATGTACAAACACATAGTAGCTTAGCTTGTGAATTGATGTGCCTCAGTTGCCCATTTTATACATATTTTACAAGAAATCATTTTTTCCTTCTTCATAAATACCTCTCATGGAGGCAGAGATGCCACCAAGAGATAAGAAAACTTGTACAAAGTCACACAATAAACATGAGTAATAAAAAAGGATTAAAATTAAAACTTCTGATTGATACAATCATTTAATCATAACTCATTACAAGAACCGAAGGTAACCAAATGAATGTAGAGCCTGGAGCTCAGCTAAGAGGATTTAATGCTCTTTCAGAAGTCTCAGATTTGGTTCCAAGCATCTGCAACAGAAGCTCATAACCACTTCTAATCCCAGTTCCAGAGATTTAATGTCCTTTGGATTCTGAGAGCAACCATATATGTAGGACATATAAAGTCACAAGGACACACAGACACACAATAGTCAAACCATCTTAAGTAGAAATCTTCAGTTAGCCTTTGAATGGAGAAAATTAAGAAATAGCAATTCAGACAATTTCAGGTGACATTACATTTGTGACATTCAAGATATCTGGGAAGGGCTATAATAGGATATAATTAACTTACAAGACAAAGGTATTTACATGAAGATGGATCAGATAGCACAGTACAGAAAGCTCGAGAAAACAGAAAATGAGATAGAAAATAAAAGCAAACATCACAGATAAAAATAAAATAATAAAAACAATACTGAGTGTGGTTATCTAAACCTAAAAAAAAAGCAAAAACAGAATGCAACATGTATGAAGGATGTTTGATAGAATCTTATGAAACCCCACTATAAATCTTGAACAGAAGTACCCCACATTAGTGAAAATTCTGCTCTTAGAAGACATGGGTTATTAATGAAAATCAGTGCTAGATACGGGCTGCCTCCCAATGAGTGATCATTCAGACATTCCCAGAAGCACCCACAATACTACAGGAATAAGTTCAAAACATTACTAATGAGAAATGTGGACTATTTCTGTGGCAAACCGTACCATGTGACTCAAGGGCATATAGAATCAGTTTGTGAAGGAAATGTGGGCAAATTTGAAGCTTCATGCCATAGACTCCTTTCAAGAATGGTAAGCAATGTCTAATAGGACATTTTACTGTAGGTTTAGGGATCTGAATGAAAACAAAAAAGCTTGTTTATAGTGGTTCACAGGGAAACAGAGACACTATCAGAAATTTGACAAGAGGTCATTCATATTACATTCTACAAATAATTTAGTAATATTCTCTTCACATCTCAAAATCCAAGTGAGACTAAATCCAAAGCTCAAGTCTTAATTTATTTGGTGGTGGGGGTTTCATAAGAGCATGGCATTTGTGCTCCGATACTTATATACTCAGTGTGTTTGTGTCCAGACTTATGGGGACAGTTATGACCAAAGCCCAGAGCTCAAAGAATTTAGGTGAAATGTGATAAGAAAATGAATACCTGTGAACTTGAACCTGCAGATAGGCAGGGGTGGACAAACTGACTGCAACTGTTAGGCACTCGTGTCATTTAGGGAAATAGGAGCTTTACTGTAGAGAGATTTTAGGACAGGTGTGTAGAAGACAAGATTCCATTATATGCAATAATAATCATTGTAAAGGCAGTAATCAGTTTGGCTGGGGAGAAGAAGACAGCAGGAGTTGAAGGCCAGAGAGGGATGGGTTGAGACGATAATATAAATACGGTACTTAAAAAAAACAACCTCCAAAAATAAATTTTAAAATTAATTAATTATAAATAAATGACTTTTTAAAGCTCACAGGATAAGAATATTAGTATTAATTGGAAATGAGTGTCTTTCTTCAGGAGTTTCCTACAAAAATAGGATAATCTATGGATGACTTTTTCTTTTATGGGACATAAAGAGTAGTTTAGGTAGAATCTTTGGTCTACAGAAAGTGGCACTATAGGAGGTATAGCCTTGTTGGAGGGAGTGTGGCATATGGTCACTGTAGCAATCTCCTTTTGCTGTCTGTAGATCAAGGTGTAGAACGTACAGCTCCTTCTCTTGCACCAAGACTGCCTGTATATT